>NC_092521.1:113071104-113379229 GCF_037038585.1 Patagioenas fasciata | reverse complement strand
TGTTGCTGAGAAATAGGGTGGATTATGAGTTGTCCCTCTTTTTGCTCAGTAGGGATAGGAAAAGGGTAGTTTTCCTCAGTTTATCTGTTGATTCTCCTTAATAATCTTGTAAAATCTCTGATAAATTTTGTTGAAATTGGTCAGCTGTTTCAAAACCTTTGGGTAGGTATGGAGAGATAGATGGATGGATGGATGGATGGATGGATGGACGGACGGATGAGGGAAAGAAGGATAGACAGCACTAGCCATAAGATTTGTTTCCTCGACAAAACAGTCTAAAGTGTTTCTAAAGAAACTTAAAGGCAAATTTGTCTCCAAAGCAAATATACACTATTCCTACTGATTTAAACTATTAGTTTATATTATACCAATGGGAAATGTACAATACAGTGTAAAATTAGCTCTAAAATGATTGTTTAGTGAAAATATCAGTGGCTTCGTGGACAGACAAATAAATTTCTGAGAGTGCAAAACTAGAGAAACAGCCCCGAATCTCTTGCTAAAGATATAAAAAGGATACATGTATGAACTGGGTTGTGAGGAATAGCAGGGATCTGTGAAAACCTCTGCATATCTAAATCACCAGAGGTGATACACGACAACCCCAGAAAATCCATTCTCAAGAAAGCATCATCCAGTGATCTCCAACTAACCCAGGCATAGCTGGAGGGGCGAGAGGCTCTCAACAGAGAATCACCCTCTTCCTTCTCTTATTAAGCCAAGACATCACTCAATGACAGTGTCCTAATGAGCAACTGGTCCTTCAGATGTCACAGCCCGATGGTTCATCATCAATTTGCCAAACTTGCCCAGTCAGAAGAAGTTTAGATGGGAAGACCAGAAAGCCATACAGAAAAGCAGGAGAGCTCTCCTGTGAGAGGACCTGATAGAATTCAAGCCCACCTACTCAGCTGTCTTGTAAGAGCTGCATATATCAAAACTGTTCAAAACACTGTAAAGATATCGTTTAAGTTCTTAATGCACTTCTAAAAGGTAGACAGATCGATACAGATTATTACCCCCATTTTACAGAGCATGGAAGTGAAGCATATTCCGGCAGAGGTTGTGATTTGGAGCATTAGCCTTCTAGGCTGGAATTGCCTTTGAGTTTCTCTCTGCAGACCAGCAATACTTTTATATTTTTTAAGGTGTCCCTAGCTGAACTGCAACAGCTTTACAGTTCATGTGAGAAGATGGCTCTTCACTGGAGAGGGAGGCATTTATCTATATCATTATCAGATTTCAGAATATTTTCTAAAATCTAACTTTCTGTGTGAAATAAATACAACTTTCATGCAGTGCAACATGTAAATTTGTCCCAGTTTTTGACGACCTAAAATATTCATGGTTCACAAATATATTATTTTGCTTTTACCATATGTCACCAAACACAAGGAATAACCCTTCTAAATTTTATCAGCAGAAACACAGCAAGGGCCTCTCCTTCCTTTGCCATGTCAGTAAAGGACATGACCTTGGAGTGTCATTACTCCAATATAACGTTAACTATCAAGGTCCTAATCCCAGCAAAGCAAAAAATGCTGCGCTGGTGTTATCAGTAATAGAAATGTTTGCATTCACATTTAAAATGCATTTCTTGGACTGCAGTTGGACATTTTATAGAATGACAGTGCTGAAGTGGACAGTTTGTAAGGTCATAAGCAGAAGGCTATCTATATGTATTAATGTGTGTCACACACCGTTCTGTACATGGCGTGCTGTACATGCACACAGCCAGAAACAGTGCAGGGGAAACATACAGCTGGGAGAGGTGTTCCAGAAGGACAAAAGAACAAATGCCCTCGGGGTTTTGCTATAGGAGCCAAGGGTAAATCTGAATGTGAAAGAGTTTTCCTACTTCATGAAACTTACCAAGATTTCAATTTTGTTTTTATTTTTTTCCCATTTTATACCAAAATAAAGTAAAATCCTGTCTGGTTAAAAGCAACACATCCACCTGTCTCTAGTTAACAGGGCTACTGTTACAGCATGCACTTTTGATATGACTGAAGCCAGACTCAAGTTACCGCTTCTCCAAGTACTCTTTCCCAAATATCCTCACAGATCCCTGATTCACACTGCTTGACTCTGTATGAATAAGTAAAATATTCCCTAGGGTGGACTACTGAAACTGGATCCTCTCCTCAAACCTTGTGTCACTGTCCTGATGCTGGGACAGATCACTCTTCCTCTAATTTTTGTGAGAAAGTCCATCCTTGGCCTTGCCAATCTGTCCCGTTAAAGTATGGAAAAAGCTGGCACTTTATGAAGACAATTTAAATTTCTGGAAGAAATGAGATCACGCCACGGCCTTGAAACACCGGCGTGCCACAGTACAGACTAATTGCCAGTGATTTCCCGGGTGGGGAAGCATTGCTCCTTTCTAGCAACTGCTATTATTTCAGATTATATTTAAGGACAATGCAGGAAAAGCTTATGTTAGGGACTTATCCCACCAGATACTTAAAGAATCACACAACCACAGAAAGGTTTGAGTTGGAAGGGACCTCTTAAAGATCATCTAGTCCAACCTTCCTGCCATGGGCAGGGAGATCTTTTGCTACACCAAGTTGCTCAAAGCCCCGTCCAACCTGACCTAAAACACTTCCAGGGATGGGGCATCCATAGCTTCTCTGAGACCCAGCAAAAGAGGCTTTTTACTCTGTCAGTGTTTAGACTCAAATTCATAAACGATCCCACCTGTCAAACATGTTATTGAGAAAACAAACACATACCTAAAAGTCTTGATTTAGAAAAGTCTTAATTTAGAAAAGTCTATAATTTAGAAAAGTTTGTTTGTTTTTACACTATGCACGTGACTTTCATGATTCCTCTTATAACTCATACAACTGAAATCAAGCACTAAGCCTTCACAGGGGAGCTGCAAAACAGGTGGTGTATGCAAAACAACAAACAGATGGTTCTCAAAGTCCAAGAGTTAATGCAAGGGACCCCCTTTTCAATGCCCCATAACCTCTATGGAAGTGAGGCACAGTAATCTGCATAGCACTGTTGATTAAATAAAATACACTTGCTTGTATCTGTCTGAGGTGTAGGATGCAGAGATAGGCACAAAATGTAGTGCAGATGTGACACTGGAAATGCTACTGAGATATTTAATGTAAAATCAGATCTCAGCTTTTTTTTTACAGAGCCTGGGCTTTGGGCCACCTCTAATTAAAACACCATGACTGTAACTCTGGACCTATTCAAGTGACAGACATCTGCCAGAAGCCTTGGTGGAATCAGATTTTCACCACAGTTATTCAGTAAGATTCTTTCACTTTTGTTTATGGATTGATAGATACATCAATTGCATCCTGAGATGCTCAGAGAGCAGGTTTTACGGATATTAATTTAGTATTTTAGGCTTCCAAATGTTAATTAAATGTTCAGAATCAATTATTTGTTTCTAACTGTAAAGGAAATTCAGGTTGATCATGAGAAGCATCTGAATACTCTCCACTGATTAATCTCTTAGTGTCATTTTAGCATCCTAGGATTTCAGGATATTTAAGATCAGGCCTCTCAAATCTTACAACCTGAATCTGCCATTTCCAAGACAACTTCCATGATTAAGTGTTATTCACATGAAACAAAGCTGCAAGGCTCGGCTTGCACATGAAGTTAATTTGTTGATCTGCTCCTACACACCATCTGTGGGCTCAGTGATCTTTGCCTATGTAGTCCTGCAAACTGCAAATTCATCTGCACCGAAAGAATTATCACACAATTACAATGATGGCAAAATCCCAAGGAATGGAGATGACCATGGAGGGGAAAAAAATCCCAAATCCTCAGCATACCAACAAATATCTGTAGAGTGTTACACCCTACAGCAGGGTAATGTCCTAGCACAGATACACTGAAGTGCTTGGTCATTTATTGTACCATTACACACGTTAGTCCATTGCCTTGCTCAGTAAAGGTTTCTTCTTAAAAATGAAATAAAAACAAATAAAACCATCTGATCCCTTTAAAAGGATCCCTTAAACACCTGATCCTTAAGAAAGAATAACATAAAAAGAATGCATTTCTATCTTTTCTTGACTGACAACACATCTTCACATTTAATTGCTTTTGTGGATTACTTGGCTGTAACTCACAGGCTGAAACCGTGGGCAGAAGCTGAGTGACTGCTCAGAACTTCTGGGGATAAACATCTAAATGTAGCCCCATTTACACTGTAGATCTCAATCTAGACTTTGCGTAACTGTAGAGAGGACTAATTGCTCAGCATTCCAAGCAGTGGGTCTTTCCCTGTGGCTTCCAATAAACCACAGTGTTTTGATATTAGTTGAAGTTACTATGATACTCTAAAATGAAGCATGCAACAGTTTTTTAGGTTCTTCTCCCTCTCCCCTCATTGGAAGCAGGGGTGCTACCTTGCTTCCCTGCTTTCCTAGCACAACCAGAAAAACATTACAAACTGCAGCCAAATGGATGGTGCAACAACTTTGTTTCTGCTGTGAAAAGGCTAAGTAAAATCAAAGACTGACTATACTAGGTTGCGTAGTCATACATTGGAGTCTGACACGAGTAGTACCATTTGATCAAAAAATGTCTGTAACTATGAAAAGGAAACGTTCAGTTTTTCAGTAGTATCATCAAAATGAATGTATCTCTGATTTTGTCAATGTTGCAGCCCTTTAAATACTGAAGGTTAATTATGCAGCTTTGAAAAACGGAAGAACAATATAAAAATAAAATGGTAATCCAGGGAAAAAGTAAAAGGAGCAACAGAAAAGTTGTTCAGTAAATGAGGCAAACCACCATACACACATAAGCTAATTTAACATCTCAAACTGTGAACAGAATGCATGAAAGTCTTACTCTTTTGTAGTGAGCCAAAAAATCACTGTTTGAGTGAACGTTTTCTGATTTAAATATGCATCACTTGCCTTCATTTTCTAGTTCTGAGAATTTAATCTGAAATGAAAGCTCACTTTCACTTCTGTTGTACGACGCTAGTATGTTTAAACTATTTTCTCCAGTTTTACAGGGCCAAAAGCAAGTTTAACCCCAGCGGTCATACCACCTACGGTACATAGGACAGTATTTATGGTTTGCTTCATTTTCTACAGTTTTACAAATTTGGCTTCAGAAGCTGCTTCTGTTCACAGATATGTTCCTTCTTGTATGGCCACTGTATCAGCATGAGTTACTTTGAGGAGATAATCTAAGGAGAAAATAACTGAGGAAAAAACAGAATAATGAAAATCTGTACAGTATTTTTTAGCCCCTGTGCAGCTGCCCCTTTTTAAATCACACACATATATATATATAAATTGTAAACACATAGACACATATTTTTATTTATATATAGATATGATTATCTACCAATATAAATAAACCCAGCCATTTATACATGGTGCAAAATCATTATACTGTATATACTACCAACCTACACAGTGAAAAATTGGAAGCATGAGTACAAGCTCCATTTTCAGATTACTTCTGAAAGAAATGCTACTCTATCTAGTTCTTTAGAACAGCGACAATACAATTGTTGAACCTCAAGGCAGGATGAGGCGAAGGCTGCCTATGTCTTTCAAAGTGTTAATTTATGCAAAGCCTGCAGATTTCCTTTGCCACATTATATTGCCTGATAAGAACTCAAAAAACTGTCACACCAAAATGCTATCATGAGAACAAGGCATCAAACAGTGATACTAGAAACAAGTACCTATGAAACTGTATTTCTGAGTCACCGTTTCATGCAAGGAATTATAATTTTCAAGGTTAAGTGTTGTTCATCTATCATACAATGTATTGGATCATATATTGTTTGTAAGCATCATAACATTGAGTCTGACATTCTGTCTGACTTTCTCGGTGTTTTAGATTTTAGAAAATCATGTTTATATACTAACATCAAACTGTACAAGACGTTATTTGTCATCACTGTAGAAATTATGTGGTGAAATTTTTCTCAGGCAAATACTGTTATGTTTTCTTAGCAGGGGCATGTAGACAGTCATAAAAAAGGATGTCTCTTTTATCAAACATCCCAAATAAAACAACATAAAATTTTCTTATTAGAAAAATCTGAAGTTATATAAGTACAAAATTAAAGATTAAAAATTATGTTGCGCATTTGCTAAATTGTTCTTTCTAAGCAATTTACTTATCAGACTTAGTTCTCTTTTCAAATCACCCTTGGAGGTAACAGTTGCCTGAGTTGAGCAAAGCAACTGTTGGTTTTAATTAGATCTACATGTCCCGAGCATTTCTGAAAATCAGCTAGATAGATTCTTATGAAAGTGTTCATTATTTAAAAATATTTGATGGATGACATGCATAAAATATTTTAGTAATATTTTTGTTCGTTATGACAACAGTTCTATGATGTTTTATTATGACAAACCAGCCAATACTATCATAGAAATTGTTATGACAAAACAGTAATAATTTCTAATACTCTTTGATGATCACAAAAAGAAGTCACAACTTACTGTTTTTAGCACTTCACTGCTTGTCTCCCAGACCACAAACAGCTTTCATGATTGTTGTGCACATTGTTTTATGGTGTATACCTGCAAATCCACTTTTGTACGTGTGTGGGGTTTTTGTTTGTTTTTTCTTTCTGTAAACGCTCTTGAGAACAAAAAGTAATGGTATTCATTTTCTCAGGAATTAAATACAAAGCAACTGAGCCACCAGCATGAATTTCTAGATTTAATTACAATGAAAGCATTTTGATAAATATTCATTCACCTTTACTTTCTTTTCACGCAGGCTGAGATTTTCATAGTTGCCTACGGAGGTATCATCGTTACTTTGGCTTCTCTGGAGATTTCAATCTCAACTAAGTATCAGGCTTCTCAGAGACAAGTAATTCCTGCTCTGAAATAAAATTTCTCAGCCTTCGCAAGCTTTGTATTGTTGTGGTGAAGAAAGCATATGTGCTACATCTGAAGACCCTACCATTACTTTGTGTCTTTAGGTTACAAACCGCTTAGAACAAGGATTGTTCTTTTGGGCATTAGCATAACATAAATATTTACTGCTACTTCTCGCTCATAGCATAAAGATAGGACTTGCTTTCAGCCATATCAAAATCTGACACACTGGACATACAGTAAAAGAATCATAGAATCATTTTGGTTGGAAAAGACCCTTAAGATCATCAAGTCCAACCATAACCTGACTCTGGCACTAAACCATGTCCCTAAGAACCTCATCTAAACACCTTTTAAACACCTCCAGGGATGGTGATTCCAGCACTTCCGTGATCGGCCTGTTCCAATGCCTGACAACCCTCTCCATGAAGAAATGTTTCCTAATATTCAATCTAAACCTCCCCTGGTGCATCTTGAAGCCATTTCCTCTTATTACTTGGGAGAAGAGACCAACACCCTCCATGCTACAACCTCCTTTCAGGTAGTTGTAGACAGCGATAAGGTCTCCCCTCAGCCTCCTTTTCTCCAGGCCAAAAGAAAATGTAGGTATCCCGACACTTTGCAATACATGTCACACTGCGCAATTCAAGACTAGCTTGGGAAACAAATTGTCCTTTCTCAGCAAGCCTAATTAGGCCAAGCCCAATGCATGCCGATGTGATTGTTTCCATGCTATGGCGACATTATCAGTTTGTTTCGAATTAGCTTTGCTACTTGGTGTTGTATTGCACCGTACCGGCCTACCATGGAGATGCTATCCAGGGGTCAGGAGTGAGAGTGAGGCAGGATTTAGTAACTGCTCTTTGATCCTGGGTTTTTAAAATAGTCAGTGTCTGTATCTGGATGAGCAGGAAAGTTTTTGGTGATCTATTTTTATTTCTTTCTCTTGGTTACTCTTTCAACTTGTTTTGCACAGACAAGAAGCTCGACTAAGACATGTTCTTATGCGCCTTCAGTAGGCAGTCACTACTTTATCTCGTGATGCCATCCCTGAGAAAGTTATTCCATCAGAAGTAGTATGGTATTGCTAATACATGTTAAATTTGGAATCCTCAAAGAGTTATTTTTCTTTTTAATTTTCATTGATGAAATTTCCTGTGAAAACAGAAGCGTACTCTGGACAAATGACTTTGAAGGCTTAATGATGTTTTATTATAGCCTTGACTTGTCTCTTTAGAATACCAATGTATGTTCTCTTGGACATTTGTCCATGATAAATTGGACTGAAATCATTAACCATCAAATAATCTTCAGATGCAATCTTTAGGACCACAGTTCTTTAATTAGATTACAGGTCAAAGAATTTATAGGCCATCAATATATTCTTGAATAATCTACTCTCATCTTCTCACTATCAAATTACATACACTATATAAAATATTTATCAGAGATCAACAGATTTCTCAGTCTGTAGCTCTTAAAGGTGAAATTAGTTGGGCATGTTAAATGCCATCATTTCAGATTTAGCTAAAAGTCACTATAAGAAGGCTGATATTTTGGTCGATCAGCAGCAATATTACTCAACATTGTTGCTATACAATCATATTTCTCCAAATAATATTATAAATCTTGAGCTTCCTGCCCAGATCCAATGACTATGGATGACACAGTATCTCTCTGTCAACCTATCACTTCACCATTGCACCAGTGCAATAAGACACTATATTAAATATGAAGTCATGCCCTACTTCAGCTGATATTTCTACAATTGTAGATGTTCTGGACTTCAGTTAAATAAAAGATAAAACTGTTGATCTTATAAATTAAGAGTTGCAATGTTTAATGTGATAGTCTGCAAAAGCTCGAGGCAAGGATGACGTGAATAACTGCAAACCTTTGCACTTGGCCACACAAATGTACTACACAAAAACTTCCAAATTTTATAGTGCATGCACTTCTTCAACAAGTGATTTTTGGACTACCGAGAATGCACCACAATGCTAACCACCAGTACAGATTTGGCAGAACAAACCATTCTGCATTACTTCCCTACTGTGGATCTTCACTATGGAAACCAATATTCCAGCCTATGAAGTGGAATTTCTTTGTAATGCAGCACAATTATGTGGACATTCAGGAGAAGGGGAAATTCATTTCACTGAAAGGAGGTGGGAAAATGTAGATGGGCCATATACAAGTTCTTGGATGAAATAATGGTCATGATTGCAAGATTCTAGATCTGATTCTCCTGGAAAAAATTCCTTCCCAAGATCACATCTAATTTTCCTTTGTCATACAATCATCAGAAAGACAGTGGCCTGTTCTCCTCAGTACCAATGCCTCCTTGAAATTTTGCCACCCAAATATAAGCCAGACTTTGTCCGTCTTACCTTGTGAAATTTGGTATGGCTGCTGGTTCAGGGGGCTGCTCTGCCAATCAGTTCACCTTTGGAAAGTCACTAAAATTCCAGTCCTCCATTCAATCATCTGTAATATGTTTGTATAAATACTACTTATCTCCCTGGCAGTACTCCTATGAGCTTTAAGTATTTTTTATAAGGCTGACTTAGAGTGATCAAGAAAAAAAAAAAAAACCCAACATATAAAGGTAGAGGTTTTTATGTCAATGGTGGTTGTCTCACTGAAGGTACCCTGAGCTGGTTCCTTGAATGTTAGTAGTGGGAGCATATGTTTCGCTGCTTGAAAGTGCAATGGCTAAAGCATCTCACATTATCAAATGCATCATTAATCCATTTCACCTGAGATGACAGAAGGAAAGTGAAGGAAGGTATTGTGCTCACATCCTCACAGCTTGACTTAAACTTCTACTCTGGTTATAATAGTAAGTTCTGTAATACAGATACTTAATACATGTGATGGTATCTACCACAAATGACTGGTCCTAGCATCTCTCTCAAGGCAAAACATTCTTCTGATGCAATGGCACTTAACTCAGGAGGCAGCTGTCCCTGAATTTGGAGATGAACATTTAGCATTCAGTCACTGCTTCTTTTCCATTGGCCAAAATACATTTGTTTGTGGTAGGTCTTATATAGATTTGAGTCTCTCACAGGGCTATCAATTCATTTTTGCAGACTCAAGATCTTCCTAACTAAACAAATACACCAAAAATGACAGTCATATCTAACTAAAGTATTCTCAAATTTGAGGAAGACATAGCAAGAGACTGTGTTTTATGAACCTGTGAGAAGAACATGCAGTTTAATTATCAATTTCATTCAGAACTGGTCCATAAGTTTGCTTAAGTAGAAGCAGCAGTGGACCTGAGGTAATCCCATCTCCAGCATCTACATTGCTACTGTACTGAATCAACATGCTTCTGAAACACGGGCATACTGAAATTTCTCTTTATGTATTTTGATATGAATTCAAAACACTTCATCTTTCTCTTTTGCTGGCAGCAAAGCCCAGATCTTTGAGGCCAGTTTTGTGGAAGGTGGAGAATCACAGACACTTTGAACACTTTCTATCCTTGCATGGTGTCTCTTTTATCAGTCCTAAAAAGATCTGTTTTTTATGGTGACCTGCAGAGAACCAAAGGTGAGGAGCTCCTTCACCTTCTTGACTCTAGAGGAGGGGGATGATAAGGGCAGAGATCAGCGGTTTCCAGGATCTCTTCTCCATTTGTGTATTTGTCACTTACATTTTAAGTTACTTTGGGCAGGCCATAGGTTTTTTCCATGCTAGAACCAGGTCTTCGTACAGTATTACATTTATGATTATGCTGGTGCTGCAGACAATAAATAGCAACAATCCTATTTGTAAAAAAAATAAAATGTATATTATGTAATATTCTCATAATTCCTCTCAGTTAAGGTAACTGAAGACTGTGATGCATTCTACCAACACTTGCAAGTGGGCTAATAGTGCTCTGCTTTCTGGTAAATTTTACTGGAATTACAGATTCCTGAGGGAAGAACTAAGGGGGTGCTACTTTACCTTCATTAGCACTGAAAAACTCCCAATACAAAAGCAAAATACATTAAGCTCATTTTTATGCACTGTGGAGAATGTTTAAGAACATGGCTACAAGCTGGGGTAAAAAAAATGAAATTATAATGCTAAAAGAGACCCTTATGCTTACAGTTTATTTTAAATATTTCCCTATAGCTACTGTTTTGCACAACTTACCCTTACCCTTCCAACTGTGGCAGTGGGGTTAGCAGTGGACCTCAATGAATTGCACTAAAAACCAGATCCTTCCCAAGTGCAGAGAACATCTTTCACAGTAACAGCTACAGCCCTTCTCTTGCTACCCCAGATGTTCCTCTCCATGAGCATCCAAAGCACTTCCCCAGCTCAGCTGTGCCAGTCCATACTTGGCCAGGTTCCACCTCTTTTTCCTGGTATGTAACACCTTAATGCGGAAACGGTACAAATGAAGCGAGAAGGCTCCTTATGGAGTGAGGGGCTAAGGAACCAGAGAACCTTAACCTTTAGTATATGGGAATTTAAAACTATTAGTAAGGACAGTCAGATGGTGCTTCCTTCATTCAAACTTTGCCTTACTTTGAGTAGTCTCCCCAGTATCAACCCATGAAGCAACATACTAGTTAATAAACTACAAATGGTGGAACCTTCTATAAGGAAAACAAAACTGATATGAAAGGGGAAAACAGCAACTGTAGTGTGTGATTTAGTTTTAAGTATTGTTAAAATGAATATTGTACTTACAACTGCCCTTGTAACACATTTTTTAAAAAAACAACAAAGTCTCAATAATATGAACCCTCCATAAAGCACTTCTTATTAAATCTTGCAGCAATAGTGGAGAAGAATCCCTGGTGTATGTGAATTACAGCAGAAGAGGATGAGTGAAGTGCAAATGCCACAGTATAATTTGTATATGGAACATTTTAATTGTGGGTAATGGCAGATTTTCAATTTTATAAGTCAAGGAATTGTGCTCATTTCTGAGACAGAACTGAATATATTAACTGCCCTTGAAACAGTATCAATATTTCTTCCTGCACAGAGCACGGCACAGTAAAATGCATTAAAAGATGAAAGCTCTTTGATGCTTTTGAATGCTTAAAGATAGCAGAACAGTGCCAATAAGTTTCAAGGAAGAGGCTAGACAGAAAAGAAATATTATTAGTTGCCAAGATAGCACAATATCCCCAAATAGTGACACTGAGTGTACTAAGGACTACAAAAATATTTATTCTTCATAGTTCTACCCCACTGATTTTCTCAGGCCACAATGGGTTCCTTTTCCCCCTTCTTCATTCAGGCGAAGTCATTAGCATGCAAACATATTTGATCTTGACACACACAATAGCTGTATCTTTTTAGCCCTCAATATTAGGGAGAGCAAATTGTCCTGGATTATATCACAGTGTAGATGTCACAAGTCAGGAGCAGACTGAAAGACTGGTATCCCAGAAGTCATCTACAAGAGCCATTGAGTTTCACTCAATGGTCTACTGGTTCTGCTGCACTCAATGGTGCTGTGGTTCTGCTGCCAATCACCAGGTAATATTTTCTAGGAAGATTTAATCTCTGGGCTTCTCATTCACTGATAATCATGCCAATTATCTCTGGACTCCATTTTAGTTTGGAGCTACGCTTGCATAATATTGTCAGGCCTTGTTCTGATTTGACTTCTGATGAAACTCAGAAGTAAATCTACTGACCTGAACGCAATGGCCTCTGGGACTTGAACAAGGCACAGGCTGATGTTTGGGTCTAGCTGCAGCCTGTAGTCCTTTTTAAATTATGAATGGTCTCAGGCTAACCTGTACCCTGCACAGCCAAGATCTGGTTCTGACTGGTTATCTCAGGCCTTGGTTTCAGCTGGAGCTAGAAAAATGTAGGGACTCGTGCCCTTTTTCCCATCTGTACAGAAGCCATTCTGCCCAACGGAGCAGCCCCATGCAAACCAAGCAGATAACTTGTGGGTAGTTCTGGAAAGAAACTGGGGAATTAGGTTGTTTTATTTAAAAATGGAACTTAAGTTAAACTGAAAATTAAATAAGAATCTGAAAAATCTGTTCTGGGTAGACTGAGCCATTCTGATCAAAATGGAAATATTTCATATTCCTTTGAACCTTTCTAAACTTGAAAAAAAAATCCCACTAAATTTTCAAAAGAACATGTAAAAATGAGACATTTAAATCTTATGCAGACACTGTACTTCGAATTTTTACTGAACAAAATTTGTCAAAATGACATATTTTATATTTTGATTAAATGACATTTTTCCATCAGAAGTCAGCAATGAAAAAAAATGCCATTTGGTTTTGCTGACAATGCTGAAGGAATTTACATTAAATGACTGATAAATGAGATTGTAAAACATACTTATACCTCATTCTTCAACACAGATTCCAATGCAACACTAGAATCCTGAGGGATGCTTCTGGATACATAATAGATTTCCTTCTCTAGAGCCCACCGCATTCATTGCTGATAAGGTCTCCAAGAGCACTTGGACTAGGGCAGGCCCCAAGAGCTCAGTCAAGGACTAGAAGCCTCATGTTCTGGGTACTGGAGAAGGAAAAGGCTGAAGTGGTCCCTGTTTTGAAAACGGTGCGGAAGCCATCACGCTGCCATAAGGGGCAGCATGCTGGTGTCCTCCAATGGCACAGAATCACACCCTTTTGCTTCCCCAGAGAACCTGTGCCTGAAAAACGCAAAAGAGGAGGACGCTCCCTTTCTAACCTCTTTTACCCACAGCTATACGTGTTTGTTGAGAGGCTAGATCTTCAATTTACTCTGTAGTTTGAACAGGGAAACTTTTTTTAACCTCTTGGGACAGGGGCATCCTGGCCCCCAGTTTGAGAGCTGCTGCTCAGTGGGGGAAAACATAAAAGATAGTCTGCCCTGATTCTTCCTCCAGCCCTGTGCTCTGAAAATGCTTGCGTGCATTTCTCATCCATCACCCTATCCTGAATGATGCTCAGACAACTCAGTGATGCCCAATACAATAGTTAAGAGAGTCTGTGCATCTACCAGCCTCTCCTTCCTTCCCTCACCTTCCCCCTCATCCCTCTCTCCAAAGAAAAGGAACGCGTTTCTCAGATTAAAAAGAAAGTTCATCCAGGCTCAATGTGCATAAGATTTGTCACCCAGGTTGCTTTGCTCAGAAATGAAAACGTAAAGATGTGTAAACAACAAGTAACCTCAAAAAAGAAATGAGCATCTAAATAAAAAAAAAAGGAAGAAAGTTATCAAATATGCATTTGTTTATCACAGTCAAGTTTTATGATTCAAACCTGATTCATATATATTTTATGAAGAGAATATCCATTGTGGTGGCAAAATTAAATGTATTTTGAAACTTGTATGTGACATTTATCTATCTGCTCTATCAGAAAAAAGTTGTCATATTCATTCAGACATATATTACTTTTTCAATTTCCTGTCAGTAATGTTTTTTTAATGTTCTTTAGGGTGAGACCACAGGATTTCTCATTTCTTACAACAAAGACCACCACTCATTAGAATTATGTTAATGAGTTTATACCTAAAAAAGTTGAATCACTTTTTTATTTTAGAGGTGAGCAATTTGCACTCTTATCCATGACAATCATTGTGGTGTTTTTTTTATTTTATTTTTTAAATTTTTTAGAAAAGATACAGAGTGAGGTAGAGAATTGTTGGCTCTTTTTTTTTCTTTCCTTCTTTTACAGACGTTCATCATATAAAACACAAATTTCATGATGATTCAGGTTCCATGGTGAGGCACAAGAGATAAGAAAGATAGCACAAGTATTGAAACTCCTTATCATGTATCTTCCCTTCCAAAGGGATGATTTTGATAGAAAGTTCATAGAAACCCAGTGCTTAAGAATAAACAGCACTGTGCAGCAGGCAAGGCCAATGGGTCATAGTTAGAGAAGAAACAGAAACCAATTAAAGCGAGTTAATTGACAAGAGGCTACAGCTCCTATGCAGAAGACCAGCTGGAGAGGTGCAAAGTGGAGATGCCAACTTCTTTCTTTGAGTTGCTATCAAAGCGACACTGTAATAAAAACCTTATGTCCCATATGCTCAGTGCAAGCCCTGCGATGGATGTTGAAGTGCCCTAGTTAGAAAGGCCATTTGATTCTTATGGGTTTATTTTGATAGGCTCGTAATGACAACGTCCAGAATTCAGACTGAAGTATGCTCTTTGGTGGTAAAAAATGAGGAGAATTCCATGAGCGACATTTGAGTTTCAGTTCTGAACAAAAGCAGAATATTTGGAATAAAAGTACGGGATATGCCTCCCCTTCTTAGCATACATAACATTTGGGAATAAACAGAAATTTAAATAATATTTGGTAAAGCTTGCACTGATTATGATGGCCTAGCTTCAAAAGTTGTTGATCACTTTGGCTTAGACATGTATCTAAAATTATTTCAACACAGGAAAATTAGGATTTTTTTTTAGGGCAGAAATTCTTATGGGATAAGACCCTCTCATGACCTTTGTAGTATCTGCTACTCAGAGATGTGCTGGAAATACTTTTAAGCTGGTCTGTGGTCTGAGGATTTAGTGCAACTCTTTTCTGTCCTAACCAAAACAGCAGGGTAAATGCCCAGAGAAATGTAAAAAAGTAATCTATCAAAGGGAGAGATTTCTTCCTCACTACTACAAGCTTGAAGGTTTTTTTTAAACCAGAAAAACCTCAGAGACACAAAGTCTTCATTTATGCACAACTGATTTTTAAATAACAACATCCTACAGATGGAATACTTAATCTTACTTGAAACATACTCAACAGAAAGACCCTTCCTTCACATTGCTATCCATGATTTAGTTAAAGTATCAGTAAAGTTAAGTACATTTTAAATAATTCAAACAGATACCATTACCTTGGTCTCTGGGATCCTGCTTTATTTATTCGGGACACACAAAGAAACAAGCAAGCAAAACAGGAGCACAATTTTCAGAAAAACTGGGGAGTGCCTCCAGACTCATCCCAAAAATACGGCAGGTCAGCCAGTGCCGAGTTCTGTGTGGCCATCATCAGCTGCTGCCAGGATCTGAGTTCGAACCTCCGAGACCACCCCGAGGAGCTTAAGGATAACATTACCAAAAGGACTCAAGTCCCATTAAAAATAGCTGGTGTGTGGTATTCTAAGGATGGAATTTGTGCCATTTAATGTTAGCCACCTAACATTAGAAGTCCAGTTGTAGAAGACCATTCAGCTCTCTCGAGTCAATGTAGAGACTGAGGAACCTCTGCAAGGTGATTCATCTCAGCCTAAAATGCATGCCTGAGATCAGTGAGATGTTTTATTTCCAAGAGTGCCAATTTCTTTCAGCGGTGATAGGGAACACTAAGCAGCTAGCTTAGATTTGATGAAGCCTAAGCTAAATTTCCTGTCGTTAAAATTACGGAAAATGAATACAGTTGCCTTTTTATTGACCATTTGAATATCTCAGCTATACAAAAAAAGGAGGATAAAATAATTTTTTTAAAATGCACAGAGGCTCTCTCCAGGGAGGAGGCTCAACCTTTTTTGTTTATTTGTTTGTTTGGGTTTTGTTGCTGTTTTGTTTTGTTTGGGGGATTTTGTGGGGTTTTTTTTTGACTTCGTGAGTTACCATTACAAGAAGACAAAGCTTTGAGAAGACCCCACTGGTTGAAAAGCTGTTTGGCACATGCACAAAATGAAACCTGCTTGACCATTCCTGTCTATCACAAATATAAACATGGAGACAGAGATGATTCACTTAAATGACTTCAACTTGACTGGTAATATCTTGATACATTTCACTGGGGAGGGTATAACTTACACAGCTCTTAAAAAGTAGGTTTGAAAAAAGGACACAGCAATGACTGTGGACTGAAGATTTATTAGAAAGATTCCCTAACCATCTCTCGGAAGTCAAATTTCCATGTTCTGTGCAAACTCAGTGAGAAATTGCCTTCTTGACATGATGCTCATTTATCTCTCCTCACTCTGTGTTCTTCAAGGGCTCCTTTTGCATCATTTGTTGGGTAGTATGAGGCCGATTTAAACATTTCTACATTTGTGGTGTTGCCAGAGATCATAGTGATTTAGTGAATCAGGCATGCATCATTCATGTTTCTTCCCTCTTCTCACTGCATATGATTTTAAGCAGAAATAAAAGGTAAGAGGGAGTCAAAGGTGCAACTTGTCTCAGTAAACAGATTTTAGGAGGGGCCCTTTCCATTGATGGATCAGGTTATAAGAATTTGAGCTTGACTAAGTAATATTTATCATCTATATTTTTATCTGTCTTCAGAAAAAAGGACTTTTGTTGTAGTGTACTTAATTGTGACATTTTATTTTCAAAACACAGGGTGAAATACATTGTTGGCTAAGCACTTCCATATAAGCCAAGTTCTAACTATTCATCATTGTATATAACAGAAGCATGAAGGTATTTGAACAGGTAAATGCTTCTGTTTATTGCTGACAGTATTTCCAGGTGAGTAATCTAACATTCAGATTTTAAATAATTACTCCAGCTGATAAGTTGGCAAAACACATCTCTAGATTTTGTCCTGTACTCCATTCTAACACCCCATTATATTCTGATAAAGACGTAGTTTGTGATTGCGGTTTCAGAACATTTTCAGTCAGCTCTTAGACTTCACAGATGAGAATCATATCAGCGCTTCCTCTGCCTTTCTGTATCTGGTGAACTGGGCATCGGGTAGTTTTATTCTCTTTAGACCTTTGTGAAGAAAACTTCGACATCCTAACTTTTCTAAGCAGTCATTAAATATTCAAACACAGTCTCCAGGCAGGTTTTGGTCTTGGCTGTTGTGGCAAAAATTCTCTGATGCGGTAGAGAAGAATGTGGTGTTCTTTGCTAATGCCAACTACATGCTATTCTCGTTCAATGGAGGGGACCTTATAATTTATCTACCCTCTGTGCTGCCCATAGATTCTTGAACTTCCTGCTTTAGCAAAAGAAGCCTCTTTCAACAATGCCCATGAACAACTTCTGTTTTCAAATTCACTCGAGAGCAAAGACAGGTGACTGTCTCCTACAGGTGCTTCTACTTGAACAGTAGGTGTGACAGCTGGGATGTTTCAGTGTATCAGAGCCATGAGAGATGTATTCTTGGATATAAACACAAGATTATCCAGAAGAACAATATATAGATTTAAAGATGTAGAGTGGTGCACTGTAGGTGATGATGATGATGATAATAATAATAATAATAATAATAATGATGAGACTGCACATATAAAACCCATATATCAGTATCTGTACAATTAAAATTAATAGATCTATAGTTCAGATTCCAGAAGATGTTATTTAAACACCTAAAAAGGTAAGGCACCTCCCAACACTTCAGAGGGGGCTGTGCAGGTGATGTTCATAAAAATGAAAGACATGTCAAGAAATAGGCAGACCATGCCATCCTGTGAGCAGGGGCTAGGAAATCTTACCAGTGAAGTTCTGCTAACAAACCTCCATTTTCATAGAATCATAGAATCATCTCAGTTGGAAGAGACCCTCAGGATCATCGAGTCCAACCATAACCTAACCTAACTCTGGCACTAAACCATGTCCCTAAGAACCTCGTCTAAACACCTTTTAAACACCTCCAGGGATGGTGACTCCACCACTTCCCTGGGCAGCCTTGTTCCAATGCCTGACAACCCTCTCCATGAAGAATTTTTTCCTAATATCCAATCTAAACCTCCCCTAGCACAACTTCAGGACATTTCCTCTTGTCCTAAAATTCTTTTAAATACTTCACTCTGGCCTTTTGTGCAGAGCTGCCAATACTGCCAGTCTACATGGCACCTCCCAGTAATACGAAGGTAGAGTGTTAACACACAGTGTCCTCTAACTCCCACTTTGCAGTAATTCACTACATATCTTGGTCAGAAATTGAACTCCTAAAAAAATACAGGCCTGGTTTTATTCCTCAGTTAATAGATTGCAGATAGTTATGACCTGTGTACAGTCATGATTACATGCTTCTATCGTTACACTAGAGATAGATCTGAGGTAAAAGGGGACAGCATGGTATCTCCCAAGACAAGATGAGAAGGTTTAGTTTACTTTCATTTGTCACCAGAATAAAGGTTCAACAGACCCCAGAGACAGAAGTGTGGCTCAAGGAGTTAATTAAAATAGTTGTAATGTGGGGTCCCTGTGGGTACTTCTGTCTTGCCTGAGGATATGAGCATGAAGGTCCAGGCAAGTGTATGTTCAGCTGTGTATTTGTATATGTAAACACATGCAAATGTTCATTTAAGTGGGAAGTAATTCAGCTGAAGAAAAAGGTAGACATCTACTCTATTTGAAATGTGTTAAGATTTTTTCAGGATATGGCAATAAGAATTTGAGGGAAGAACGTTTTTTCTGGATTGGCCAGAGGAGGCCTAATGGAGTATCGTATAATACAATATCTACAATGGGACTAAAGACCTATGTTCAACTAACTGAATCCCAGATAAAGGTGTGGCAAAGAGCTGTTGTCAGGAAATGAAAATGGTAGAGAGAGGGGAAGCAGGACAGGAATGAGGGAATTGGATACCTTGGGATGTCTGGGGATCTGTCACTGACATTGGCACCAGGTATCTGTTCATCTGTACTCTTGTTCGCACATGATTTTATGCTTCCACTTACAGAAGGAACCGAGAGAGCAAAACCAGGAGAGGTGACAACAAGCCAAGGCTAACAAGAAGAACCGAGAAGGAAAGAAGAGGGAAAGTTTATCATGGCAAATGGTGCTGATTCTCCCTCAAAGCTACTGCACTGCATGAGCCTGATGTCATCTTTTTACTTTGAGGCTGTCTATCTATGCTATCAAGTAAGACATATCTCAGCTTAATGCATAGCCTGCAATGAAGAGTGTGGATTGGGCCTCTGGAGATGATAACTAACAAGTTCAAATTAAACTTTTCTTTTTTTTTTTTTCCTAGTTGGGCTGCAATGACCTATTTATACAATTTCTTTCTTGCTAGCAAGCTTTTTTTAACATTACAAGATGTACCTGGCCTCTCTCATCTCTCTCTCTAAACTGTCTCCCTGATGTCCTGATCGCTCTCTGATCTATTTCGCTATCTGCTGGGTGGATGCTAATATGACATATCCAACCTCTAAAACAAACCATTTATTTTGAAACTTGGCAATGTCAGAGTATTTGATGCATCAAACATTAAAATGAATGTATATTTGGATATTGGGTACATCATGTCTTGATATTAAATTATCTCCTGAAAGATGGATTGATTTTTAAACTGGCAGGATATATGTATTGCTTCCTTGAATCTAGTGTGAAGCTAGACATGAGGGGAGACTAGGAAAGGTTCTCTGTGAAGCAGAGACAGAATTGCTCAAGGGCTATGAGTGTTTTCTTTATATTAATAAATTCTTTTTTGTGCTTAAGGAAAGAGATTCTGTCATTCTCTTCCATTATTATGTGACAATAATACATTAATCTTCTATGAGAGATACTTATCCTAGAGATAATATTTAATTAATGTGCAAAGAAGGAAGTTTAAGTGAAAAGGGTACTTTAAAAATCATATATATTTAATAACATTGGCATAGATATTTCAAAGTCCTTTTTTTCTTTTTGATATCTGGGCCATTTGCATACATACACACTGAAGCCTAGCACCGTCAGTATCTGAAGAAAAATGACAAACTGAGATATACTTTTAGAAAGACAGATTAAGTGTCCATTCATGGTTGAGACTGTGACTTTTTCTGCTTGAACTTTCCCTGCCACTGTTCACAGACACAACACACAGGAAAAGGCAACACACAATTCTTTGAAATACTCTAGATTTAAACCAGAAGACAGAGAATCCTTCCTCCTGCAGGGTAGCTCCAGTTCAGGGTGACATTTGGAAGCAGGTGGGTCTGCACATAGAAGCCTATGGCTCTGCATCTGGCTGGTTATCACTATGAACGTTACATGAATACAACTCAGTTGCTGGTTACTATAAAAACGATTTAAGTCCTTCAGCAATTTTCTCCTCTTTGTGTGCTTGAGGAAGACATACTTTTTCATTTTCAAAATCTTCACAAGATGTTGCTAAAATATCTGGGCTTCTTATGCTTTCACATTTCAAAACAAATACTGCACAGCAAACACGGGGTAGCCCCAAATTTCCACTCCTCACTTGCATCTCTAAGACATTGACATACAGATGTCAAGACTGCAGCCCAACAAGAAAGCTGATGGCTTTTATTTGTGCATGAAGATTTATGACTTCTAAGAAATTCCATACCTTCCCAAAACAACTGCAGTGCTTTACCAGTGAGCCAAGGACCTCAAATATTTATCATTTTACATCAGCTTCCACATTTGACAGAGTGACCTGGCTTTTTTTCCTCTTTGCCCAGATAGCCCTTCTTTTTCTTCTTTTTCTTTTTCTTTTTCTTTTTCTTTTTCTTTTTCTTTTTCTTTTTCTTTTTCTTTTTCTTTTTCTTTTTCTTTTTCTTTTTCTTTTTCTTTTTTTCTTTTTCTTTTTCTGATATCAATGCCATTTGAGCAGAAAGTAAAATTCTGACATTGGAAAAAACTGATATACATGCAGGATAAATTAGATAAAATCTAAATAAAACTAAACACCATCTTACATAAAGAACTGTACCTTTTTTTTTTTTTGAGAAATGATGAGGCACATCTGGAAAGATAATTCAAACAAACCCTAAGATTTGGTCCACTGTTTCTTCTGCTTACCTACAGCCTTCCTATAGTCCAATGTGCAGAGCATTCCCTCATAAGAAGATCTGGACAGTCTAAAGGCAAAATCTCAAATTAAGAATAGCTGAGGAACATTCCTGCGTTTATCGTCTCTGGCTTCACCACATTCTGCTGCAAAAGCCAAGTATGCTTCTGTTATCTGCCTTTGTCTAATGCAAATATAAGCAATATGCCTCTCTAAGAAACCCCTTCATAAAGATTTTTAAATCCAGATGAAAACAAAACCTTCAAAGAAACTGAAACAAAAAAAAATTCTTAACAAAGACACACAAAACCAAATGCCATTATCAAATTTGGGAGTATTCTACAGGCTTCTCCTGGGAGGAGGGCTGATTTGTGACAGTCACTAGTCATGTTTCTTAATGCGTTATTGGAAGGTGATAAGATATGATGATAAGGAGAGCAGTGTGAGGACCTCCATAGAGCAGAAAGATTTCATTGACTGTGATGTGTGTCACTGGTGATAACAATGAAAATTTGCCATGCTTATAACCACCTCATGATGCGAAGATAAACAGATTATAGGAGTGGTAGGTGCTTCTTTTAGTTACTAGTTTTTGTGAAAATAGTAGGTAAGCTGAACTAGTAGTTAGCTTTGTTTTCTCCTCCATTGAAAAGTAATTAAGAAAGTAATGACAAAAGGATGTGTATGTCCTGTATTTCTGACTTGAAATGATTAACTTAGATTAGTGAATAGCATTTTTAAAAGTACCTAAATGCTTCAGGCTCTTACGGCTCTCTTCAAAGTGTATTTACTCCACATAATACAGCATGTTGCCAAGACCCCAGAGCTAGTAACTAATGAGCTAGATCCTATGTCACCTTGTTGAGAAGCAGAATTAATTAGTATTGCCATAACACCATACTACTAAGGTTTTTGGCTTCTGGGATCTGTGCTAGTCTGTCACTGTCTGAGACATATAAATGTTCTGTCTCTTAGAGTTTGCTTGCAATGCTCCATTACAGTGCACAGACGTGCCTTCAAGCACTAAGATTCGTAACACTGACTGAAGGAAACTCAGGCTTTTACAGGTATGTAAGTTGATTTTGAAAGTAAGAGTTAGGCACTTCTGAAAAAAAATCTAGGTCAAAGATACAGAACGTTGGCAGAGATCCAGGCAAGAGCCTGGAGTGTGAAGCTCAAAGTAAGATTTGTTGTAAGCTAGACGAAATAAATTTTGGAGGCCTTTCTGGATAGCAGCTGATCATTTTCAAGCTGAAAGAGACTTTAATACACAATTGTCCTTTCCTTGGTGTCTGATTGGGGACTCCGGTTGTGATCCAGTATGGCTCCAGTATGAGTTTTGCAGTAAGGAAAAGTTCCTCACTTTTCTCAAACAACAATGTTACCCTTGCAGTTCCTATTTGCAATAAGTACTATTTAACATATCTTCTCTTGTCCTGGTAGTTTTTTGGAATATTAGAGTCTCCGCTACTCCTTCCTACTCATTTTCCTTGAGCTTTAGAGGAAAGTGGTGGTGCTTCTGGTTTGAAGCCAGCCTCTTTGTAAAAGCAGGTTGTGAGTTGGTCATACTGCGTTTTTGCCATATTTTTGCAATTGTTGGTTCTTTGGATAATTAATTTCTGAACCTTTTTTACCCTTCCCTTTTTTTTTTTTTTAATCCTGTGAGAAAGATCCCCTCCGTTAGATATGGTGGCACCAGGGTAGTTATGAACTCCTTGTTGTTATGAGGGGTTAGCGGAGTATCACTTTTCCATGTTGCAGATGGTAAGTGTTTTAAATTTCAGCACTGTTTTAAAAAATATGGATATGAATTTCACAGATGCTCACTATTGTGCGTATCCAAAACTCATGAGTGATCACTGCCTAAAACAGACAGAACAGACTAGCCAGGTCTTGTTTTGGTATAATTAACCTCACTCTCTGCTCCTGTCCATTTCAATGAAATTACCAATTTGCATGACCTGAGAGTTTGGTCCATACATTTTCACATTTATGCCACTGTGGCTAAAATTGAGGTTAGGTGAATAGTACAGTAGAGACATAGTCAGCAAAACTATGTTAAAAGAATTATTTGTCTTTTGATTGAAATTCACATGGGAGGTAATTAAACAAATAGCCTCCTCGATGCTCGGCTGTGGGGAGAAGAAACCAATGCAAAAAAAATTTCTTCCCTTACAACTGACCTTTCTCATAATATGTGTCCTTCTCTTCTTGAAAACAGTAGAAATAATGTATTCAGCCCAATAAAACTTTGAGAAGGGGAACAGAGACTCAGACTCCACCCAGCAGAAATTCAATATACTAATATGAATGTCTGGCAAAAGGGTTTTCCAAGGAATGTTCTTAAATGCTAATATTATTTGATTGCTACAATCCCTCCCTCTAGCCTCTTCCTCAAAATGTGCCTCTTTTATTATCTCAGGCTTGTAACGACATTTCCATAATGTACATCATTCTGATACCACCAACTCAGATCTCTGTCAATCTTAGCCCTGGAAAGACATTATTAGTAGTCATTACTTAAACAATTATTGTTTAGATTATTTTGAACACTGTTAGACATTGTGAGGGCTAAAATATTAGTGGTTAGTATGTATTAGAGATGCAGAGCTGAAACAGATGTAACAATGACCACAACTGTTAAGAGAAAACGCTAATGGACACCACACACCTGAAGAACAGTATGAATTGCACATATTCAGAAGGACTTTGAAAAGTGTTTCACATTACATGGCTTTGGGCCTTCCAGATCTTATGGGAGAGTTAAAAAACAAAACCAAAAACCACACACCAAAAAAAAAAACCACAGAAGAAAACAAACTAAAACAAAACCAACAAATGACCAACATGCTGTTTTTAAGTCCCATGAGGAAGCCCACCATGCATTCCCATTGACAGCTGCCTATTCTATTGGCTAGTGTAAAAAATAACGAGGTTACATGCCACTCTCTATGTTTCTTCTTGGAGATGACTACTAATTTGACAATATGAACTTTGACCTGTAGCTGTCAAGCAATTCTTGCATCTGTGGTTCAAGAGAACTGAAAGTTTTACAAGCAACTTTGCATATACATGTTGATTTGCACATCACAGCATACTCTACCAGCAAGAAAAAGGAGGAACAATTGTAGAGCTGAACAATATGGTTAAAAGTGCAATATATTAGTCCCTTTAGTATCTGTACAAAAAATTACACTACTGTCACTGAATATGTACTTCAGTGATTTAACAGAAACAGTGTAAATCCCTGTAAAACTCTTCAATATTCTAATATCTTATTTCTATTTAGCTGAAAATTGTTCATAATCAGCTGAAATGAAATTGAAACAAAGAATTAACAAAACAAACAAACAAACAAACAAAAAACAAACACCAAAAAAAAAAAAAAAAACCACACCACATAATAAAATTGGACTCCACACTCATTTTTTATCACTTGTTTAACAAAATTGCATTAAAGCCTACCTTAGACTTTAAAAGTATATTTGCTCTTGGAGGAGAGATAGCCCCAACTGAATACTATTTGAAGAGAAAGGAAATCCTACAATCATCTTTTCCCTGCCATTTTGTAATTAGCTTACCCTCCAAAAGACGGTAACGGCTTTGTCTATGGGAATGGAGCAGTCCCAGCACAGTGGCCTGTCAGGTCTTTTCCAGATTGTGGCCTCAGCCACTTTAACTAAGACAAGATAGCTGCTACGCTTAAAATTATCAACTCGGTTTGCAAGTAATGCTCACCATGCCAGAAAAGTAGTTACAGAAAGTGGTGAAAATAATAGTACTGCATGTACATATGTAATAGTTGGGAGGACAGAAATTCCCTTCTGAATGAAAGAGACTTCAGCACTTTCCAAGCCAGTCCACAATGAGGACAATGCTATTTTTTAAAAATCCTACTCCCTTTTTTTATTGCACATGACATATTACATTGTACTGTACAGTGTGTGGTGATGAGAAATTCCCTGCTTATTTAATTGTGATCCTTCAACGGATTTGAAAGGGAGTGCTTTATTTCCATTTCTTTAATTTACTAGTTCTTTAGCTGATGATTTTATTAACCCTTGTATTTGAGAACTGAGGCTTAACAAAAAAGAAGACGGAAAAAAAGGCCTTTGGCAGTATTGTGAAGGCCTGGAACTGAATAATGCACTTTAATAATGAGGGATAGCGCTATGGCTTTTGCTGATGGCTGTGACCGGCTCTGTGACCTGATTATGTCGCAGAGTGTCAGCAGCTGAGACACTACAAAAGGGAGCGCATCCCATCAAATCTATCTCCATTGTAATCACTCGCGCTGCTGAGAGGCTTGTTAGGAGCAGGGAATCCATCAGGCCTCATTAGCACCATTTACCATCAAGAAGCTCAAAGAGCAAACGTGTACCCTCTCATCAGAATAATGAGAACCAAAGTACTCCTATTATCTAATTGAATCAACAATGCCCTTCTCTCTGTTTAGTTTCCTGAGCTACTTGTGGACTATAACTCTCAAAAATAAGTTATTTTTTTGTTAATTGCCAGGGTGGAGCTGTGCTCAAGGTTTTTTGTACACAGAAGGTTTTCACATGTAAAGAGCAAGGCATGGGCACAATGAAGCCCAAGTTCCTCCAAGGACATTCTTAGATTATACTGATGCCATCCCAATTAAATCCACTGTCCAATTAAAGTACGTACCATACAATTATACCACATTTACTTAGGTTTTCCTGTTAACCTACCAGGAAATAGAATGCCTTGCCCTCTTTAACCACAAGACGGTTCATAATGCCAGCTCTCATCACGCTACTTTTTTACTCTTTACGGTAAAATCTTATTTTGCAATTGCTGAATTAGGATGTATTTTTCTCCTATTAGGCAGCTCCCATCTTTCCAAAAAAGAAACGAAACTTACTCAGCAGCCATAGTTAAAATGCATTTGATGATGTTGAAGTCAATGGACTTACACAAATGCAACAGATGACAATTAACCACTATGTTTTAGCCAAGCAGGAAGCTAGCTTGTAGGTAGCACCTATGGAAACAAGAAGCATCAGCCTTGCTTCCCTGTTTCCGTGGTTTACCTCCTTACAAAAAAAAAAACAGGCAAAATACACATTTTCTGTATTTAATAGACATGGTAAAACCCACTCAAAACTCCTGGTATTTTCTTTCTTTTCCAATAACAGAGCGAAAACCAGAGATGACTGGTTGTTACATCTCAGAAGAGTCCAGGTGCAGCAATGGCACTAGGATCCTACTATAAGGGCAGGTTGAAACCAGGTGGGTAAACAGCTTCTCTTTGAAATCAGTTAATCTACTGACAGTGTGGAATCTAGCAATTCTGCTTCCCTGGCCTTCAAATTTAACATATGAAAGACTACTCCTGCAAACGCTTCCTGAAAAGTGCTGAGGGCAAACAGAATGTAAGCAGTGTTACATGGGCCAACAGCTCTTCATAGTACGCCTCTGAAAACAAAAATTTGATTTAGAGTTCTCTACCTGTACTGTATCAAATAATTCAGGTGATCTAATCATATTATTCCAATGGATAAGATCCCTTGGCTACAGTGGTCTTGGGGAGCTCTTGTATCTAAAGCAAAAAAAAAAAATTAAAAATAATAATACCATGGTGAATTTAGTAATTAAATGAATAACAAATATGCTATATAAATGATTGTTAATATATATAATTTTGTCACTGTGATTGTAAGAATTCCTAGACCATTGGGAATTAAGGTCATGCCATATGTCACTTAAAAGATCATTTCCCTAAATTTGCCATAGGATCTTGGATTTGACCTATAGCTTAACATCTCTAGGGATTTTACTGATCACCATATATTTAGCTAGACAGATGGACATTTACAAGCCCTGAATTTCTATAACAGAAGCAGCGTATAATTACAAAGATTGCATGTACAAACAGTCTGGTAAGTCATCCAGCCTTATATTTACAGGAGTGAATTTTGGGTATCACATTTGTGATTCTTTGGAAAGGGGCAATTTTCAAAGGGCAGATTCTTAACATGTGATGGAAATCTGGCTCCTTAAGAAGTCCAAGAAGATGATTCAGAAATGGAGTATCCCAAATTACTATCCACTTATGCTCCCAATTTTGAAGAAACACACCTTTCAGTTCTTGTTCAGTTGCTATAATTTTACTATTTGCAGGGAATGTAATTTAATTTCTGGACTGTAGTTTAATTACACCGAATAGTCCAGTTTTGTAGACAGATAGCTTCAGAAGTGTGCTCTAAGCATTAGGGTTTATGCTGAATGCTATAAAAATGGTTGTTATATTACACACTTCTTATCAATATTTATCTATATTGTGGCAAGGTCTGCGATACTGATTATAAACCAAGGAATATTTGTAAAAACAAGTAATAAAAAGACAGCCCTTATTCAAAAGAGCTAGGCAAACAGATAGATTTTGTAATTTTATCCAACAATAGGGAAGATTCTTCCTTTCTCTTCTCTTTCTCTGCAACCTGTGGAACTATTGGACTTTACATCATGTGAGGAATAAACAAGACTCAGCCTGAGGGAATCTATAGTTTACTTCAGTGATATCTTCACAGTAGTTTTTTTTTTTTTTTTAAACTTACAATGAATGGCTACTCTTCACTTACATTTTCTGTGGAGAACATGTAAAGGGAAAACTATTGAAAAACCAGTCTGGGTTTATATCTTCAGCTCCTACAATGAACATCTTTGATGCCAAGTGCCTCACGCGAGTGGCGATTGTGAACCATTTCTGGAGCACAGATAGAAACAAGCAGGCTTCTAGGTTGGAGCTGATCTGACTATGAGTTATAGGTATTATAACCAACTTTTCTTCCAAACCAATACCCCATCCCTCCAGAAATCTTAATAGGCTTTTGAGAGCCTCCATTTAAAGCTGGCTGCATAAAATGATCCTTTGATGAAAAGGGATTGAAACAAGGGTTAAAGTAGACATTGAAAGGTTATTGTAGAGGGCACATTGTTCATACAATCCTCCTTTAATATGTGTGGTGTGCACCTGCGATAAGATGATTCATTAGATAAGGCCTCACTTTGACAAGCTCCATCGTTCAACCCTCGGGGTAGTGATGGAACAATTCTGCACCCACCCAGTAAATATAACAAGGTCAGCATTTTTTTCCTGGGACTTGTATGGTGATAGTGAAGCTCAGGATGCATCTTTGTTGATGTGTTATGTTAAACAAAAAAAAAAAAAAAAGTGCTCCTATAAAGTGTTGCCTTTTATTTTTTAATGGGCCAAAAAAAAAAGTCACCACCGTTCCAAGTAAATAACATGGCGAAAGAAAATTACTAGGAAAAACCTGCTCTTCATTTTTTTTTTCCCATTAGAAACACTAATAGTTGACACTAAACTTTAGATTCACATATCATCTAAGCTGCATAATTTCAATAAATGTTTACCAGAGCCCAAAATCCACATAAGGACTGTGGATATCACTGTGTGCCCAATTTCTACCATGTAGAATAATGACATTCAAATTACTCTGTTACTAGATCCAGTCATAACTTATATGAACAGATTTGTGGAAGTGACTTTATATGAAACAAGTAGCTGTGTTAATTTTAGTCCTAGTAAGTGCAATAAAGAATGACAGTGGCCACAATCTGAAAGCTACTTAAGTACCTTGCATCAATGGAATTATTTTTATATATACATGGATTCATATCTTTCTGCATCATATTAAGACTGAAACTGAAATAATTTGCAACAAATAAGCAGCTCCCAAGTGCAGATAACGCACAATCTCTCTCTCAGACACACAATAAATATTGTTCAAGTTTTTGTTTGGAAAATTTCTGTAAAGCAAAATTTTCTCCCAAATTTGCATTACACACTGGCAGATTCATTGCAAATTGTTTAACTTAGTTAATCAGTGAATGAATAAGTCACCCAGTTAAATCCATTCCAGATACACCATTACAATTTCCGTTGTGTTCCTTTACTTAAAACATTTACAACATGTAATACCTTTTTAAAATGAAGTAATACAGAAATGCTACAATTTGAAAGAAGAAGCGTGGTTTTGTTAGAACCATAGCACTTTAATGTAGGTATCTGTTATTAGGCATATTTAAGCGGATGAAGACATCTGGTATGTTTGTTAAGAATCACAAGTTTGCTGGACTTTTAAAATACCATATTATTGCGCTATTGTGATCTTTTCAAGAGACTGAATTAAAATAAAACAAACCCTAAGCCTTTTCTGGCTTGAAAACACTTTCCAATAGCTCCTAACTTCCTCCCAGTTCTCAGACTTTCCATTTCTTACCTTGTCTGGCAAATCAATATTTATTTATCTTCAATATGTGCACTTTTAAATTGCTGTCATACAAGCGGAACTCATTTTTGTCCCGAGATCAGCCTGCCATCAGAATTCACTGTTTGTTCCATCTTCCACTCACCTGTCCTTGTGCATTAGTGACGAGTTGACCTGTGACCCCCTGAAGACTGGAGAGGGCATTGCCAAAGGCCTGGGAGCTTGCTATCGAGCCCATGGCTGCTGCGGCGGCAGCCGCTGCTGCTTGACTTGCTAGCGGATTGTTCACCAGCTGAAAAAAAAAACAAAAAAAGAAAGAAAATATCACTGTAAAACCCCCAATAAACACAGAAACATGGAGTGCTAACTGGGTAACATGAAAGTGATTGTACTAACGTGGGGAAAAAACTACTCTGAGAGCTTGAGTAGTTTTGAGAGGTTCTTATTTCTGAGGCTTTGGTGTCACTTTGACAATGAATGGTTTTTAAAAAGCTAGAGGAAATTCCATGTTAACACTGAAGAATAAAACTCTCTTTTTACCCTTTATTATTTTTTTTCATAGTTATGCTTGATATGTTTCTTTATGTTCAATGTGCTAATGCTGCAGTTATAGCAACCTAATCCTGCTGTAAACAGCCACCACTGAAAGATCTGCATTTGATTTTAACAGAATATTTACTAGGGGATACTCAGAACAGAGATCATTTTACCCATGACACCAGAAATGAGAAAAACCTGCAGATCGTTTGAATTTATATAATTAAAGAATTGGTCTTAACATCTAGATAAATCACCGCAGAGGACTCAACCCTGTGATTAAGTTCAGTAGAAATTGACTAAAAATTCAAAATTCATTTGCGAGATATGAACCTAAGCAACTTACTGCTTCTCAACTGTGAATGATTAATTGCAGGACTCATACATTTTCTGGAAGGGAGTTGCACTGCCCACTTCAGTCAGTCCTATCTGGCTGCTCCACATAAAGCACAGTCCTGGCTTTCACCTTAGGAGACTACAGGAATCCCACAGAGGAACGTTCCCACCAATACCTGGGTTTCTCAAACATACAAAATGTGTGTTCCTTTGTCAGAATCAAATGTCCTTTGGGAGCTGGCTTGTTCACTGGATTAATCTGAATTTTATATTTTGTCACCCTTTTCTGAGAATGGACAAACTTTGAACCAAGCACGCAGGGATGACAGTAAAAATATATATATATAAAAATATATATATTTATATGTATACATACATATATATAAAAAACCTTCTGAGAACCATCATTACTGGGACATCTGTCCTGAGAACAATCAGACAAACTGAGTTCAACAGGAAGAAAATATATTTTAGAGTGGGTTTGCCCCCTAAGAATCACTACACTGTAGCAGAGCTCGCAAAATGCATATTAGCAGGGTAAAGGAACCAGAAGTTTGAGGGAGAAAAAAGTCTTGGGACAGCAAAGACATTTTTTCTTAGGCTGAGATGAAAATGCTGAAGCTATCTCAGAAAAGCTTTATGTTTGAGCTGAAATTAGTGGGAGTTCAAAGCCCTTACATGATGAGTAAATTATCAATCCTGTAGAAATGGGAAGTCACAGACACCAGTAAAGGATGTAAGCCACAGACAGGCTCTGCTTCAAAATAAGTTATAAAAAATTAATCAGTGATTAGTAGATGTTTTAAGCATGTTACAGATATGAGTAGTGTGTATGTTATAGATGTTTAGAAGCCCATCAGTAGAAGATGTCAGATATGGTTATAATCTATGCTTATAAGAAACCTACTTGTCTGTTGGACATTGCGAAATCTACAACAATTGATTGGTCATACATTAAAACATCTATTAATCATTCATTAGCCCTTCATGAAGTATTTATAAATGGAACCTTGATATAAAATGTTGCCTAAAGGGGTGCCTTGGGCACATCCAATCCCTCTAGAAATTGTGAAGTAAATAAGTAAATAAAGATTAGTAGCAATGCTGGACAGAAAATATGACATCGTTGGAGGAAATATTTTGATTTGGAAAAAATTGCTATATGAATCTCCAAAACCAGTCCATGGTATTCCATGGCAAGAAAATCAAGCAGGAATAAAACATCAAGGGGGAAACTGAAATGACTGCTTGATAACCAGTCCTGACGAGCTCTGAAGAGAGTAGAGACAGGCACAATGACCAAGGCAAAGCTTGGTCCCTGCATGCAGAGTGCAAGCAATTCCACCGACGGCCCAAGGTGCGAGCCCAAATGTAGTTGCATATGCTCCTCAGCACATTGGTGGTGGTGTCTGAGCATGGCAGTATAATGCCAGATAGAAGTATAAAGAAAATTGTCAGTTTTCTGCTCAAAACAGTGACATTTCTTTATTGTCCAGATCAGAAGATGGTAAACCCTTCCTTCCTCTGCAGCACTTCATGGGTATTGCTGGGACTTGGAGTAATTCCCTTGTAGCTGTAAACACTTGGAGATGAAAGGGGCAACAGCAGAAGTGTAAGACTTTCAGAGAAGGCCTACAATCTTATTAGGAACCTACAAATTACTGCACCTGTGATTATACAGCATCTGACTGCAGTCATAACAGATAATCTTTGCACAGTTACCTGACATCAGCTGATATACCACACCAGCTGCTGTAGTTTATGACTTTAGTTGTGTATAGGAACAGTTACTTGAAGAGCATAAGTAAACTCACGAATCTAGAAACTACAAAGGGTTAAAACTGTTTAAAAATCAGACTATCACCTCCTAGAATCTCCTTTCCATTTTTCTTGCTCCAGTTTTGAAAAACTGTACATTTTCAAATACAACAATAAAATTTAATTACAACAAACCCTGGAGACACTCAGGATTGCTTTTAGTTGCATCACAGAGATAAGCTACTTATTAAAAATGATAGCAGAGGCTCTGATATGCATAGGTACCCTGGGTAGTACCATGTTCCAGGAAAAATCACAGTGAATGGGCCAACTTGCAGGGTAAGAGACTTCCAATTGCATATAAAAACATCCCCATCTATTCATAAGGCGGATTGAAAATGAGAAGATGCATTTTTCTTTGAGCTCTTTGGGAAACTGTTGACTACAAGTTACACTCCGTTAAATTGACCCCTTTTATATTGTGTGCGAACTGGGGATGGAGAAATACACCTCATTTCATTACGTCTGGACACCAAGGTAACTTCTAACACATTATATCTTGTTTTTATTTTAAAAATAAAATCTCTCATTTGAGAGGTTTACGCCATTTCTCAGTACAGGTTTGTATCCCTGAGAACACTTATTGGAAATATTAGAAATATATTATTAAAGATTCCACAAACGCCTCTTCCAATTTTGTTTCTGTATTTAAATAATGCTTCAATTTGGAAGGCTGAGACATTTGGAGCTGTCAATTCCAGTACCCAAATTTCTGCTCCCACACAAACCAGCAGTTGCAACAGCAGGTAATAGCGATCTTAGTTTAAAGTGACAGGTCAGCCCTCTCAAGGATAACTCCGCTAATGGTATGATTATATGGGGAAGCAAACTTTATGAGGAAGAATCTTGTAATAACTGAGTAGCTTCACTACATTTTTCTGACTTCCCAAAGCTGAACTTTCAAGGGAAAAGCATATGAAGGTTGTTCTGCTCTAACTCAGTGCAAAGTAGGACCCATTCCACTGCAACGACTAGAACTCACACAAATGAAACTAACATGTAAAATGATGGGGGATGAAAGATGCGCTGCTTACAAGATCCTAAAACTGTGACATGTGAAGTGAGAGTTTCTAGGGTTGAGAAATAGACTTCAAAAAGAACAATTTCAAGAAAAGTGTGGTAGAGTCAATACTGCAGGCAGCTTGAGAGTCACAAATACTGTTTTCTTCTGGAAGAATATCCTCTTTTTTGTTTGTTTGTTTGTTGGTTTGGTTTGGTTTTGTGGTTTTGTTTGGTTTTGTCTGATTTGGTTTGGTTGGTTGGTTGGTTGGTTGGGTTGGTTTGTTTTTTTCCCCCCCAAAGCTCACTAACTGATTAAGCATTCACTTCTTGCTGAATACAAGATTAGATTTGATGGCCTATACACTAATTTTACTTTTCTCTGTAAAATGCATATCCTGCTGAACTTTCATCCCCCTGGTCTGGAAATCAAAGAACCAGTTTTACTCATTACAATATCACCCATTCAACAAACAAAAAGAAAAAACTAAATGATTTGACTAATGAAAAGCCAAGACACTTTGGGATGCCAGAGGATCATATGAAAAACTGGGCCTATAACATGAAAGGTAAGGTCAATTTATTTAGTGCCAGTATAAGAATAAAGTTAGATCTTGTGTGTTTTCTAAGGGACTTTTGGGAGAGGCTACGAGTGAACACAAGCTATCTGAATGCATAAACAGAGAATGGAAGGATGTATTGTGGAGTAAAAGCTGGCATAACTTCATTTTACAAAACAGTAGCGGTGTTTTTCAGGAAGACTGTTAAAACAAAACAAAATAATACAACACATTTCTGGATATCTCCTAGAGATTAAATCAGTGTAGAAAACCAGTATATTTGATTAGGGACTGACATATCTTCAGTCTCTTATGTACTCCGAAAATCCTTTCTGTAGGGAGCATCACACTACTAGATCAGCTACCGATCAGCTACTGAGAGCATTTGCCTAAATGGGTGCATTTCAACGGAAAACGGAGAAATCCTTGGATTTAAATAAATCTAAATGTTGAGAAGAATCTAGCAATGGATTTCAATCAGAAACATATGACATTTTTATTTTCTGTCCAGACTATGTGAAAATGATCACAGAAGTGAAATATTTCATTAGCAAGGCATTTGCTTTTATAGGAACTTTTAACTGAGAATCTATGTGAATTTTATGTGTGTTTAGATTATGAGAGAACTGCATGTTAAAATCTAGTGGGCTTTATTCCAGTTTTTTTCACAATGGCTCGTGAGACAGATTCTGGGTAGTGGTCACTTGGTCTTAAGGGAAAAAAAGACTGTTTCAAACTGAGCACAGGCTTCTGAGGATATTCTGGTACCTTCTTTATTACTGTGACCAGCATTATAATCTGTACCAGGTGTAGATGGCAAGGTTTTGGTAGCAGGGGAGCTGCAGAGAAAGAGGGGGGCGAAAAAAAGAGTGAACACACAGAGGGAACACCAAGGGCAGAGAAAGGAGGAGTAGGAGCAGGTGCCTCACAGAAGAGCAGGTATCACCACGGTAGCCCTTGGAGGGTGCCACACTGGGGCAGATGGATATTTCCTGATGAGAACCGTGATCTGTGGAGAGTACGTGCAACAGCAGGGGAAAAGCGTGAAGAGGAAGGAGCAGCAGAACCCGCCATTGCCCCCTGCACCATTAGGGGTGAGTAGAGGAGTTAGAAGTGAAAGAGTGAAGTTAAGTCTGAGGGAGGGGGGAGGAAAGTTATTTCAATGTTTCTCTTTTTGTTTCTCACTATTTTAATTGGCAATAAATTAATTATCCCCAAGCTGAGTCTGTCTTGCCTGCGAAAGTGATGGGTAAGCAGTCTCTCTATCTTGACCCATGAGCTTTGTCACCCTATTTTCTTCCCCATGCCACTGAGGCAATGAACGAGTGGATGGGTGGGTGTTCAGCGGTTGGCCAAAGCGAACCCACCACACCATCCCATTCCAGTAACTGTAGATTATATAAAACAAACAGCAATATGCAAGTATCTTCAATAACTTGATGACAGAGAAGCAGAATATTCCAACCTAGAAACCCATATGCCTGGTTTATAAACACGAACAGACTGATGCAGAAGTACAGTTTCTCTGGAAGCCCCTCGTAGCTCTTCTGGCAACAATATGAAAACCATTTAGCATTTATGTAGACTTTTCCAGCCAAATTTTTCAATTATGGGTGCCTGAGCTCTGTTGGTTTATTTTAGTTTTGGGGTCTTAAGCAAAAATAAGTCAAATTTTCAAGAAACCTGTGAACATGCAGATACCAAGAAAGCCAACAGAGGTAACACAAAGGTAACACAAAGCAAAAGAAGTTAATTATATCCAAAGAGATACTTTCATAAAATATTTTTGGATCCCTGTATGTTTTAGCTATCAGTTAAAGACTTTATTTATATATTGATTTTGACCCTCCCCTGCCTTCTTTTTAGTTTATGTAATAGGATAATTACAACGTTTAACTTTTATAAATGAACAACACGGTAAAATGTCTAATAAAATGGCTGTCACAGAGACTAATCATGCATAACTCTTTGAAAACACACCCCAGCAGGCAAATGTTTGAAGCAAATCCCAAATTATGAAAAAAAGAACCAAACCTGTCAACATTTGTTATTTTTACATTGCTAGGATATGATCAACCTACAAACTATACAATGTCGTTACAATATCCAGACCCATCCAATCATGATGCCTGGAGATTTCAAAACTGCACAGGTCTACATTTGCAAATAGCTGTAGATGGTAAGAGTTCCAAATAGGCTGCTTAGACAGACATTTCAGTATATGCACATATATCACATATTTATGTGCAGAATACAGTGTAGAGACAAGAATACTAGAATATCTGAAAGCACTGACTTGCCAGAGACACTTAAAATATCTGGTTCTCACAGATACTTAATCTGCTCATTATATACATTTGTTGTGGTTGAGCTATTTGCTGTCTAAATCTATGCTGAATTTTCTATCAAGAATAAGTACTGATAGTGGTATCACTGATGTGACATGACTTGATTCAATGCAAAGCGACGCGACCTGAGGTGATGGGAAGCACGCAGTGCTCATGTGCGCCTTGATATGACATGGAACGAGGAGGATGCACAAAATTTCTCACAATGTCTTCGTAAACAAGGTGCTGCTGGTCAAATTGGAACCAGTCTAAAAAACTACAATGACAATTTACAAAATAAAAAGGGCGTATTTTTAATAGAGCCATGGCAAAGCAAATAAAGAGCAGGCATTGTTCCCATGTCTCTAGGACAAAACTACTGGAGACATGAGTAATGAAGAACACAGTAGGGCACAGGCAAGGAGTGAGTGGAAACCACCCTAGCCATTTTCATTTCTGCTCTGCTAATGATAGATAGATAGAAAAGAGAGGAAAGGAAACTAAAGGGAAGGGATCCTGTTTGGGTCTAATCCTACCAAATAAACTAAACAGAAGGCGTCAACATGTCTGAGGCTGGGTTTTATATGTTTACCAAAGGGAAGAGCAAATGTATTTAAATATAAAAAACTACAAAGAATAGCTGGCTGACTCCTTTGGCAGCAGGTCAGTACTTACAGACTACCCACAGACTCTAGTCCTGTGGGTTCCCAGCTGTCCGCATTTATAACTTACAAGTATGAAGTGTTTCACATCCATACAAGCTGGCACACACTGTTCCAAATTTTAATTAAACAGAGCTATCTTGGTTTAGTCTGGTTAGTTACCTTTATGTTTATGCAGTCTTTAAAATACCTACAGCTGTTTAGTTGATGGATGATGTAAACGCATTGTAAACCAACTACTTCATCTGATGAAATTTTACATTGCTACTAATCATAAATTGTATTGGCACCCATAAGAGAGGAAAAAGTACTGAAGAAATTATCTGAATTCTTTAATTTTCTGAAGTAGTTCCCATGTGTGCCAAGAATGAAAGCAAAGAGGATCTCCTGAACTTGCTGAAAGGGGCTGCAACTCAGCTCATTTCAGGTTGATCAGTTCCTTGGTTCCTGTGTTTGTCTATTTTAGAATGATTTATCTGGCTTCTGAAAGATGCTTTCCCCACAAGAAAAATGGTTACTTCAGGGCTCCCTTGCTGCTAAAAAAATGAACTCTTATCAAAAGGAAATTGCCATCTGTCTTCTTGGATAAGAGCCCAGCACTTGGGTCTCAGTGATCTAGTCTCTGTAGAAAGTGTGTCAACCATGAGACATACCAAATTAATCTCTTTAATCTAAAACATATATTTGCCTTTAATTCGAATGTGTGAATGGCACACGCTCATGTAAATATGACTATTTGCATATATAAATGTTAAAAATGTAATGTGAGGTCACACAATGATAATATGACAATTTATGTTGAGTATTTGAGAGAATATTTCTGAAACTGTCTTGTTTTACAGTACAACATGCAATATTAGTATACATGCCTGGAACTGTTTATTCAAATATTCATATTAAAAATCAGACTTTTAGGTACAGACCTTCTCTTTTGCTCTTTGAAGAATAAATCCTACTTAATACTTACGGATACATCGCTTACTGAGAACAAAAATAAGGCTTCTTTAAAAATTCTAAGACACCTGTTCAGCAAAGTTCATAATTTTTGAAGATAGAAATACATCTGGGTACTTCTGTTTATAACCTTTGTAATGTAATAATTTCACCAAACAGGTCTGCTTCCATGTAAGCTCTTTCATTGAAGTCTCATTGACTTGAATGTGAACAAGATCAGATCTAAAACTGGAACTATGCAGAATATTTTTCACTACTTTCATCACCAAACCTGACCTTACTAGATGCACTGATCTGATTCAAAGTTGAAGAATGACACAGGTGACTCCTGACTGCAGTGAAAAGATTCCTGCAAAGACAGAGGCCGGTCCAAACCCCAAATCTGGTTCCGAATCCAGGTATCTAGAAAGCTGGAAGAATTTAATCCTCTGTGGTTACATCAGTTCACCCAAAAGTCAAAATTATATAAACACCATAATTGATGCCATGTGTTTGAGAAGTTCTCTATTTTCTAGGTTTCATGGAGAATATGAGATATTAAATCGGTGGAGACACTGATTTTTAACTAGACATTACAGTTTCGCTAAAATCTCAGAATACAAAGTGAGATTTGAGAAATATGAACAAAGTTCAAGGAAGCATTTAGTTCGAAAACCTTGAGGTCAGAAAAAAAAAAAAAAAATAAAATATAAGGGGTGAGTGATAGCCACTAAAACAAGAAACCTGAGTGAAAGCCTGTGTGACGGGAGAGGGCATGAAAAAAAAGGATGCTGGGGATCCCTAAGCAGGACACTGTTTGCATTTTCCTTGGGGCACTATTCTACTATGTTAGTACAGTTCTGAGTGCCTGGTGATGGTCTGGGAACGTGACTTTGTTCAACTGTTTGCTGTCTGTGTGTCAATGGGGAGGTTCTTGCTGCTACTCCTTTTCTAAACATAGAGCAATGAAGACTTATGAGCCCTAACTCCCCCTCCTTGCACCATCACTGTGTGAGCATATTACATCTCGGATGGTAGCAACCTCCTGCCACATTCACCTTTGGAAGGTTTAATCTGACTGTAAATATATAAGAACCCACTAGCTGACTGACACAGCATTTCAAAGCCACTGTTCATACGCACATACACACACTATTCTTTTTTTCACCAGATGTTCTGCTCAGTACGTAAAGCTACATATAAACTGTTAACAATTGTGTATTTAACATGCCAAAAATTGTGCACTCAATGCAGCTCCAACAGAACAGGAAAGGCAGAAGGGTTAACAGCGTAATGCAGCCACATACAAAGTATTTCTGCAGAGAACCCTCTCCCCATCCAGGCACTTCCACCTCATTTGGTGTCAGCAAGAAACCTGCTCCCAAAATGAGCTGCAAGTCCTTCCCCAGAAGCAGCACTGCCAGAGCCCCCTTACACATGCTGTGTGGAGCTGTTTTGTGCTCAGCATCAGCTTAGTGATTCCAGGTTTAATTTTGTTCGTGTTCTTCTGAGAGGTGTACAGAACACTTACCAGTCATTTTAAATTTACCGATTGCCTTGAGAGCTTTATTTATGTATTTCATATATATCTCCATATATATACATTTTGTTTGGTTGGTTTGTTTTGTTTTTTTTTTTCATAATCCACCCATATCCCACCTTTCCTGTGACTGTTCCCCAGGGTTTTTTTTAGGGGTGGGTATCAATTTTTTTTCCCTGACAGACCCTCCTGCTGCTTTTAGCTATTGATTCTATTTCTCTGATCTCTTAGTTCCAGTCTCAGCCACTTTGCTCAAGTCACCCTGGATCTGGTCACAATAGGTTTTCCATATAAGAGTTCACCCAGAGCTGCAAAAGCAGCAGTAAATCTACTATGTCTGTAATGCTGCCATATTAATTCCTAATCAATTTCAAAGCTGTATTTGAAACTCATATTTTTCACCTCAGGAAAATCAAAATAACGTCAAGTTGCCAACAGCAAATGAAACTCGGAAATATAATTAAAAACATATAGGCTAGGAATGTATTGTTTCTGAGGTGTTTGCAATTGCCACTGTGCTAGGCACTATAAATTGATGGCAAGAGGGTATATGAAACTGAGATCCTCTTATAACAAAAGCATAGCTCCATATTGCTTGAGGTAACAGAAGAACTGCTGTTAGCTGAATGTGAGTGATGACTGCAAGTATAAACTGAAGAATTTTTTTTTGCTGCAAGGATCAATTCCAAATTGGTTGAAATCTGAGGCTGAGATCCTGCAAAGACTGCTTAAAGTTAGCCTGCATGCCAGTCCTAATGCAGTCCTGGGTAAACTCAAGAGTTTGTGTCAGTGTGCTCTTGTGACTGTGATTTTTCTGCTTCACAGAAAAATATGGGCCTGACTTATACTCCACGTTATACATATCATTACATAAAATAACATGGAAATATTAATTTATCCCTATGCTGATATTACTGTATTTTAAACAAAGTCATGGCAAGGTTTAGTGCCTATCATCCTCTTTTTTTGTGTTGAGGCAGAATGTGAGAAATAATGCCTGTGTTATTATCCAGTATCTCCTCCTGGCTGAATGCATAGCCTGGAGAAAGTCTAATTATCATTTACAATAAATAATTTCCTCCATATTTATTATCAATGGAAATCTACTCATAGACATTCAGCCAAGGAATTTTGCTATATCAGCAAAAATATGTACTATCTTTTTCAGCGGCAGCTCAGCTTACAACCTGAATGTCTGTAGCTTTTTCATTAAATTCATTACTGCCTTATTGTACCTAGACTCTTGTTCTTCCATAAGGCACTGTCAATAGAAAGACAGATGAATTTCTTCATGTTCTAAGTATTTTCTACTTTCATCTGTTGACCAGATCCACAAAATATTTATGGGCCCTGTAGCAATTCTTGTGCTTTACAAAACAAGGAATTTTTTTTGTGCTAAAAATAACGTAAGTTGCAAGTTCTTGGTCTGATTCTGATTTCTCTCCACCAGGACATAAATCTGGTGTAATTTTAATGAGGTCAGCAGAACTGCAATCCATTAAAAGGAAGTAACTACTGTCAGAATCAGCCCCTTCAATTTCTTACAGGCTTCAAATCTGCAATAAGGGGGGAATAATGCTCTCATTTGAAATAGCAGAATTATCTAATTACACTGACATTTTGTTATAATCAAATATTCTCACCTAAAGCCTGATTTTATTTTCAGTTATGCCACTGTAAACTGGAGAAGCTATCCATTGAAGTCAGAGGTCAAAACATTTACACCTACAGCTGTGAAACTAATGGATTTTTCTGTTTGCAGACTGAAAAATTCCCTTGAAACACCCTACTCACCGCCTCAAAAAAAATCCCCCCCCAAAATAACGAAACACACTTCGGGCAGATCTGGAGTGACAAAAAATGGAAAAGACATAAATTTTAGGTCACATGAAACATTTAGTTCAGACTGAAATGATTTCTTGAAAGGAAATGTAAAATGGATCACTCTCACAGATGGGTGTTTTATAAATTGAGTTGAAATACTTCTTTCCAAAGAAATAATTCTTATATACCTTTTCCCAATCTCACCCACTTTGTGGTGGGAGGAACATATATATGTTCCTAACTATTTGCCAATATACACCTTTGGAAAGGGTGCAGTCTGCAGACCTCTTTGCAGCCACCAGGACTGGTCGCTGCCACTGGTAATTCTGTCAGTAAATGGGGTAAGCCAAAGGTCAAAATGTTTTTGCAGGCAACCCAGTCAGATAATGCTGCTGTTCTAAGGCACCTCCAACAAGGTAGAAACAGTGTTGAATTCAGCCTGAGTGCAATTTTAGGCAAGACTCTCTCACTACACCTGGCACATTCATATGACTTGCACATGCAATAAAACAAATACTTCCTATAAAATATGAGGTATGTGCTGTTGCTTTCCAAACTTAAACCTGAATGTATCCCTTTGAAAAGAGAAATTTCACAGAGGGCACTTGCATGGTTTCTTACCACACCAGAAGAAAGCAGACGATCAGAAAAGGGATGGCCTAGTTTTAAGTATGTATTAACTGAACACAAAAGCAGGGTGCAGTCACTCCGCATTCGGTTGTTTCCTATTTCAACAACAGCAATCAGCAGGCAGGTAACAATCCTCCTAGTTTCACCTCAAAGAGACAGACAAGGACTCTGATTTTCAGAAGACCTGGTGAACATCAGCCAGCTAGAAGAAGCAAACAAGATCAACAGAGTAAACTAGACCAGAAGTTGTTAGTTTTGCATGGGTCCAGGAGCCAGGTTTTTGGTTGTAGCTGCAAGAGAGCACTGTGAGTGTGCTGAGGTGAATCTCCTTTCTCGCTCTTGAAGAACATGAGCTGGCTGAACACTGCAGGTTGCTAAGGCATTTGAGCCAAGATCTGCAAGGAGCAAGAGACCAGGGTCCATTTGGCAAGTTCACTGTAACTCAAGGGTTCCCTGACATTTCCAGTGGTGAATCCCATGCTAGGGGATATCAGAAGGCTGCTTCTCCCCACTGGCCTGACAAAGACCTAATTTAACACAGATTTTCCCAACATACTGTTAGAATTCCAAAATATTTCCTTTGATTTCAAGAAAATTATGCTGCTTATTTAAATCAATGTCAGTGAAATCAGATAAACCACCTAAAAATAGCATGCCTCTTAGCAGCCACCAATGCAATAGGTGGAGCCCCAGGGAGGTCAGCATAACTGCGTCAGCTTAGAGCAAGGCAGAATTTAGCATATTGGTGCTGGCTTGTGAAAAATAAATCAGAAACTTTATGGATATTAAAAACAGTGTTAAAACAGGGTGTTTTATACAGTAATTATAAGGTTATTTCTCAGTAATCCAATCTACCAAGGGTGAAAATATCTTTTTTTATTGTTGCCTATGATGGTAATAATTCTCCCTGGCATCTGTAAAAGCAACAATAGCTTTTCATTGATTTTGCTTAAAAGGAAAGTTCAGGGTTAGAAAATTAGTATTTCATGTGGAAACATGAAAAACTTTCCAAAGTATATACGATGGAAATAATAATAATTATGTTTGAGGAGGAAGGAAGTCTTGTGATTAGGGTCCCTGGGTAGAGATCTAGAAATCTCACTAGGGGTCCAATTCTTCCATATACTTTCATTTCTTTAATTTCCTGTCTGAAAAATGAGAATAATAGAACTCCCTTTCTTTCATCTTGTTTGTTTGCTTGTTTTCTCTTTAGACAATATACCTGAAAGTCCATTAGGACTGGATTACATACACACATGCACCAAAGTAAGGCAAAATACAAATTAAAACCAATTTTCTTATTTCGGGGTAAGTCTACATGTAGAGTATTTCTTCCTGTTTGCTGCACAGTACCTACTGATTTAGGTATTTATTTAGTAATTATATAAGCTGGACACTTAAACCACTATCATAATATATATACAAGTAATATTAATGGAGGCCAAAACATTCTTCTGAGGTACAGAAATGAATGAACAACTAAGTGGCTAGCAAAGCTGCCCACAAAATATAGGTCTTTAACTAAGAAGCACATAAATGGTAAAAATAACTACAAGTGGCTATTTCAGAGTGAAGGCTGACTTTACATAAGGAATCCAGGAGAGCACAGTACCTATGTCTGGATCTACTGCTGTTTATAAATTAACTGGTTCAGCTTTGTTGGCTTACGATACCAGAACACCCTGCATAAATGAAAGCCTTGTCTTCTCTCTGAAGTTGCAATCTGACAACATATATATTCTTTAGAAGACATTAATTTTACCATTAATGCTCTGGACTTTTCGTAAGATAAATAAACTACTCAACTTGCCACTGTAGTGGTGGGGAAATCCCCAGTGCATCCTGCCATTCCTTCAGGCTTGCTGTTTATTCACACTCTTGTAGTAAATGTCACATACGATACCTCGTTTTTATCAAGTCCTATTTTAACATGAATTACAGTAACTCACATAATGCTTACCTATCACTCTATCTTACTATGCAGAAAAGATGACTCACAAGATGACCCTCATCATATAGATGTTAAATATAAAAAAATCAGGGGGAAAAATTCCATGTTAACCTACAAGAGTAGTACAAAAGTACTACAGGCCCCTTGTTTATGATTGGGACTAACTGGCCTCCAGGCTGGTGGGCACAGATGAGTAGTGATGGATGCAAGGCCTCATCTGCTCAGTCACACAAGTGACTGTTGTGGAAAAGAAGGGTTGATGACATGGTGGGCAGTAGCAGGGAGCTCTTGTGCTGCCTCTCATCTGTCACTGATGGGAAATGGTTGGCAGCCAGCTCCCTATGTCACCAGCAGTGTCTTGGGGATGGTTCCTGTCACAGGAAGGATGGCTGTAATTGGGTTTGTGGGTTTTTTTTTTTGGTATGTGTGACTGATGGGCAGACATTTTCTCAAATGTTAGCCATCCTACTTCTGCTTTGGGGTATTCTTACTATCCAAGATCTACTTTTGCTTCCTTGCCACTACCTCTGCTTTTCTTGGAGAAAGAAGTTGGAGGATCAACAGAGAATATATGCTACTGCATGATATCCCATGGAACAGTCTGAGTACAGGCTGCCTTTGAATCTTCAAAATACATTACTTAGCCAGAATGGAAAGTGATGGTGGTACTTTACTCAGGGGAACTCAACAGATGATGTTGTAAGGGCATCTCAAGATCCTTCTCACATAGCTGAGATTTATGCCTAGTGCTTACTAGCTATTCTTTATAAATGTCCTGGATTGGATACGTAGTAATAAAGGCAGTGGGGAAAATAAGTATTATCAAATTATTCTTGACCCTTTACATCCAAAAGTGTTAAAAGTTTGGAAAAACCTAGTACAGCTGGAGGCCTGCTCTTTGCTTAAATAAGATGAGAGTCAAGGTCTAACACTATAAATCCAGAAACTTAAAAGTAAAAATAGATGGTCAAATACTCAAATTACAGTATTACAGAACAAATGTGCAGCAATAAAAAGAAAGGAATTCCACAGCAATGCTGTACATGGAACATATTTGCCAAATCTGGATCAAAAATGTCATTGAAGGCAAAGTACAAAAGACAACGGGCATAAAAGGAAAACTGAGCAAAAAAAACAATATAAGAAAGAAGCAAAAAAGCAATCACAGTTGAATTGTTTGCCCTTAGGAATGAGCCCTGGAAGTCCATGACGCTGACTGTGTGTGTATGTGTGTTAGTGTGCAAGAAATGTGCAAGAGAAAATACACAAAATGCAGGATTGCTCCATAGACTTTAACAAACAAATAACCTAATATAGGCTACCATCGAATATAGGTGACATGCTATATCAAAGAAAAAAACAAGAAATATGCCATATATACATTTCTGAATGTTCCCATTACCCAAGCAGAACACAAGTTAAAAAAAAAAATAAAGTATATAGAGATTAATCTCACCAAGGATGAAGAAAATTACAGGTCTTGAACTGTATTTACAGAAGCAAAGCACTACTGAGCTAATAAAAAGAAATAACTAATTCTAACATATCAACACAAGAGTGCTGGAACACAAAAAAGTGGAACCACAAGAATCACTATCGAAATAATTATTTAAAATCAGACACACGACATACAACACATCATAAACACACTAAATCCTAGATTAGGAATAGAAGAGAGAAGACTATAGGTAAATCAAAACACTTATGTATTTCTGTCATCTTTCTGCATCTCATGAAGCCCATACACCAGTCCTGCTGTGCAGAAGATCTAGGAGAAGAGATGATAGGCATACATAAGTCATTGCATAAGAGATGAGCCTTTAATCTATATGTGATGATCTTAGAAACATGAAGTCTTTTTGACTAGTGTTCTTTTCAGTTTTACAAAATAGTGTCACAACTATTCTGATATACCTTACATTAGTACAGGAGGAAAAAAACTTGTGATAATGCTCCTCTCAAGCCCATATTCTGTCACAAAGCTACAAAAATGGCCTGTGTGGGAATACAGTTAGCCCACAATGCAGTCACACTTTTCTTTCTGTCTGAGAAATGCCCCCAACACCTACTTTCAGACACTAAAGTTACAAAGCCAGTTGCCCCTCATTGTCTCTGTAGTTGGTAAAGGGAAACAGATGCTCTAGGGGTAGTTCAGAGCTTACAAGACAAGGTCCTTTTCTGAGCTCTCTTTTCCCCGTGACCATGGAGGCAACTGAGCATACATTTAAGTGGCTCAGTTGGATGGCGCATACTGAAGGGACGTGCCTTGTAGCAGGACCCATTTCAAACGGAGTTTTGCGGTTTTTCCAGGTTTTGGTCACACTGCACATCAAGTCCTGCTGCCTGACCTGGTCTGTCTATGTGTTACTTAGTGATTTAGATTTGAGCAGAGAGAGGCAAGTACCTGCATTAAGGGCCTACCTCTGATCCATAACTATATAGGACTATATAGCCTAGCTCCCAAATGGCATGTTTAAGTCAAATGATCATTAAATTAAATGACAGTGTGATTACCTCTGCATCTAAAGCAGACTGACATATTCAGGACCTTGTAGCTCTTCGCTTCAGGAATCTATGATCAGTTCCTGAGCATATATGTAGACGTCTTATAATGAGAGCAAACTACAAAGAGCAGCAATGCAGAAACGCTTGCCCAAGCCACACAAAAACATTGATTGTGCTAACACGGTAGACCCCTTCTCCCTGCTTTTCATTCTCATTATCCTGGGTGTAGTGTTAAGGAAGACAAACTTCTGCACCCACATCAGTACTTCTGCACCATTCTGTATCCCACAGGGCAAGCCCAAGTGCCTAAGAAAATCTGCTGTTGGGCTGAAATTATGTTTCACTTTAACCACATGCTCATATCTTGTGGACAATGAAGGTGTGGTCCTGAAGGCACTCCACATTATAAGGAAAGTAATTTTGCCCATGTTTTTAACAAGTGAGTACAAAAATTTCCAACATAATAAATAAAATATTAACCCTCAGACTATTCCTTAGTGGTTGTTCTTCACTGAGTAACCCTGGTTGTTTGCGATCCTGTTTTCTACAGCTGTTGTACGCTGACATATTACACTGGAAGGGAACTCACAGAAAATCATGACCCTCTCCCCATGTCTTTGCTTTTCAGCCTAACTTGTGCCTATAAAAGAGTAAAGAAAATATTTCATCTCCTAAAAAGAGCAGCTAAATTTATGTCCATTATGGTCATTATAACTAACAATAGGACTACTCTTGGTATATCTTCTCATCACAAACTTTTTAAGCGGGGTCAATAATCTCTCTGGGAGTTCATAAAATGCTCAAAAGGAAAACGACAAAATTACTCCATATAAATCAGCCTGATGCAGATGAAATCACATTCCATTTCAGAGAGAATACAAAACAATCCTGTAATCTTCTGAATGTTGCTTTAATGTAGACTTCTTTCAAGAACTTTAGAAACTAGCATTCAAACAGTAATAACCCATAGAACATTGTAAACAGCTTATTTTAGATAGAAATCACATCACTTCTAAAATAGGGTTCATGTACTGACCGGCAATCAAATAGGGTGAACCAACTGAGTAACACTGTGGAAGTTTTCCCCTCTGGTTTCAGCTTTTCTTAGAGGATTAAGGTCTGGAAACTCAATTTGTTCTACTATTACATTATCTATAAAGGGTGGTCTCTTGGTAGTTGGCTCACCATCCTGCCAAATCCTAGCACTTTAAAATACATCTATTTGATATCTACAAGTTATCGGCCGAATGAGAAAAAAAAAGGAGAAAACAAAATCTACCTGAAATTAATCAAAGGTTTTTTTCCCCATCATTACTTTCTGAAAAAAATAATTCAAATACTCTATATTATAAAAGGAACTTGCTTTTGTTGTGTTGTGAAGAATCCATTAATCAAACTGAAAGGTAAAGAAATTGCATTTTTACTTTTGTAACGTTTTAATACAAGATTCTTTTATTAAGAAGCATAGCTTAGGACACTATTTCTTAGAGATTGATCCTTCCTTAGGAACTCAGAAAATCTAGTTCCTGGTTCTCTGCCTGTCAGGTTCCCTGAGTGACCTTGGACAAGCTAGTTAATCTCTTACTAACTCATTTCTCCATCTGTAAAGTGGAGATAATCGTAATTCCTTTGTCTCGCTTGTCTGCTAAGACAGGAATATCTTCAGGAACAGGAAATGTTACAGACTATGTGCTTGCACTTCATACAGCCCAGTGGCTTGTGATCTTAGCCTGTTCCCCTAGATCCTTCCCTAACACCCACTACTACTCCAGATCTTCTTTATCAATATCATCTTTGCTTGGCAGGAGTGGATGGATCTCTGAACTGCTCTACAATGGCAACTGTGAACAGCCAGTACGACTGCTGATCGCTGTGATTTGGTTCTGACACTCCAGTAAGGCACACTGTGATGGAGGGTGGGCAAAACTACTGTGTTAAAATACGGACTGACTAAGACATAGGAAAAGTCTAGATAAGGAAATACCTTTGGAAAGAAAAAAAAAGTTTTTAAAGCTGTCTTTTCCTTAATCTTTTTAACAGTAATACTTTCAAGCATACTCATCTTAGCAGAGTTGGGGCAATAATTCATACTAAATAGATTTATGTAATGAATTTTCACTTTCAGTGTTGTCTAGCTTGGTGAAAGGGAACTACCTGTATATTAAAAATATTACTTTAATGACAGAATGGAAAACCCAGCAAATGATAATGCCTCCTCACCAGCTAGAAGTGGAGTAAGTGCTAACAGCATCATTAGAGCTTCAGAAATCTCTGAATGCTGCAACAAGAAGAGTGTGGTGCTCAGAGTGAGCCTGGCTGTGGATGAACAGAGGCAGGTAATTCTACTCCATGCTTTACACATTACTCTTTTCTGCCCAACCTAAGGATACTATAATCCCCCATTTCAGCTGGTTAGTAGCCTGCTGTTTTCTGGGAAGACTTTCCTGTTGCTGCCCGGGCCTGCTGGCTGCACGCTCCTAGGCTCTTTGGAAGGAATTCAGCAAAGGAAAAACAAGGAGAATTACTGGCATGGCAGCAAGGCTCAGTATGCAAGTCCAGAGGGTATGTGCTGGGGTGTAGAAAATGGGCTGAGAAAGGGACCCTCTTAACAAAAAGATGAGCGGTAGGGTTATCTCTACAAGGGCACTCTGCTTATGAAATTATAGCAGGATGAGGTGCATGCTGCCACTGTACATTTATGGCACACATTCTTTGACACTTCCATGCAGCACTTGCTCATTCTGCTGCTGTGCCATTAATTCTGGCAGTAGGAGGGGCAGAAAAACCTCAAAATAATTGCTATGAACATCATTTGCATTCAGGAGATCACTCACTAAAGGTTATGCTGAGTTTTCCTGCAGAGGTGTAGGGCAGAGAGCAGTAATGTCCTGGTTCTCCACAGTTTTCAGTGGCACTCATCTGCTTTCTGCAGGCCAGAGCCAGGAATGAACGCCATTTCCAATATTTATATACTGCTTTTATTTCTCCTGTATTTAGTCACGTTTCATTTTCCCTGGCTGCTTCCTTCAGCATCCAAAAGGTTTAGGAATTTGAGCAAATTCCTAACAGCCATGGGGAGTGTGAGGACTCAACCTGTGGGGCCTGATGAGATGCAGGATACGATATTCCTCATCGTCAGTTTGTCAGCAGGGTGAGACCCAGCTCCTGCTGCTTGCCAGTGCCAGACAGGACAGCCACAACCCCTTTGTGCCATTCATGTATTTGGGCCCCACAAACACACTTCTCGTGTTCTTCCTCATTATGGCAGCCTACCCACTAGTTTTTCTCAATTTGAAGATGGCCTCAGGTTGACGGTGACAATGACACTTAACATAGCCCAGTAGCTGAGGTCAACACATCTTAGGCACTTTTGTCCCTTTCTTAATAAGCATAATTAAACCTTAGCCCACTGCTTTGAGACTGGATGATCAGTTTACACTCATTTAGCCCCTAACATGCAGTAGTGACAATGTGGCTTTGGAATATGGGCACACCAGGGAGAGAGATCAGGAGGTAGAACACCTTTCGTTCCTAATTGGGTACGTTCTTAACCTAGTGATTTGTCACTGCTACTTAGGAGAGAAAAAAAAATACAAAACTGCCAAGTGTATAACCCAAATCCCGAAGCACTTGATGTGGAGACATTGCTGTTATTTTTGAAGTTGGAGTATCTCTTGCCTTGCATGGCAAATTCAATACAGTGTACATCTTCCCACTCCAGCCAGAGAAGAAATGCTTGAGAGAGTGCTTCTCTCACTAAGGGCTGTCAGTACCAGACATTGATTTACCAGTCCTGGAATCAGGGTATGCTTTTGTATTTCCAGGATCAGATCCCGCCTTACGACACGAAGGACCTTCTTAAAGTCTCCAGGCAGGGACGGCTCTGAACGGGATGCTGTGCTGAGAGCTCTACCAACTTTTCTCAAGCCCAAAGATTTTAAGAGAAACTCCAGGATGAAGACAAGTCACAGTCATAAAGTTTTAGTTGTGGGATGAAGACTAACTTCCCAAAATTCACAACCACTCGCATCAATCTCACACTGCTTTTGTACTGATGCGTTGCACCTGACCTTCTACAGAGTTGGCTGGTCCTGATTTTCACTGGTATAGAATCAGATTTAGGGCTTGACTCAGGACTAGACAAAAAATCTGACAAATGCTGTCAATAGAAGAAGGAAGATGATGTGTTTGCAATTGCTTTGCAATGAATATTGATCTGCATTGAACATCTGTGAATTAATATGCTCTCTTTTTATGAGTCTTCATAAAGGTTAGCTATAGATGGGAGCATGAATTGAACACTGGGACACTGCAAATAGTGAACAAAGCAGGACATTGATAATAATAATAATAAAAAGAACAAAGTGTTTCAGATTATCAGTCTGTTTCCTGTAATTAATTTAGGTAAAGGCATTATCTGAGCACTATTTCATCAAGCACTGTTTGAGATTGCTGCTTTTCTCTACCACCACTCTATCTAAACTTCTAAGGGCCAGCAGATCTGTCTCGATCCACTCAGATTTTGCTTTAGTTTATTTCTGTTCATTTTACTGGGCACAGGAATCCAATCTTTCTTACTCATGATAAAAATGTATGGAGTAAAGAGAATACAGAGAGAAAGCAGTACTGGGTAAGAAATAGGTTGCTGAGGCCTTCAAGAAACATCTGCCCTAAATGACAAGAAAAGAAAGACAAGGATGACTACCAAATAGTTTAACAGAAAATTAGAAAAATGGCATCTAAATTAAGCCTCCTGTAATGCCCTATAGCAACACAAGGAAATGTTCCCAGCAATTTTAAGTATTTTCCTCCCTATTGACCTTGTTCATAATCCATGAGCTGCAGACATACGGATATTTCTGAGTGAAGGAAGAGATCAGAAAAAAGTCACCTGTCAGTATTACATCATGTCACTTATGTTGGAGGCTTAAAAAAATTAAAGTGGAGGCTTCAGAGCGCCACTAATTGCAATTAATGAGCTATTACACTCCAGAAGTTACAGCATGATCACAAAGTTTAATATTTCTTGACTTTGCTCCCCATATTGCAGACTATTAACATGGAATCAAAGTAACGTCCTAACATCATAACTTGGATATATTAACTAGGAAAATATAAGTCCAACTTAATGGAATACGTTCACCACTTCGGACCTTTCAGATTACAGTAGAAGTAGAGGGGTACAGTAAAACTGTTGAAAGTTTACAGGGTATTATACAAACTTCTCCTAGAAATATCCTGAGACCTTTTATTTCTTCATGGTGAAAACAGGTGAAAACCTGCCTCCTCCATAATATTTTGATGTTTCCATAGCCTGCCCTAGCTATAACAACGCAAAAATTAAAACTCTTGAAATTTATGAATTCCCTGAAACTACCACTCAGCTTTCATATTGGAGTGATTTGCAGCCACAGATTGGATCCAATTTGTCTTCTGTTTGAAATGTTTTGATCTGTGCCCATTTCCAGGAACTTCTGGGTATTTTCCTAGCACAGATGCCAAGTGGCAGATAGGTCTACACCATAATAAGGAGCAGGTGGAGTCCCACTTGAGCCCATCTAGTTCATGACAATGCCACAACAAAGATGCAGCAGTATGGACTTTTAGCAGAGGCTGGATAAGTGTGCCTGAGATCCTGCATGTTTACTTGGGTGGTTCGTTGTATTTAATGTCCTGTTGTAGAACCTTTACTCTTCCTGGCATTGAATTTTTCTTCACAAAATGTAGCTTGGGTATGTTAACACCTCCGCAATGCTACTACTCCATCTGCAGGGCAGCCCTAGCCTGGACCACTGTGCATTGCTAGAGGCCTCAGATTCCACAGGGAAAGAGGTTTATTCTGAAACAGCTGGGAAGAACAAGGAAACAAGTCACATTTCTAGCCAGATGTGCTGCTGTTAAAGACTGTTCAGACATAGTACCAAGTTGCTTTGCAGAGAAATGCAGAATTTTCATATCCCGTCCCCAAGAGATGATCAGCATTGTAGCAGTATAGCGCCAGCCTCACAAGGAACACTCTGCAGATGCATCTCCGTCTTGAGGCTTCCCCATCTGCCTGGCCTCTAATGAATCTTAAATTTTCCCAAGATCATTGCTTATCATCTGAACAAGTACTGAAGAGTAAATGAAAATAGCCATCCCATGAAAAAAAAAAAAAAAAAAAAAGAAGAAAAAAATCATTTAATGGCTGAAACAAAAAGCTATTGCTGTTGCGATAACAAAAGGTTTAAAGTGCCTTACTATCACTTCTCTATACACTTCAGGGCTGGCTACTGGGTCAGATGGTGCAACAGTCCATGTAATCTCCTGAATGGAAAAAAATTAGGCTCAAAGTGCCAAATAGACACCCACAACATAATATCAGGTAAAACAAACACATTCCTCCTACCCCCCCTCCCCAAATGTTAGAGAAATAGAGAGAAATTCCAGTCATTTCTCATTACTGTGAAGGTCAGCCTAGCTGGGAAAATTGTTTCTGCTTTACAATTCCCCAAACTGTAGAAAGCAGTTAGAGTTCTGGACAAAAACTAATGTTGCATTCAAAGGGAAAAGAGGCTGATATGGCATTGCTGCAGTAATAAGAGAATTTTTTACTCTTTCCACTTCCCTGTGAACCTAATCAACTGTGACATGAGAAAATATACTGGGCTCACCCAGCCAGAATCTGACTGCCACCTGAAAATGTCCTCAATATTCCACTGTTTGGGACTTTACAATGATCCTTCCGACATCAATTTTGTACATGTACATCAAAATGCCATTAGAAATGCTTACAAACACCTCCTGCTCACAGGCCTGCACTCAGACTCCAATCGAAGTCAGGCTGTAAAGACTCCCCAGTGGTTGACTAAAGGTTTCTTTCGATTACTCATATGAAAGCATTTGGTTATGGAAAGGCATCTTGGGGGAGCCTAGGAGATCTAAAGATCTCCCTGCTGACCTCCCTTGTAAGCACACTTGAATGTCATTAGGAGCAATATATATTGAAGGCACTTTAAAACCTGCCTTTAACATTTAATTAATATCTGTTGACTGATTAAGTTTCCTCATTCTCTTTGTGATTCAACAAATAAACCATACACTTCCAGGGTTGCAAGTATGTGACAGGGAAGGTGAACATAAAGGAGAGAATGAGAGCACATGGCATATATATATATTCACACTCCGTAACATGGATGGGTGTGATCCTGTCTTTGTATACATGAACCAACGCACACATACACCACATACATGATGCAGCTGTAAACTAATTTAGTCTTGATAAATGCTTGGCATATTTAATGCATTTCTTAGTGACACTTTTATTATTCCTCAGTCATGAAAAGCTGAATAAATCTAATGCAACTGAATGCAATGATATTATCACCCTCTTCTTTTGTTCTAATATTTACAGGAAATATTACAAGTATTTGACATATAAATTGAGCATTTGACTGACTTTAATAACCATGTGATCAATAAGAAGTGATATTTTTACAGTCTGAGTTCAATATTTAAAGGGCCAGGGGTCATGGATCTTTATCAAAGCACTAAGGCTAAAACTTTATTTTCAGAACCTGTAATTCCCAGTTTTTTTAAAGTCTGTATTGACCTAGTATCATTAAAAGTCAAATTTTGCTCATAAAATCTCAATCTTATTGTAGCTAACATTTAGACATTTAAGGATTTACTTTAACCGGACTTTCTAGAAGCATTTCAACACTCCATTATATTAAAATTAGTGTTGAATGATAGGAAGTCACTCAATACCTACATTAAAGATCATTCCTTATCCTCGGAAGATACCAATTATTTTTTTAAAATGTGATCAACTTTCATCAGACCTATCCTCCCTATGTACCTTATACTCATCTTTCTGTATCAATCATCTTTTAAAAACTTCCCCCTTAAAGGAGCTGAGGAAACATGCTTCATCCATTAGCCAGACACAACCCAAACGTCAGCCAGCCCTCCCAGAAAAAGTATTGCTCATGCTATGCTAAACTGGCAGCTCTCACATTCAAACAACTGATGGAATATCATGTAACCCGTATGTTCAGCCCCTCTTCTCCCCAAAGAGAACAAAGCTAAACAAGTCTTAGCTTATATCTCGAATATATAACAGAGCTCCTTGTGGGCTTGTCTAGCACTCATACAAATTGTTCATTTAAACTTCCAGCAGACAATTCTCAAACAGAAAAGACATACATATACACAGTAAGTTTCAGAGTCATGACCTTTCTCCACTGTTATTTAGAATTGTTTCTTTTGTAAAAGTTACCATGCTCATTGGGACGGGTAGGAGGCTAAGCCCTACTTCTGGCCTAATGAACAGTCAACTATTTATATTCCAAGGTAGAAAAGTAAGAGCCCACAAGCATTCATTATTCTGTCAAATCAGGGCATTCACCAGCACGTGGAGAATATGGTTGAAGCCTCCCATCTGAACTGGGTGCAGCAAAAGGCTTGAACCTGAAGTATTGTTTCATGAGATGATTTCACCAGATGCCATGAATAGACTTGCTTTTCAGTCAATCGAAGGTTTTAAACAAAAACTAATGAAAAACATGTCTTGAGTTGTTTAGCTGTTTAAAAGAAGGTTGCTAAGCATTTTGAAAAGGTACAGGTTGTAGGAAAATGGGGGTGGTTATCGCCCTGACGATTACAAACCTCAGCTCTTGATTTAAAGCTCCTTTGCTCAGCGCTGGACCATTTCCCTGGCACAGCTGACTTTCATTTCATAGGGCAAACCCTGGACTGTCAGCTGTCAGAAGTGGGAAGTGTACTGATCTTTTCTTTTTACTTTGGGAGGAGTCTCCTCCTCAGATCATTACCCCTGTTGCCTTGATGCGCTGAATCACCCCCCTGGGAAATTTAAAAACAGCACCCTAATGTGAAGATTATATTCAACAGTGTGCAGCTTTCCAGTTTACTGGAAAAATGTCAGATTCAGATTTTCTAAGCACCAGGTAGTATTTCTGAATCCCCTGGTGATTTCCAAGATAAGGATTAATTTAAAATATTTTGTTACCTTTTTTTTTTGGCAAATAGGTTTTAAAAATGTTGATGGAAAAGTTTATCACTTTATTATTTCCATTGAAATTGAAACTTTTTGAAAAGCAGTAGGCATTTTGATCGTGTTTAGGAAGTCTCTCCCTCCATAAGCTCACAAAGAAAGTGTTTCAGTAGTACTAAAATTCCCCAGTTTTGGGCCCTTCATTTTTAATCCGATTTCTCAAATAGCGTAGGTGTGCATGTGCATATGATAAAGTAATGCACTAGATCAGACTTCATAGTTTTATTTCATCCATGTGAAACTTTGTCAGCTACCCTGTTTTTTCTGCTTTCTTTTTTTTTTTTTTTTTTGTTTGGAGTCAAGTATTTGTTGGGACCATGAAATACCCTTGGGTCTGATTTTTGCCTAATCCTAATATAAGACTTTCCCCTGTGAAGAAATTACAAACTCCAAATAGCATGTCCAGAAAAAATGTGCAAATTTCAGTATCTGTTGCTCAGACGAAGCACAAATCTTATCTGAAAATAAGGCAACATTTTTTGGACACTCCTGGAACACAGAACAGCATCTCGCTGGCCTTTGAACTTCCAAGTGAGGCTATAACCAGGACTGTGATCTTACTTTCTATGATTTGGAGTGAAGGATATTGTTAACTTAAAGAATCTGATTCAGATTTTCAAAACCACACACTGAAGATGAGGCTTGCATGTCCTTATTGATTCATGAAGGTAAATGGAGATGAAACATACAAGTGTTGAGCATTTTAAGGGCCTGTTTAGGTTGATGCTTGTCAGAGAGTACAAAGCCAGAATGCTGGGAGACGCTTCTACATTTCACTAGGTGGCTTCAGGTTTCTTCGTAGGTTTTCCATATAAATGAATGCTGCGCGAGCCACGATTACCATGAAATAGGTACATGGTATCTACTGCAAAATGGCAATAATGACTTTTTTCATAAGTAATGGCCCCACCAAAGGCATCTCAGATGTTTATGCTGACACTTCTAACCGCTATACTCATTTTTATTTTGTGAATAATTGCTCTTTCTGTATGTAGCTGCTTCTTTTTCTGCTGACTCCATTCCCCTCTTGACCTGCAGACCCCTCAGATAAATATCCCAGGGATAACCTCTTTGTGTTCCAAGACATAGGGTAGTTTAATGACTTGTGAAAGTGTCCGTTCCAGCCTTTAAATAATTTACATGTTACCATGTTTTCCTCAGTAAACTGTTGTAATCTTCCTTCTAGAAATAAATAGGTAAACCCTTCTTTTAACTTACACTTTATAGGACACTGCAGTTAGAAAACAAAAAAATTAATATGTCTATCTGTAAAGTTATTAAGAACTCAGTAACTCAGACAAACACAGGATATTTATTGTATGTACCTGGCTGGCCTGGTCTGAGTTTCGGCATTTGCAAATTGTCAGTTCCCTGGGATACAACCTATACACACAAGTAAGATTTTTCTAAGAAATCCAGGCATTGAAATCTTTATTTTTGCTCCTTCAGTGTCTAAGTAATAATTTCTGCAGTTCGTATCAGTGGGAGTGATTCAATCCTTCTGAAAATTTGACGTTCTAAACCCACCTGGACACATTCCTGTGTGATCTACTCAGGTGTACCTGCTTTGGCAGGTGTGTTGGACTAGATGATTTCCAGAGGTCCCTTCCAACCCCAACCACTCTATGATTCTGTGAAAATTAGATCAATGCGTATTCAAGAGACTAGCATTAGACTTTTGCACAGGATTATTGAATTTTAACTTGTCTACACTCCCTTTGCCCAAAGGCTAATAGAATATAATTACACTAGGCTAGGAAAAATTTGATAATGTTGTAGGCAGCCTTAAATTCAAAAATCCCTGTTGTCACTTTCCCCCGATAACTCTGTCAGTGACACACTATTGTATCTCTCAGTCATAATCAAGTGAGATGAAAATTATTCTGAAAAGTAAATGTCTGAGGAAACAACAGGAGGTACACATCAACACAAATGATGCAACGGCCCACAGCGCACATACTACAGCAAAGGTCTTCATTGCCTTACTATCATAACCATTGGGGTTTAGCCTCTTTTCACAGATGTCAAAGGACGTTTTAAATTAGCTTCAACTATCGCATGACCAGGTTCGATTAAGACATGGTTGTTGTTGGATTTCAGCATGTTGAGTAGTGCCAGCTCTGGGAAGAGTGAAACAGAAAGAAAATGGATGCGAATGGAAACACATTTGGTACTTCATTTCTAGCATTTCCTTATTCTCCTCAAGTCTTGATGTAACAAAATATCTCTATATCCACTTTGGAACAAGATGTAGGCTATAGTAAGAAAACACAAAGGTATATGATGAGCCTATTTAACTAGTGCAATACTTTTACACAAATTTAAAAGCATTGCCCTAAGAAGACACAAAACTCTAACTAAATCAGTGCTCAACAACAAAATGGTGGTTACATTGCGAAAATTTCTGTATCTACATAAGTCCTCCAGAAATACTTTACTATGCATTTGTTTCATGGCAAAGATTGAAGTCTGAGAAGCTTCTCTCTCTTTTTGAAAAATTAATGTGAACATTTTGGAAAAAAAGAAAACATACATAAAGACCATCAAAATTCCGGCTCTCCAGCCTCGGGAGCTGATCTTATACATTTTGTAGTTAAGTATGTTAGCAAGTCTCAGCTGTTTTCCATTGCCTACAGATTACTGACATTGCTACAGGTTAAGACTGAGTTCTAAAGCTGTTTCTCTTACTAGTGAGTGCTTGCTTTTCAACATTTTAAAGTGAAGATGTGAACAAACCTTTGAAAAGTGACTGAATATTTCAATGCCAATATATTTTGCATGTAAAATATAAAAATCTCTGTGTGTTGCATCTGAAATCTGATAAATATGTATTATCAATGCTGTTTGCTTTTAATCTGTTCAGGATATCATTCCTCCAGCTTTTTAGTACTTAAACAAAAATGGCATTTACATTACAATATTGCTTGCCAACAATCTCATTTTCTGGTTTAGTCAGCAGCGTTCATGCTTGATTAGTCTTTAATTATACAAATACCTACATATTAAAAAAGTTTTCTTTTTCCATACTTTGAGCATGTAATTATTTTCTCTTGCATGCAATAACCTTTAATTTTAGGATTAAGCAACTGATTCTCTTTAGTATGGATGGATTTTTTCAAGTGTTAAAGCAAATTTGGTTATTGTATTACGAGTAGGAAAATTAACTTTAGGAAAACCTTTCATTAGTGCATTTGACAGCACACTGAGCAGCTGACAGAAACTTCAAAATATTCAATATGCTTGATAACAAGATGGATACCAATTCTCTGTCCTCTGAAGTCAACAGCAATACTACTACTGAATTCAGCGAGTGAGTGACTGGGGCAATGTGATTCCTCTTTTGAATATTCCTTGCTTTCGTAGTACCAGTGTTTCAGCAGTATCTAGAAGCCTAGATCAAGGCCTCATTGAATTATACCGAAAAAACTCTAAAAGTTTAGGGTCTAAAGAGATCAAACAACGGTGGGAGAATCAACAAAAGAACAGAAAGACGAAGTGACAGGCCAGACAGTGAGAGAGCTGGGACTGCAGCCTGGTGCTCCCGACTCCAACCACCCATTTACTAGAGCACTTTGCTTCCTGGTGTAAATTATTTTCCAAAAGTGAATTCAGTAAGCAAAGGTGTAACTTGATAACGAGATTAGTGCTAAATATGCAGACTCTATGTGTCAGTGAAATAACTCCTTCCCTTCCCTTCCTTTCCCTGTAGTTTTCATTCATGAGAGCGTGGACTGCCAGGTTTGGGTCTACAGGACTGACACGTTATCACTATACATGCTCGTATATTTGAAGTACCAGTGATTTCCCCCTAGACATACTCTTTGAATGTCTATGGGGAAAACATCAAGGATTTTTGGAACGGCTTGGTTTTCTCAAGTTTTGTTTATTTTTATATTTGTTTTACATGAACTGAAAATTCTGTCAGACACATTTTGATTTCATGAAGAACATGTTTCATAGTCAGCAGACAGTTAAAAAAAAAAAAAAAAGGAAGCTGTAATCCTATAAAGTTGAGGAGGGAGAAGAGGGGGAAACCTTCCTAATGGCATATTGAGCTTGCTCCTGTCTCATTTGAGAACTGTGAGAAGCTTCCCTAGGATAGCATTAGGTCTCGCTTTAAAGTGAAAAGTTGCAGATAGAGGTAGGGTAGAAATGCACACAGCATCTTATTCCAGAGTGGTGATCAAGTGACACTATTTCAGTCTTTCACAATGCCAGTCCTTATGGGTTTTTTGTGTCTCCCTTCTGATTTTTTTTGTTGTTGTATCTCTCTCCCAGTGGAAAACGTCAGTAGGAATAAAGGCACTGTGAATAACAAAGACATTGTTTTTCTCCCATCTCCTCCTCCCCCAAACATTTTCCCTTTCCTCCCTAAAATCAGGCCCTGCCTCTGAGGACTTCTACACTGCTGGAAGCTGCACCCTCAGATGCATCCTGGACCTTGATCCCAGTACAGCCACTCCTCATCCTCTGCCCCCCCTGCCCTACAGCCCCTGGAGCACCCACACTGGCAGCTCTGTTTGACTCTCTGAGGGGTGTCCGCTGGGCAAAGGTCAAGAGGAGAAGAGTCCTCTGACACCTCCTGTCCTGTGCCAGCTAGAGCCATCAGTCCACAGTGTCCAAACTGGAAGGAGAGCAAGAAGAGACAGCACTCCAGCCTGATTTGGCTATCCAGCAGGTTGAAAATGGGATTATAAGGTAATGGTAAAAATCATAAAACCATTAGCAACTATTTTTATATCACTTGTTATCATGTTCATTCAGAAGCGTCTTCTGATATCAACGTATTGGCTATCACTACTACAGACTATTGCTCTGTACTCTGACTTGGCCCACATTTTAGGGTTTTCTTTATAGCATCTTGTATTTTTGCTACATGTCTACGATCCTCCCAGGTCTGACTACTTCCCTGATGCTTTTCACAAGCATGTAAGTATTTCTTAACAGGTACACTGCAGCACTGATACCTTCTTTAAGGAGTTTCAGCTCCTTTAAGAACCAAAATGCGCTATCATCATTGCTTTAGTAAAAGGATAATCCTGGCAATATATGATGTGCTATATTCATACATCAGTTTTTCTCTTCTGGAAACTCTGCTTTGCCTTCCAGTCTCTTTCACAAACACAACCTATCTTGGTTCTCCAACTGGAATCCTCACAGGATATTTGATCATGTCTAAGCTATCAGAAATAAGTCAAATTCCTGTCCTGCAGGAATTTCTTTTGACTTAAGATGTAACTTCTGATGAAAATGCAGATAAAACATGGAATATTGAAATGGTTCAGCAAACAAAACTTGCGTTTAAAAATGATGAAGTATTTCAGCAGGTTTCAAATCACTACCATGAATTAAGATTATTTCAATTTCTTTTGCTACATCACTATATTTAGGCAATTCAATGTAATAAATTGTTTATATACAACTTAAGCTAATTTTAAACAAAAGCTATCCTCCACTCTTTGCATTACTCAGGCCTAAAATAGAAAATTAAAATGAATTTTTGGGCAGGGGAGAAACCAACTTAGTGGAATTACAGCATTGTTGGAAAAGAAAAATCATTTAGAAAATTCATTATCAGTTTATGTTATTACAGTATCAAAATAAAAATTTGTATGTATTTCAAAGGTAAGACTTTTTTTTTTTTTCCCTGAGACTCACAGTGCTAATCTAGCTTCTTATTGTCGTTACTTAATTTCCTTTCTCAACTGCTTTCAAATATCTTAATTTAATGACCTTGTCCTGGATCAGTAGCAAAAAATACAGTGCTACTACAAGGTAGTTTGTTTCAAAAAATATTTCAAACCTTGCTGGTGGAACAAATATTAGGAAACTTGCAGAAGACTTCTCTTCTAGATGAAAATTTTCTGCTCAGGCCCCTTAAGCCCTACAACCTATCTAATACTAACATGGATTCAACCAATGATTTCTACTTTTTTTTTTTTAAGTTTATAGTAAATGTTGTATATTACAAGTATGTAATATGAAAATAAATTTGGGGATCATCACATGTATAAGATATCAAGTCTGACTGTTATTTCCTACCTGCTAGGACGTGTGTTCTCATATGCTGCTATATATCCATTTGCTTAAATGATCCTAATTTCTTCATATACCAACTCACCAGGAGCTGTTAGAAATACACATTTTCTGACTTGTGCCTGAGGTGATAACCTCTGATCTTTTAATTTTCCAATTTCCACATAATTAATTGTTGGTTACTTCAAACAAAAGCAGAAGGTTGGTGGAGAAAGGGGAAAACCAAAACAAGGCGGCTTTGGAAAGCTCATGTTTCCAGCGCGACCCCTTGGATAAAAGGATATTTTTTTCTTTTGCCTAATTTGTTTCTAGTTGCAGCACTAAGGTCAGAATAAGCCAAGAGAATGAATGGAATAAACGTCCTGATGGGCTGCCCGAAGCTGCCTGGTGTTACGGATCAGCGTAAAACCAGCTCTCTTTCCTCTGCCTGGGCCGATGTAACTCACTGGAGTGGCAAATTACATCAGACCTACAGCTGTAACCCGACATTATGATTAATTTGATCAGTAATTTCTCCTGTTTTTCATTTTAATCGGTGTGACTATTCTGCTGTGGCAGGTCTTTCAGATCTAATTAAGATAAATTTCAGAGTAAAAGACTTGGCAGAATTTTCGAGTCAAATCCGAGCGTCAAGTGTGAAGACCTGCAGCACCAGTCAATCAATTTCCAGTAAAGACGGCAGGCTGTAACTCAGCAATCAACCCATTAACACTTAAGCAAATTTCATAATCTCCAGGCCTGTGCTTAGTCACTCTTTCAAAACATTCTGGTTACCAATAAAAAAATGAAAGTAGTATTATTTTTTAAAACACCTGTCCTAAACTGCATCTGCCAAAACCACCAACAGAATACATAAATGCACACTCTGATAGACCTCAGCAATACTCCTGAAAAAGGCTTAATTTTGAACTTTAAACACAGCCTGGAAGCTGAGCAACATCTTTTAGGTGCTTATTTGTACAAGGAGACTCAAACGACACAACATCAGGGTTACACCACTTCCAGAATATTGCTCCTCAATCAGATGCAGCAAGCCCACTGGGTTCTCTGCATTCACTAGGTCCACTTGCTTCCAAGTAGAAGAATTTTTTTTCTTGCAGAACTGTGATGACTTGCAATCTTTTATTTTCTTTATTACAAAAAGGTGAGGGGTATGAAAAGTAGGGGAAAATAAATTAATTCTTTGGGATATTCTCTACATCCCTGAAAATTTTTGGAAATATGAGTGAAAGGAAAAATTAAGATAAATGAATGCCAGCAAAACAGGTTCACTGGATTCAAAAGAGTATCTGAGGGGCTGTGTCATTGTTTTCTGTCCCTAAGATCCCCGAAGGTCCTCATCTCTGCCTAGAGAGGTTCTAGAAACTGACAACCTTTTGGGATATGGATCCTTTCCCAAATTTGTCCTGGGAGGATATTATTTATTTATTTATTTCCCCCTTTATTAAATACTTCAGTTGCTTTAGGGAATTTATTAAAAGCTCCCATTTCAGAAGTCAGAGCTTTCTGGGCAAACAGCTACTCTTTCCTCTCCTTCAGAGAATTCTCTAGCAAATGGTTTCCTATATTAGCCTCAGTTTTTGCCTCTTGGGTGCTAATAATGCCAGTTGTTTTGCTCGAAGATTAATTTCCTTTGCTTTGAATGTGAGTCAGACATCAGTACTTCTTGTGCTTCTGAAAATAGCAACACCTGCAGAGTAGATTTGGATGGACCAGTGCTCCAACTGAGAGGTTTCCTCAGGGAATGAAGAGAGTTGCTTATAAAGTCTCCTTGAGAACCCTTAAACATCGAATCAGAATAGTTTGGGTTGGAAGGGACCTTCAAAGGTCAACTAGTCCAACCCACTGCAATGAGCAGGGACATCTTCAACCAGATCAGGTTGCTCAGAGCCCCATCCAGCCTGGCCTTGAATGTCTCCACAGATGGGGCATCTACCACCTCTCTGGGCAACCTGGGCCAGTGTTTTACCATTGTCATTGTAAAAAATTTCTTCCTCAAGTCTAGCCTGAATCTCCCCTCTTCTAATTTAAAACCATTACCTCTTGCCCTGTCCTAACAGGCCCTACTAAAAAGTCTGAAGTCTGTCCCCATCTTTCTTATAGGCCCCTTTTAAGTACTGAAAGGCCACAATAAGGTCTCCCTGGAGCCTTCTCTTCTCCAGGCTGAACAACCCCAAGTCTCTCAGCCTATCATTTCTTTGCTCTGTTGAAATGCAGCTTTACAGTGTGAAGCCCCAGACCCCAAAAGCAGGGAGCTTCTAAGAGAAGGAAGACAGCTGAGAAGATCTGAAACCCTACTCAGTGCTGCGGATGGATGCAGTCTTACACAGAACTGAAGCTTGCCTTTCTGTGGAAACAACACCCCTGCATTTCCAGGTAGACACAAAGAATAGCAGCCCTCAAACAAACTAGCTGTGCCAGGAAACCAGCTTGCATGCCTCTGCACCGTGCACCGAGGCCAAGGAGCATGGTACAGCACAGTGTGGTGACACCTGGGAGTCCAGCCAGGACAAACTGCCACATTGCCATGTCAGAGTGGCCTAGCTGGTAGCAGACCCAGAAGGGACAAGGAGGATCACAGAAATGCCCAGAAGAGGTGAAAGGAGAAGAAGAAAAGGAGGCCCTGGATGCACTGAAACTCAAAGCCAGGTTCTCAAGCAAGGTTCCATTTTGTGAACAATAATGTCTGTGTGGTTCACAGAACTACTGCAGTGGCAAAAGGAAGAGCACAAAAATGAAAGGAGGGGACCTGCATCACAACAGCGTTCACAGTGGGTAATAAGCGTGTGTGTAGGTGGTACAACAGTATGACCATGACTTTCTAGCCACTGGAAATTTTTACACAAGTACTTGCCTCTTCCACTCATTAAATCACCTTTATCAACCCACAAAAATTAAAATATTGTAAGAATACCCAGAAATCCAAAACTGTACATAGAACAAGATGTTTAAGTCTTTCTGGACCTCTTTGAAATGAGCAGGGGATGAAACACGCACAATATTCTAAACAGTTCACCAAGCTTAACTGAATTTAGCTGGTTGCTGGGGAGTTTCCATGCTGTCAGTTTAGAGCTAAGATCTAGGTCTTGCCAGTACCTGCTGGAAATCCTCCTAAGATGAACACTTCAACAGGCTCACTCTAAGCAGGAGATGGGCACGAACCTTCCTGAATAAATGTCTGCTGTACATGTCTGTATCACCTGTTGCCTTGTGATGTGCAATATTTCACTCCCTATTGACAACGAAAATTAGGAAATTTTGGAAAATGGATTAAAAGCACTGAATTTGTTCACCATTTATAAAATATTTCTTTGTCAAACTGGTTAACAAGTAACGTGGGAACACATTCAGGCACTCATATCTTTCACAGTATCGTATGCAGGAAGAAGGCTAGATAATTTTAGCAAAACGAAACAAAAAAAAACACCTCAGTGGGATTACTGGCGTCATAATCTTGAACAAGTATTCTTCACTTCAGAATTCAATAAGCAAGAGAAAAATATATATCAGGTCTTAGATGTGAACACAGACATATAGGCAGCCCATGACTACAGTCCTTGCAAACCTATCCCAGCTGCCTTCCTCCAACCAACAGATACTTGGTTGTTTCTTCTGCAACTTAAATATATGTAAATTTATCAAAGTGTCAGTAATCACTGAGACTTCCTTAAAGTAGATCTTTCCTTAATGAGAAGCTTACCAGTGATTGAGGCTGGGTGGGAAAGGAACTGGCGATTTGGATTTTGTGACTGTTGGAGCCTGAGGCATCTGTGTGCACATTCTCCCTCATTTACAGCTGTGTGTTTCAGCCTTTCTGCTTTTCTTTTCTCTTTTGTTATAAAAGAGTTGAAGTTCCAAATACATTATTTAAGATTAGTATGAAAATTTAATCTGAAGGAGGTTCTGGTTTTGCTATCCTAGAGTCTGCTATTACTTGGAAGATTTTTCTGCTGTTGTCATCTCCTCGCTTCCCTTCTTGCCTCCTTTTATTATTTTTTTTTTCTCGCTCATCATCTTCCGTCAGCTCCAGTTATTGTAGGTAGGCTTCTATGACAAAAAAGGTGCTTTAGGAAAGAGTTCTGAAAATGGTCAGAATAATTTTACAGTGGGGCAATCCCTGGGGGATTTCCTGTTTGTCTGTTCCTATTCACACATGAACAGAGCAGTAGAAATCATTGGGAATTCTTCTATTCCTACAGTGCAGCTCTCCCTTTGTAGATCTGGCTGTGGGTACGTTCATCTTACCCATACCACTAAAATACACAGTGATTGTTAGCACCAGAAGCCATCCCTCATTTGGAGCTGCTTATGTTCCTGTGTCCTGGTTTTGTTGAAAACAAGACCAGTTCCCTTTTAGTGAATTTTCCTTTCAGCTAAGTTCTTCTAAGTGCCTTCTAAGTAACTGCGTATTTTTCTCGGACACTGTGCTCGGTGCTGATAAGAGGACCAACGGAATGCTGAAGAAGCTCATGTTTAGATTTATTACTATGGTAACCAAGGTTAACTGATAATGGGACATGTTTGCCAGGAGGGGTGGATGGAACAGGTGACTAAAAATGATCAACTGAGTATTCCATCCCATAACCGTCATACCCCCCATATAAGAGGGTCTCGCTCCTCTTGGACCATGGCTGACATCTAGAGAGGACCTTGTCTGTCTGCCTGCAATCTATAGGCCTCAGGCCCTGCATCCCTGAAATCCAGTGTCTGGTTTGCTGTGAAGCCCCGCTCATGACTTCTGGGTGCCTGCCCTGCAGCTGCTGGAGCCACGCCAGATCCCAGCTCCACCGCCACTGGAGTGATGCCAACTCCATATCAGACATTCAAGATTGGTTTTGTATATTTTGTGTCTTTTCTCTGTTTATTAGTAGCATTAGTAAAGTCCTTTAAAACCCTTCCAACTTGAACTCTAAGTCTCTCTTCCTTCCTCCCTATCATCTTTCCTATCAAAAAGGGGGGTGAATGAGGAGACAACAGAGAGCATCTGCCACAGTTTATTGTTGCCTTGCTTTAAACCTTGACATCCTGATACAAAGCGCCTTATTCTGGTAGTCAAGCAGAATAATTGGCTACTTAGTACTTGGCTCATCTGATTTTATAGAGCATATAATCAAGATCTTACGGCTCTGGAAATTTAATTGAATGGAAACTCTGTAAGAGGTGCTAACTATGCTCTGAAGTTGCAACATGCTGACCATTCAAGAACCCATATAACATTAAACATTCACAGCAGAAGCTTATTTGGAGAAGTGTATTTTCCCAGAACTAAGTCCCCAATTTACAACATGAGCTAGGCTGTCTTTCACCTCTGGACTCCTTTGTCTCAACAAATTGACAAAACAAAAATAAAAATCAGACTATGATTATCTATATGAGGAATTTCACCATTTTCAAATGAAGGGATGAAAGTCTTCCATCATCCACCCAACCTACCACCCCCTGAAATATTGCTCTGTTTTTGACAATTCTCCTCTGGTTTGTTGTCTTTTGTAAATCAGCAATGACCCTGGTTCTGCAGAGGATTGCTTTTACCAGAGCATCATTGCTAATGTCAGCACAGAATCCAGGTCCTGGAACCTGAAGAAAGGTTTGTCATCTTTCTACACAATCATTAAAAGACTTCTTAAAGATAATAGTTTTGTAACTACAGTCAAGCCCACTGAACTGAGTAAAAAACAGTGATAAAATTAGTGCAGAGTATTATAGCATGATCTGACAAGAATCATTCTGAGACTTTTAGCTGGTGTATGCTGCACTGGTATTATTAGTTTCTGATCAGCTAGGAAGTACCTCACCCAGGTACACCTAAGCAAGTCACTTTCATTTAATTTGCCTTCTGAAGGACATGACAGCATCTGTACATTTTGAGATGTAATTGTTGTTATCCTTCAGAGTTTTTTGAAACAAACACAATCATCCTCCTGAATCACTGACTTTCCATGACAATTTTTTGAGGTTGCGTTGTTCTAAACTAATATCTTTCAGACAGATCCTGAATAATGTAAGACGATAAAGCCCACGTGAAAAAAATCAAGAATTCAGAAATGAAATTTAAGCTGTCAAACTTTAACTTAGTTGATCTTTATTCCCCTAATATTCTTCAAACAAAACCCATTTCATTCTAGTTCATAAAGAACATTACCTTAGAGGCCATAATATCTCTGAATTTTGTTCTAGGTCAATTTTTAAGTTAAGACATTAGACATCAAAAAAATCCACATTCTAAGTAGCTGTTACGAACTGGATATATGAACTGCTGCAAACGTGCTCACTCTTTTTTAATTTTTTTATGTTTGTGCAGAAGAAAACAATTTCAGATCCAGTTCTCAAGCTAGATGTACAGGGGTAAAACAGCTTTTCTCTGCAGGATTTAGAATGGAAAGACAAATTTCATGGAGGAGATTTACCACTGCTCTGCTTTAGTAAAGTGCCCAAACACATCCTTAAGCCACCTATAAAGTGCAAGAGCAGTTCCTTTGGAAATAGTTCTGAGTGTTACTTGTTTGCATATTAAAGAGTCTCACCATTCTCAGCAATATGACAGAGCAAGTTTCAGGTTCTTAAGTATTTCTTAGGGAAGCTTGAGAAGTATTATGCTTGCTGTAGAAGTGCTGTAGAAATGGCTAGAAGGTCAAATTAACAGCCCTATGCACATCGCTAAGGTGAGGACTGAAGTACAGTGCTGAATTCTGGCTTCTCTTACGGATGTGAACACAAAGACTGAGTTTTCATGGTTATTTAAAGGGTGAGGATCAGACACAAAAGAACATTAAAAATACTTATCCCCCAATTTATTAGTAAATCTTTAATGCCGAGCCAGATCTGACAGCTAATGACTTCTAATTCCTTTGACTGGTGTTCTGAAATTGTCCCAGTCACGCAGCTGGCTTAGCAGTACTGGCCGAGCTCAGCCCAGTGGGAATGCCAGACCTCTCACCCTGGTGTCTTTCATTAACTTTAATCCCAGTTCCTAAAAGGTTTAAGGGATAGTGTTCAAACTAAAACTGCCTGAAGAGTATTTAGTTCACTCTTTCTACTTCTGTTGAGTCTGACACATCCAGACTGCCTTCAAAAGGGTAGTTGTGAGGATAAGCATGCTGAAGAGAGTGATGTAACAAGGAATCTCCATGAAAACATTGACAGTGGCACCTCCCATGCAATGAATTATTGGTTTTACTTTTATTGTACTTCTGCAAGTGAGATGTGACCATGGAGACCTAAGAGTAGAAAGTGCTTCTACTGGCCTGTACCTGTAGGTGACAGATGAGACTGGAAGTACTCGGATTCATCTGAGATTTAGACTGCAACCAGGGGCTACATGAGAGCTAAGACTTCAGATTCAATGTTAGTACAACCCTCTTGAGGTATGTTCACTGAGATAATACCACTTCCTCCTTACTCCTACTTTAAATGTGCCTTTCCTTTATTTGGAAAACTGAGTGCCTTTTGAAGCAAAATATTTAGCAGGCAGTTTTGGCAACATATCATGTATATAGTTAGTATGCATACATTACAGTTGCACCAAGACAATAAAATGTAACAGAAGCTCCTCTGGAAATACTCCTGTCTCTGTATGTCAATAATCTGCATACTAAAGAGTCCCGAAGCACTCACTAGCATGATAGACTGGGCATTAAGTGGTGCCTAAGTAGCCCTTAAGACAATCCACAGAAGCAGCTCTAGAAACACTATGCTCTACTATAAGAAAAAGTTTAGGAAGCAAGAACATATCTCTTGCAGACTTTTAAGTCTATTATCTAAACCATTAAAAATCAGATTTGATGCAATTTAGTTGAAGCTCAGATTAATGCAGGTTTAACTTCTCACACGGCAAACACAGCTTCTTGTAAACCAATTCCCTTAATTGTTTGCAAAAGGATTTTTTAATTATTAAGCTAATGCAGTTTAATTTCTGCACGGAATGGAGCAGAATCCATCAGTGTGGATAAAACCTTTAAAGTGGGGTCTCAACATTTAGAAAATACAGTGAATAGAAACTGCTGGCTTCTAAGTGTAGTTCCACTGCCCAGTGAAAGAGACTCCTCACTTCACAGACTACTGTGGTGTTTATTCAGAATCATACTTGTGGGTACAGTCAAAACTGTTCTTGAATGACGTGAATATAGCATGACACATGTAGTGCAAGAACACCCAAGTATAAGAAACTAGGACCATTGGAGCTCTCCTATTTCTGCCCAGGATTTCCAAGGTGAGCAGAGCCCAGCATCAGTGTGGGTGCCACAGCTGTTCGTCTGTTAAAAGACATCTGTGTCATTGAACAGGCATTCTTAGCTTTGGAGGATATACTGAGACTCTTAACAGAAGCATTTGATTCTTAGCAGGATAAATGTTAGGATTGTAATTTCAAGATGAAGGATAACCCACTGATGCCTTGCACATGTCCACCATCAGAAGATCTATTTCTTTTAGGGACAGTCAGGATCATCTGCTAATGAACAGCTAACTTTTCTGTCCTTATAAGTTACCATAAAGTGTGACTGCTGGGCAAACATAATTTGCGAAGGTCACATGCTGAATCCATGGACTTTAAGAGCAACAGATGTTTATTCTTCAGAAAGGAGAAGAGCAGGACCATTGTTAGTTATGCTTTTCTGTCTTATCAGGACTTTGAGCTGTTCTAAACTGCATGCCTGTAAGGATTAATCAATATGTGGTGGAATTTCTCAGCCTGTATGGTCAAAAGGTATAATCTTTGCTTGATTTCCCTTTGCAGTGAGAGAGTATGCACTTTCTGTTGTTAGACCGTCAGAGATCTGTACACAGCATCCTACCTGCAATGGATTTGGTGAAGTAAGAGGAGATGGAAGGCCATGCCCTGGCGACTGGCTGGGTTTCTGAGGGGAGTTGGAGGACTGTGGGGCCGGAGGTGGTTGGCTCTGGCTCTGGGACTGTGTTTGGTTCTGCTGCGGTGGCGCTGACGTCTGTGGCTGTGGCTGCTGGGTCTGCTGGGCTGGCTGTGGCGTCTGTGCCTGCTGACCTTGCTGCTGCTGCTGGCTTTGCTGCTGCTGCTGCTGACCTTGCTGCTGCTGCTGCTGTTGATGCTGGAGCTGCTGAAGATGCTGAAGCTGTTGAAGCTGAGAGTTCAGGGATGAGGTAGCTGTGAATTGAAGAGAGGGAAGAGAGTTATCTAGGTTTCAGTAATACCTACTGGGCTGAACATGTTCTGGAGTAAATTATGGTTCTGTTACATTGTGGGGCATACTGCCCACTGAGGTCAGGTGGCGTCAGAGTTCAGGTTGTGGCAGGAAATTAATGAACACGTTCCCATCAATAGCACCCTGTGGTTCTGCCAGTGCAGTTCTGTGGTAAGAGCTGGACTTCACTGGAAGCAATGATAGCAAACTTTTGGAAGGGTTACGGCTCTGCCCACAGGACAGACCTCAGAGCTGACCAGAAGTCTTCGCTCAGACAATGGCTCAGTGAAGCCAGTGGGAATTCTGCCTGCGTGGAGAAGAGGCCAACAGGCCATCACTGTACATAGCATAGCAAGAACTCATAACATGAACTGATGATGTTATGTGAAGGAGAAGACAACCACAGTTGTAAAACAAAGGCTGCTCTGAAAAGAGCTTTGTCACATCTTTATACAGCAGATGTCAGGGAAGAAAACATTCAGCTGTGAAATTTCCTGTGCAATGCATATGTAGCAAAAATATCCAACAAAATGTGTCTGTCTCTGAAATGAGAACTGCTCCTTATCATTCATATCTCAAAGGTATGAAGTTCCTCTTAATAGGGTAGTTATTCTGTACACTCGCACTGCTCACTTACTCCTGGTAGTCTGTCATGTTTTGAAACATGTGCTCCAGATGTGAGGTTTGGTATCTGGTGGCTCACATCAACCTGCTGGCACAGAGGACCAAACTTTATCTCTCAGAGACACTTTTCAAATTGACTAGGGCATTCATTAAATTCAGGAAGGCAAAAAGTGTGCCACAGAGATGTCACTAAGGAAGAACAGCTTTAAGCAGCAGCCAGAACACCACAGGAGCCTGATGCTTTCTGGGGTTATGCCCTGAATAAGTCATCTGGGTCCCCAGCCTTGACCACTTCAATCAGGACCTGAGGGGTTGCGTTAGATGGCTCTAAATCCCCAAGAGGAACAGTTTACAACACCACTGAACTACTTTGCCCTCTGCAGTGCTTTGTCAATACCATTCTTTATTCTAACTTCCATTGGCAGAAGCCAAAGTGAACTGGGAGTGAATCAAATTTGTTTTTTCTAAAATAGCATTCAGATTTCATGTCTAGAAACTCCGTTCACCAAGTTATTTGTGGATTGGCAGATAAAGCCAAGTCATCTCCACTTTCTTTTTATGCCGACATCCCTATTTCAGCTTTCTATGCCCTGGGGATGAACCTGAGGTCTTGGTATGACTTATGAAATCAATGAGCCATAAACTGGAATAAGCAAAAGAAAAAAGAAAAAGGAGAAAGACGGGGCAGAATGGGTATACCAGAAAAGGCTGTATAAAGGAAAAGTGAAAGTCTTGGTAGGAAAAGCTGTTGGTCATCCCTTCCTATACTCATAGCTGCTCTAAATCTCATGCAAAAGAATCAGGCTGGGGAAGCACAGTTACGCTCCCATCAGTTCCACGATCAGAACTCGCATCTAAATGCCCCAAAGCCAAGAGGGTAGTAAGGCAAAATATAATCTAAGGCATATGAAAACAAAGAACGTAGAGGGTGTCTATACAAGAAAGCAACTGCATAGACAAATATTAACCATAGCAAGAAACACTTTGGTAGATGAAAAGACCCTTCCCATTCCCATGAGGAAAAAACTCATCTAGATCAACTCTTTATCTTGTGGAGGCCCTTTCCTCATCTGTGATAGTTTAGCAGTCTGGACAAACCATTGATAACCAGAACTAAGTCTTCAAACACAACAGGCCCTTAACTGCTTCCACAGACTCCAATACAGAAATGAATGCAATGATGCCCCACAGAGGCATAACTTGTAGTCCACACAGCTCATAGAGAGGAACGAGGGGTTGTTTTACATCCTATGTGCACAACTGGACAGGATGAGACAAAGCTTTCTCTATAGCAAACTAGATATAGTGTGGGCTGGGGTTGTTTTTTGTTTTTGTTTTTTTTGTACTGAAATGGTCCCCAAGCCCTTTCGCCCCCAACCTGATTTGTCTGATGAATGAAGCAGCTCTGTAGCTGACTTGGAAAACATGAAGTTTGTAAATTCTGTGGGCATGCCCAGCATTCTCAGATGATGCCTTGGTATGGAAATTTTTTCATTCCCCATCTAGGTGTAGAAAAGCTTTGCATTCAGTACTGCTCAATACTTGAATGTTGGCCAGTGCAGGAATATCAATATCTCTGTCATTCGCTTTTGTACTGGAAGTGCATTCATTCTTGCTGGGGGCAAAGGTTGTCCCTAAGGGAAAATTTTGTTGATGGAGAAAAGTTACTTCATGGAAAAGTTTCCAAGTTCATTGCAAACAACTTCACAAAATTATTCAAATAACTTCTTGTCTCTTCATGTAATTCCTTAAAAGAGCCTCTCTGAAGCCTGCTGTCATGCTGAGCTATAAATTGCACTGAAGTGGTCTAGTGAGGTATGATTGTTTAACGTGCTGCTGCTAAACAAACAGATAGGGAGCTGGAAGAAGGACTGTAGCCTCAGACCAAGCCTTCCCAAAGCCACACAGTAGGTGTGCTGCAAAGGTGGATTTAGGGCTGTGGATCATGCCCGCAGCCCGGTGATCACGCTGCCTGATTGCACTGCCTCTCGCAACGCGTGTACTATCCACAGCAGGGGTTGTGTCATATTATTGTTTGTAATCAAATCCACTCCAACTCCCAGAGCTTCCTTGCATACCTCATCCATTATAGATCGTATACCTGTCTAGCATTTGTCACTTTCTGCAGAGCTTGGAGCCTGATGGAATTTCAGGTGGTTCAACAGTGCTGTGTCTGCATGTATAAAAGATAACATGCACTGCCTATCTCACTGGAATCTTTTTATGACTTACTGGCTAACCGCTGGGTAAAACTTTGACGTATTTAAGCAAGAAGTGCCTACTTCCTTTCAGAACTGCATTCAAGAATAAAAAAAAGCTTGCAAAAAATTGCAAAAAGCTTCTTTATATAGTTTTAAAAGACAACATAAAGTACATCATTTTAAAGGGGAGATAATTAACTAAAAAAAATGCTTGCACGCTATGAAAAACTCCGAGGAAAATTCACAAAGGCTGTGTGACATTTCAACTTTCCTTAAGAAAAATGCATTTTGAATATCCACCAGGTATCCCAGAAAACAGTAAGAAGAACTAATACCTGAGAAGAAATGATGGCATGACAGGTTTCCAAACATCAGATATAACTATGGTTATTTGGTTGCTGTGGTGCCATGGCAGGCCTCCCAAGGGATCACCCCACATTTTATGATCCTACTTTAAGCAGATTATGCTTAGCCACAGTATCAAAGCATTTGCATTAGAATAAGAGATATGGAGTTAAGTGGTGCAAATGGATGGTCAACTGGCAGCAAAAGCAAACTTTCTCATCTCCCAGGTCACCGCTTCTGTACCTGTCACAGACCTCAGACTCCTCTAAGAACTCAGAGAAATTTATGATCTAAGGAACACACTCCTTGACTTCCTTTGGGGAACACCCTAGGCACAATGGTTCTATGCATTTATAATTTTTACATAAAATTATGACTTTGGATGTTTTCCTTGTGTCTTCTGTTCCTCTGCTGGTTACCTACACAGCAAACTGAAATGAAACTAAAATGCCCCTATGTCAAGTAGAGTGGTGCAATGGGAAAAATTCATCTATGGTGCAACCATGCTGAAAGCAGCAGTCTGCCTCATGAAAGGGAGAATGAGTGAATCATTTTCTTAGTAGGAAAACTGAAAAGGCTCTGCCCTCAAATCCCAACCGCATTAAGTATGGGAATTATATTTTAAATAAACATATATATTTTAAACTTCAGTCATATTTCTCCAATAAGCAAGGAACATACATAAGCCCACAATTTTCTGTAAAATGAAAACAGTGTAAAAATTATAACTCTCTTTTCACCTGTCATTCACAATACAAACTCAGAATCTTAAGACCTCTACAGTGCTTGGCAGAAGATCAAAATAATGTTCAGGGATTCAATTTGTATCTAGAATCTGCTCTTGTGGATAAGCTTCACATAATGTCTGATTTATTTCATTAATGTGTTGTGCATTTTTGTTTCTGTGTAAAGATGAAGAAGGGGTAGGAGGAATAAGACAATTTTAGCCTACAAACTATTGTGCTGTTCTGTACCCTAGCCTCCTATTTACATAATTGCATAGATGTTCTCCAGTGCCTTGATACAATGTACAATGGACTAAAAAGGAGAAAATCATACATTAAACCTTTTCCTATTTGACTGAGCACAGAACTTGGCCTTTTTCCACTTCCCCAGTAATGGAGAATGGATTTGCATTGCCTTAAACTGAAAAGTGTAACTAACTTAAGCAGCTGGGCTTGCGTTTGAACTGACATGGCCTGCTTTTCTTTTCCACCCTGTTGCTTCTCTTCTAATGAGGTATATGCATTTCTTTTCTTTGAAACAGATTTCTAAAGATTGAATGCACACGCTGAACAATCTAATGCAAGCCTGTGTTTACGCTCTCTCCCTCCTGGGTAATGAGGGGTAGGTTAGCCGAATATCCAATGTGTTTTTGCATACGCTTGAATTTTCTTTTTAAGAGCAAAATGTGAATTGTTTTAAATGTGTTAGCATCCTCTTTGTGAAAAAGAAAAAAGAAAAAAAAAAAAAAGAAGGGTTGGACTTGTGGCCGAAGAGATTAGTAATGGGATACAGAGCATATTATTTCTAAATCACTCGTTCAAATCCAGTTTAGGTCAATACAGGGAACAGAAGTCATTGCACTTTAACGGTGCTTTCGAGTGTTTTCTACCTTATAGAAGATGTATTAGATGTATAGAAGATGTATTCACACACAGATACCCACAGGGAGCCTGTGCTGGAGACAGTCTGCCACACAGTCAAGGTACTAAACTGATGGTCTCCCAATATCTATTAGGAAGATCATAAAGACTATGGCCTTGGATGGCATCAACTGACATCTTTATTTGCACTTGGAGCAGAGGGGGTAAGGACAGAAAGAATAAGGAGACCAAGTCATCTTCTCCTCCCTAAAGGTGATCCCTCAAGGTTACAGCTGCAGAACGCTGATGGGGTTACGGGTAGAAACTTGCATTGCCAATGCTCCTCTATACCAATTCTGCAGATAAACAGAGAGCTTCACTTTCTACTGTTGTCATATCCAGCATCTTTCATGAGCACTAAATTCACTTTAAAGAATATAGGCAATAAAAAGGAAGTATTAAGAAGAAAACCATCATAATTTATATGGTGCCTGTGGTGTCTCCACATTTTGATGAATACTGGAACTTCCCTGAAAAATGATCCACTGCATTAAATAAATCTGACATTTTTTTTCCCCTACTAAACCTTAAAATGTACAATAATCCACTAAAATCCTAGCGGGGGGGAAAAAAAAAAAATAAAAAGTTGTTGTTCTGGATAGAGAGCTTGACTAAGTATCAGGGTAAGTATATTTGGAATACTAGCCATTTTGACATAATCTAGGGGACATTTTCCTCTAGTTTATGACAACACTCTGTGAGTAAAGTTCCCTGAGTGTATTGTAAAAATTGCATTAACCTATTTAAAATGCCCAAAGGCAAGAACAAGCTGGAGAAATTAGACTTTAATAAGCCATTTGCTTCCTTAGCTCAAATGGGACCTTAGGCCTCATATTGCACAGATGGCTGAAACATTAACTGGAGTCAGGGTATCATCAAGACACAGGGGATCAATCAGGGAGTCATCTTGGGATTCTCATGCAAAGACAGGCAATTAAAAACCCACCATAACATAGTCTGAGGGCAATGCAAGTGTTTGAATGCCAAAGGCTGGGTGTCAAGCAAGTAATATCTAGATCTGGTAAACTCCTAATTTAACCAGCCTTTCTTTTTTTTTTTTTTGTTTTTTTGTGGAAACATGATACTCTCAGAGATCAGTGAGCAGGATTCTTAACATCAAATCCTTCTGCCAGATAAAAGCAGTTTTCTACTTACAGTGAGAAGAAGTGGTCCCAGACTGTCCAAGAACAGAACAGCGTTGGAATGGAAAAGCAAATGGAGTGACATGGTGTTCCTACAGATGGATTTCCAGACCATATTGAGCCTATGAGAATGTATTTAAGATAACCCTCCATTTATTGGGAAAAAATCTGCATGACTCATTTGAAATAAACTAATTGATGGAGAAAAAATTATCATCTAAGGGCTAATAGAGCCCAATGTAAGAGTTCAGAGCTGAAGGGATGTGGCAGGGAATGGACGGACAACACAAAGAAATAAAGTTTACAACAAGACTGCTGACTCAAAGAACAATGATCATGACTCATAATGGACATCAGACAAAGGCTGGGCACTCTCTGCACACACAACCCTTAACAGCCAAACTGTACTTTATTTCCCGCCCCTTTGTCTCTTTCAAATTCTCTAATATTGATGGTAAACATGATTTCCATGGCACTTAAGCAGACTGCATGTTTGGCATGCCTCAAAAGAGCAATGCTTGTAGAGGAAGCATTGCAATCACGTATGGTCTCAGAAGCTTTGGAAGAGGTTGCGCAGAATCCTGTCCTGCAGTTCAGAGAGCCACAGGTCCCCCGACCACTGAGCAGCCTGCCATTTCTGCTGACAATGTGGCTATGTGAGGCTTTGTGGCAAAGTCTTGTCAAGAGGAACTGGTTGAACTGCCCGATGGATTTAAAGGGCAATTTTGCATTCTTTCAGAGAATAGATTTGCAGTTGTGTTTTCTGTAATTGTTTATGGCAAATGGCTCTTCTGACAGAGAAATATTTAACCAGGTAGAGCTCCAGCAATGGTTCTTTGAAGATCAGGAATTATTACAGGTCTCTTCAAAGAGTCTTTGAAGTGAATCACGTTTCCTTAACTAAAAGAGAAGTTACTGTAAGTGAAACGCACCTCTATTTTGTTTTTTTGTGCACATGTGTGTTTGGTCTTTTTTTTTTTTTTTTTTTTTAATACCAATGCAATGGAATAGTGCATCAAAGTGTCTGTGGTTTAAAAGGCTGGCCTTGATGCTGAGCTTATGGAAGTGTCCTGAGAGTGACAAAGGGCAAGCCAAGCGAAGTAGCAGAGAGTACTGTGCCCACCAGACGATTTGGTATAACCGATTGCTTTCATCTCTCAGACTCTCATTATCTCCATGTTTCTATCATTTTCCCTTCCAGTCTATTCTGAAAGCTGGTAGACGTGAGACAACTCTGTTTTCTATTAAGAACTCCAAGATTCAAGCAACTGCAAATTCTGTTCCAAGCACGCAAATTCCAGCTAGAGAAGCTAGCTGAACACGAGTGACAACAGGCCACAGAATGACTCAGAAGACAGCAATGTGTACCCTAGAAGGAGAAAGGGAAAAAATGCAGCCCATCCCAGTCTTTTCCATTATAATCAATAAAACTGCAACAGCATGTATGAGAACCAGGTGCAAAAGTGGCAGTTCTACTTTGCTGCAAGGCCATGCATACAAATGTTCTGCCAGAGCAGTGACTTCACCCTTGATGACAACAGGCCTCATCATCCTCAATAGAGCCTTGAACTTCTGTTTTTACCAAGCCATAAAAAAATTAAAGATTGTAGCAACAGGGTGAAGAAGGTGGGGAGGAGAACAAGGGCTGGAATGCCCTCACTCCCTATGCAGTTCCCAGAGACCATTCCTTACCAGCTGGGACACAGAGGCAGTAATATGTTGAACATGGCATTGTTCATCAGTCACTGAAGCATCAAAATGGACTTAAAAACTTTCTCTAAGTGACATGAGCTATTGCTTAATAGCTGTGGTACAGGAGCAATCTTGAGCATGGGTCACTGGTTTGGTGAGGAGGTGCTGTGGTGGGTGCTGTAACCTCAATATGCGAGCGGAAGATGCAGGTGTTCCTTCTTCAGATAAACGGTCAATGCAGAGAGACTACGCAAGTCCCTCCACATGAGAAATTGCAGAAGAGCTGGGAAGCGAACTCTAATTTGGTAATCTGTCACACCACAGGCCGTTCCTGAACGTATGTACCACTAGCAAGGTACATTATGTTTGCCTGCTGTTGAGTCACAGTGGCACTACTTGGATTTATTTAAGAATCTTCTGTGATTTTTATTATTTGCTGCGCAAATATAAGAATGGCTGTATTTAGTTGTGTACATTTCAAAACATACCACAGTACCAGTAGCTGTTTTACTTTTGTAAGCTTTAAGCTAAGTAGACGTTTGTTTAAGGCGATTTGCCTATATCCCTCCTTTCTATTAAAACCGAAGTTAAATAGTAGGTGAGCAGTGGTTCTAACTCTGCAGCTGGTCATCTGCTGTGGATGTACTGACTGTTCATGTTTAATTTGCAGTAAAATGAGGGAAACTGAATAGCAGATTTCTCTCCTGCCCCCGTAGCTCACCAGCCAAACGTGTTGCTGCTCCAGGTGCTAATCCTTGGCACAGCAACAGTGAATTAGCTGCTCTGAGTGCTCATGTGCTTCCACCTACCTTAATTTCCTGCACTGTTGAAGTAAACAACCTGGTTATTCTCACAGATAAACTGTTCATCGGTAGAAAATTTAGGTGGGAGACTTAGGGAGAGGATTTTATAGGCATTTCTCATTCACGGGCTCTAACGTCAGTCACAATTCTGTGTTGGGACGAAGCTCAATCCACAGCTGAATGGAAGGACTGGGGAGTCCAGAAAAGCAGCTGCATGGCTCTGCACAGTCCATGCACTATCGTGTCCACGGCTTTGAAAAGCACATCAGGAACCTCCTGCTATTTGATAATTCATGCTTTTTTGTACACTGCAAAACAGTTAAAAGAAGGCCTTTGAAAAAAACTGCATCTGGATCTTACTTTAGCTACCAAGCTGCTTCTTCAAGGTTAATTATTTTTATTTTCAAAGGGGTACACAGAAATTAGTAAAAGAAATTTCATTCACATTATGTATTTACTTATATGGAGCTGGAGTCCCCAGTTAGAGAAAGTGAACAAAATCCCAAGTATAAATTTACAATTGGCCAAAAATCTACTTAAAAATAATTCACTATTTCTGTCCACATATTCAGACAGCACAGAACGTTGTTGCCCTTTTGATGCATTAACTAACTTTATTTTTTACGCATTAACTAACCTTATTACCCTTATCAATTGTTTTTCCAGACCAGATAATGGAAGAAAAGACAAATTTGGTTGATAACCATAATTCTCCAAAAAGCTCATAGGAAGCTAGTCTTTGCCTTCCTTAAGGTAGCATTGCCTTATTTTTAATATTCATGATAATGAAATATCATTTCAAATAAGGGTTTAGGCCTCATCAGCTGCATGTGCTTAGCTACAGCAAATCTCAATGTTGCTACAAAACATGTTTTCTCATTGTTTGTCATCTCCAGGTTTCTCAGTCTTTTAAATGAATTAAACAATGTGTTAATGCTCAAATAAATGTTTACCAATGCACTAAGGCTGGTATAAATATTAAACACACCTGCTGTTAATGTTATGCTTTTGAGAATGTCAATAGAATGTTGCAGAAATTGCTATAAAAATACAGAAAATTCACAAGAGAATGTATCCAAATAGGCAAATTTTATTCATCCTATAGAAACTTACTGGCAGTGATGTAACTAGATTACTTGAAATTTCCATAGAACATTTATAATTTTCTTTTATTTTTTTTTTATCCTGTTGTATATAACCTTTTCATATAATAATGCAAAAGGTAACTTTTAACTGTAGAGCATTAAGAAAATTTTGATGATAATGTGAACATTGATCATCGCGTGAAAACGATTGCTAATGTCTAGGCATAGATAATGATGTTTGGCTCTGGGGGAAAAGGCAAAAAAATACCTTGGTTGTGAAATTAGTAGATCTCTCATTCTCCTGAGGAAGCCCACTGAGAGGTGTAAGTGAAAATGCTACATAAATAATGGGCAAACACCGTTACTGGATTTACTGCAGTACCTCCCATGTCAATTAAATGGAGATGAACTTGTTCCAAAATAGCGTATTTAAATCAAAAGCCTGGACTGTTCAACAGTACAAAACACAGAAACACATGTCAGTGCTGATAGAAGATCTAGCTTTTCGCTTAAATTGACTTCTGATTAAAAAAGTTAGAGGAAAAAATTCTTCTCAAGCGGGATGATCTATCTATCATGGCAACAAACATGAGAACAAAATTTGGCACAGTTAGTGCACACGGAAATCTGAAACCACTACTTTAGATTAGTTTTGCCAAGTTTTGACTAAGCAGATGCAAAAAAACTGTTCCTTTCATTTTCAGTGCCAGGTATTTTGTCTTTACTCTGTTGATTTTAATAGCTCGCTCAGAAGCTTGGAAATGAACGTTCTTCCATCATCAATTTAAAACTTTTCCATTTGCCAACTATGGATGTTTTTTCTACTGTATGTTTTCAATGAAGCTGAAATTAATACAGTTCCCTTTGATTTTCCATCCAAGCACCAGGGTGCATGGGGCAAGCTATGCTTTCATCTCCATCCTTGAGACAGAGCCAGGTCCAGCATCACATGACCCCAACACTACTCCTTTCTCTCTCTCTCTCCCACAGTCTTCCAAAAAAAGGCAGTTTTTTGCCTTGTGTTTGTCTAAAGACTACCTGGAAAGCCCAGGTCTACAGAGGTCCATCAGCATTCTATAGGGGAGGGAAATTCCTATGGCTGTCATGCCCAGCAGTTCAACTGCTGTTCTTCTCATACAGAGCCCTCAGTTTGAGCAGATACAGCCTCAAGAGCCTCTTTTTCCTACCAAATCTACACATTTACTTCTTGCTAGCTTAAGGACCTATGATGGCACTCCAGCAACCTTGGCCTTTGAACAAGGGACTGAAGCAAATGTAAATCTGGTGAAACATTATTGTTGTGATTGTGGGCAAAAGTAGCTGTGTAAATTCCTGCCTTTATTTTTTCAAGATTGTTTAGGGATGTATTTTTTACTCAATCATTAGAGCTGATGAGAACTGCATCAGAAAGACACCTGCAAAGATAAGACACATAAGTGAAGGCAAGCATTCTTTAAGCAATCACCCGGTGCCACACATTTCATGAGGAGGTCGGCAGCATACACTGCTGACCATCTTATGTATTTGGATTATGGATCACATGGACTTCCAATTCATAAAGGAACTACTGCCAGCAAAGCATCTTATGCTTTAATGTTTTGCACTGGGAAATTAGGAGAGGAAGCCAAGAACACGAGACCTCTGATACCTGTGAATCAACACTGGTCTCTGCACCAGTACAGACAAAGACAGAAGTAATTTCCATCTCTCCATCTCTGTCCTTTTTCCCTAAAGCAGCAGTATTCTTAAACAGATTAATTCTAATAGCCCTTAATTATCTTACACAGTGAAATGTCGTCTGACTTCTTTCAATTATAGCGCTAGAAGCACTGCTGATTTAACTGACGCTGTAATGATTTTCAGATCTGATCACAGTATATCCACAAAACAGACAAGCTGTAGTTGCCTGCACGATTCTGTCACTTCTTTCAGCTGTGACTGTGAGCAGCCTTTTTGTCAGGTGCTGTCTGATGGGTGCCTTGCAGATCTGCATCTCACTTTGCTGAGAGGGCTCAGTTTGCCCCTTGCCGTAAGAGCACTCTAAAGAAACAGCCCCAAGGAAACGGTAGGGAAAATGTGCGAGCCACCGCCTGCACCTTGTGCCAGCGTGGGTATGAACGCAAAGCAAGTGCCACAGGGCAGCTCTCTCTGCTGAGACTCAGAAGAGTGCCTTTGGCTTATGTACTGATGTGAAACTTCAATCTCCCCATGGAACACTTTAATCAGAAACCATTTTCATAACTTGTAAGCACTGCCAAATGTTTGATTTCAGGCTGCTTAAGTGATCAAACCTTCCAGTGGAAAATAAAATAAATAACAACCAAACCATCAGACAAAGTAGTTATAAATAATTAAATATGCTGTACTGACAAATACTATTCCCACCTGGATGTTATGCTTCCAAGATGGAAAGCACGATTTTCCTAATTAGAACAAACAAACAAACCAGATCCTGTATGACAGAACAAGTCAGATCAGAAACGGAGTTTGGACTGATTGTCTTTTGGATGAAGATCAGTGCCTGGGAATCCCACTTCCTATTCTACCACTTCCTAATCTACCATACCCGCAACACCTTGGACATGCCACTTAACCTCCCTGCCTCACTTTCCTGTTCTATAAAAGAAAAGGAAGGATAATAAACTTGGCTTTCCTCACCACAGGAAGCTAAATTAGCGAAGTACAGCAATGTGCGATAAGATCCTCCAAATGAAGGGGGTCAAAGACACACGAAGTTTTATTTCCCCATGGAAAAGATTCTTCTAGAACTACCTCCTACATTGCATTAAAGACAGATAGATGGTTTAAAAGCACCCATTTATTTTCTTTTTTTCCTACTTTTTGATAATGTCTGGGTAATGCTTTTATTCCCAACAGCTCATAAGACTTTTTGAGATTTCCAATAATAAGGATGTCTTTTAAGATGAACTCTCAGCTCAGGCACATTTTAGGCACTTGTCTCACACCGGGTTTAAAGGATACCTCAGAATGAAAAACAATCCCAGACTTCCTGGAAGACTAGTACTTAAGAGTTCATTGTACACCACTGTGAGCACCTCTGTCATCACAGACACACTGATGGAGCCAGCTAAACCAAACTAGCTAATGATAGCAGTGATAAAAAAAAAAAAAAAAAAACACGAGAAAATTTCACCAACCAGGCATCACAGGTAATAAAGTGATTCCTCCACTGTGGTCAGCTAGGCCAAAGAAACAGGAGGATGACAAAAGAAAATGAAGAAAGAAATTCAAGGGTGATAACTATAGGACCCTGGTGGGTTTGTTATGTGAAGATTGCAGGTAACCATATCCTGGTGCTGTGATGCTTCATAAATTTTGTCATCTTGTCAAGAGGCTGAAGACTACTGGCCTTACTTCTTCCACTAACAAGGCTGCACTGCTTTGTGCCCAGATTTTTATCATGATTACAAAATTTGAACCATCGCGTGAGCCTTCTTCCTTCCTGCACCAATGATTACTGCCTCCCAAATTACAGAAGAACAAATGGGAAATTGAAACTACTCTCCCTCTCTTGTTCAACAGCCCCTTCTTTCCATTTTCCTGACTCCTTGCAAAATAATTCTCAGGCTCTCAGGACCAGCAATGCTAAGACTTGCTTGGTTTTGGTTTCTAAATATATTACAAGTAATAACAGAAATAAACCAAGAAAACTGAGTAGATTTTATGATGTTCACATACAGGTGTGACATTTATACATGCAAGAAAGACATACCACGACACTTCATGCATTATAAAGTCTGTGCAGGCAACATTCAGCCATTTTGTCCACTGAGAACACACAGCAGGGGTCAGAGAGCTGAAGAGAGAGCAGCCATGTGAAGTGTTCTGGGGGTACCCTCCAGGCCTACACTCTGTATACCCAACGGCTCTCCTTATTACAGCTCACAATAGGAGAAAACAGTTACTTCTCTTAGCACTTACCTCTGAAGAGCAAAATATGAAAAGACCATGCCCAACCCAGCTGGCTATGGCTACTCATGATCATGAAACTCAAGAGAAAGACAGGCCTGTGACTTGTCCTGTCTATATTTGTATCCTTTTCTCCCCTGTCTAAAAAGGCATCATATGAGGCGGAGTTACCCCTTCCTTACACATGATGGGGCAAAAACATGTTCACACAATAAAAACCACAGAAGGCTTGTCCATCATCTGCTACAGTTTTGAGTGTTCACTCATGTAAGTGTGTACCAAGGATGTACCTTTAAAATTCTACAATATGCAGCTTAAAAATAATGATTGATCATTATTTCCTTTGTCTATGAGTCTAACATAGCACCTTCTTGTACCTTCACAGTAATTACTAGCAGTAAAAAAAATAATAAAAAAATCAGAAGAAGATCCCTCATAGACCTCTCATCTCCTCCCTGACAACCTCTTGTCCTTAAACACTAAAAACCTCCCAACACTCATCTCTTGCAGCTAGTGAACTACATTACAGATACACTTGCTGACTAGCCTTACCTTTAGTATCTCAAAGCAAAAATGTTGCAAAATAAAACTTACAAATCAACATGGCTGATGAGGACAGTGGGACAAACTCTGTTCTGAGTTTCACAGAGCAATGAGAGCAGTGTCAGCTCTGAGCACAGGGCACTTCGGAGGAGGATGCCAAGCTGTTGTTTATTTATGTCATCCTCCAAAGCCATCACAAGCATTTACAAATTGCATGTATAATCTGGTTTATCGCTTAACCCCACCCTGCCTCAATTGTGCATTTCCTCCATCCTTTTTTCTCTCTTTCTCAAGACTACCTTCTGTTCTTTGTGGTCTTGCATGCAACGCATACATTTATTCTTCTTGGACTACGTATTCAAAAAAAGGAAAAAAGAAAGAAGTAAAGAAGTAACAGAGAACTGTAAAAATCCAGAGTCAAATGTGAGTGGCACAGCTATAATTCTTTATGAAGCAGCAGGTAAGATTGATTGTCAAGGGTCAAAAGGCTAGGTCAAACTCTGCTCATTCGTCAGCTGAATGTCATTTTTGTTTTCCCTGTCACCAGATAGCTTTAAAAAAAATTGCAACTCCTTCCTCATTATCTGGCATTTGGCTCCTTTCCTGCCATCCAGTATTAATGAAACTGTGTCTCAAGTCTGGCCTTCATCTTTGAGGTTCTTCTTCATGTACTACTTCTTCCCTTTCTTAAGTAACACAGAGCGAGGACAATCTTAAAGATCGTTTTCTTGCACAGAGAAGTTGGAAAATTGCCACTACAGTGAGAATGATTTGAAAACATACATGCAGTGTAAACGACTGAATGAACAAAAACGTAATTCAATCATAGCAGGTCCAAAGCCCACACAGCAATGTAATTGAATCATACTTAAATCTGTGCACCTTGAAAAAAAACATACAATATTTTGAAATCATTTATGAGGAAAAAAAAAAAAAACATATTTTTGTTATAATCACAAGCTGTGCACCACTGGAATAATGCTAATATTGAAACTATCCGTCGATTTACTGTGAGCATGATTTTTATATGCCTGATTTGGATAAAAAAATAGCAAATAATTCCCTTAAAAGAATTAAACATCTAAATTAATTGAAGTTAAATTACTTCTATGTAGTGAAGTTTCAGCTGGCCTGAAATGGGATGCCATCCAAGGGATGCTTCCTCAAATAAAACCATTTTGTGTCAAAGGTAAGTTTAAGTGCAGTTACCTTCTTGTGTATTTATATAAAGGCAATACTCTTGTGGTTTCTGAGTGCTTTTCACACAAAGAGATCTTAGGATAAACTACATAATTAAACCTCATCTAAAGCCTATCTGTACAAGGACTTCCTCTGTTTAGAGGAACAGAATCAGAAACCCTTCAGTGGCAGAATGAGAATATCTACTAAATTAATTTTCATCAAATGCATTGCTGCACAGGATGATACACGTATGTTGATTAAATGACATTGTCCTGGTTTTGTTAAAAACAAGTTTCTCTTTTAGTGAATTTGCCTGTCAGCTAAAGCCTTCATGTTAGCTGCATTTTCCTGGAGAACCCAACACATGTTTTGGTTAAACCTAGCAATGGAATGCAAACTTATTGATAAGCACGGATGGACATCTCGCGAGAGGGGCAACAAGAAACTGATGACCGAGAGACTGACCAATGGTGTATAACATTCCATTCACGTGAATACTTCATATAAAAGTGGGAGATCACGAGGATCTCGGCCTTCTTTCCCTTTTTTTTCCCTTTTTCCTTCCCTTCTGCTTATGGCCGACATTAGGAGAGGACCTTGCTGGTCGTCCCTGCGAACTGAGGCCTAGTGAGAGACTGAATCCAGCTCTGGTTGGCTACAGAGTCTAATCCAGGCCTTTGGGTGCTGGCTCTGCAGTTGCTGAGACTTACAAGATTGGTTTTGTATATTTTGTATTATTTTCTCTATTCTTATTAGTAGCATTAGTAAAACATCTTTAATTTTTCCAACTCTCTTCTCTCTGTTCTTCTTTCCCTCCCGATCGCCTGTCCTTGGTGGGAAGGGGGGAGAGGAAGGGGCAAAAGGGGGAAGTGGGGGGGAGAGGAGGTTAACAATACACCTGCCAGGGTTTGATTGTCACCCCGCAATCTTAACCCTCGACAACATAATACCTCCTTTTAGCTAGAAAAATGACCTTTTAAATATTTATAATCACTCTTGGGCAAAAATATCCTGAAACTGTACTAAATCTGTATGGAATAACATTTCACACTCATCTAGGTCCCTGCACAAGCAAATGTAGTGACTTTAGTGAAACTAACTGCATGAACAGCATCTCAGATGGGAAAATCAAAATGTTTTGCAAAAATAAGTTGACAGTAGTTAGTTAATCCAAAATTTGAGGGTACCTGGCTCTCCTGTGCTATTTGACAGTAATGGTGGCATTTAGAATTGACCAGTTTCCGGAACTACTGAAATTCTTTGACCTGACTGGGTTTTCAAGGCATACAAAATATGGTGTGCTTCCAAAATGTTAGCCAAAACAACTCAGTTTTGAGCAGTTCTCAAGTAAGATAAAACTAGAAGAAATTTCAGTGAGAGGAAATAATCAAAGTGACGTGAAGAAAAAAACCAAACCACCAACATTCTTATTGAAAAATTAAGTTTTCCTTCAGGATACTTTTCTTTATTCCAAATCTCCAGTGGGAACAAAATTTGATTTTTCAACTATGAGATGGGATGAGGATGGCACCAATTAAGATTTGAATAGATGTTTTGTCGTTAAGATAATTTTGCTTGTATCACTGTGTTTGCATGCTGCTTTTCTAACCATATTACAGTGTGGACATCCTTCTGCGTGTGTGCTGCAGTATATCAGTTTAAAGCCTGGAGTGACGCTACTCTAATGCGGGAAGCAGCACTGGCAGATCAGGCCAAGTGCACGGATGAAAGTAATTGGAAAACAGAGTAAGGCACTGTCTAGGAGAGCCTCTCTTCATTATGTAAAATGACTGATTATGAGATCCCAGCTGGGTTTTGCAAGGAGCCTTGTTCACTGAAATATTAATAGATGACATTTAGCTAAACAGTACAACAGAACCATGATACTGTGCCGAGAACTGCCACCATAAACACATTTTACTTCCTTGAATGAATGCTAATTCATAGCAGGCTGTTGCTAAACTGCCATGCTTTCTCCTGACAAGTTATAGCCCTTCTCTACTACCCACGGCTCTTAGGAACTACACGGCTCTGTTTTTTGGTCACATCTAGCACAGAAATTAGCTGAGGAAGCAGTGAGCTCTGCCGCTCGGGTGGGAGTGGGGGGCATGAAGAAGCCCCTGTGGATATAAGACAGGCAGCTGCTTTCTTCAACAATCTGGAAGTGATGCAGACTGTCAAGGACTCTTTCCAGGTGCAGTGAGACCCCAAAGTTTTGGTACCGTAAGTGCCACTCAGCATTGCTCCACCCAATTAGCTAAGGAATACTTGTTAACTATGTGGAACATAATAAAACTAAATATTTAGTGAAGGATGGTACATGGGCCTTCATATCTGCTGAAAGTCAGTTAGTTCACCCATAATATACTTTTTTCTTACTCTGAACTGGCCCCTTGGCTCCCCCCTTTCTCAAAAAATTACTTTTTTTGTTTTGTTCCCTTTTTGTTCATATTTTTTCCCTCAGTTTCCTTTCATTCAGTAACTCCTCGGGGTTCCCTGTATGGATTTGCTGTAGACCATCAGACATCATCTTTACAACTCTCACTGCGTGAAACTGAACCATGCAAGTGAAAAGCAGTTGAATTCCTCTCAATTTTGGCAACAGCAGTTTGAAAGCTGCCCACTGAGATGAATTTTTGAAAAAATTCTGTGCTATTTCCCATGCTATTGAGGGCTTTATTTTCAAAGGGAGACAACGAGTTAAATTTTACTCATCTGCCTGAGGATTCTTCCATGCTTTTTGGCCTTCCAATTGTTGCATAATTAATACAGAAGGAGAAAACCATAGTAAGCTGCTCTATGCTTGAATAAGATATTAGTAACACTTTGTTCTCACCACTGCTTTATTCAGACACTGGCTACGCTTCCACTGCAGGCTGACGCTACCTGCCTGGTTTTCCCATGTTATTTTCAACACTGATGTTCATGTAACTTAAAACCATTTCTAAGCAGACTTTTCCTTAGAGAATGTTGGTCTCTCACCTTTACTTTCTTTCTTTTGCTGTTTACCAGAGTATTATGATCAGTTGCTAACAGCCTTACTACTGGAGTTTCCCATTGACTTCACTGTTCTACTTAGCTGTGTGCCACCTCTATGTTTTGCAGATCCAAACAATACAAAATAAAATCCCTTTTCCCTGTCATCAGAGTGTTATGCTGAGCCTGTTTTCCTAAGTGATGGAGCACCTTTTCACCCTATCTGTATGTGGCATCCCGTCTCATCTCCACCCCCCTTCCCAGCTCACATCCAATGTGGTTTTCTGCTTTGAGATTTTTTGGGGGGTTTTGAACTTTAATTCACTGGCATTTCTATTCTTTCCTGATTTTGTGTTCAGTTCTTTAAGGTTTACCTTTCCTTCATGAAATTTGCATAGTTCTGTCACTCCAGCTCTCTCCAGTCATTACTTGGGCCTGATACTATCTTTATGTCTTCTGTCTGATCTCCAATGATGAACCTCAGGTTTATGGTGAAACAGCACAAAATGACACATATGTTCTGATCATGCTGATCTCTTTCAATACCTCACTTCCTTCTGTGGTTGTGCTTTAGGAGTCCTCAAGACAGTTCTGAAATTCTATGTCATAAATTCTACAAATGAATCCAGAACTGGATTTTTTTTTGCAAAAAAATCAAGGAACCAACAAGCAATGACTTTACAAGACAGAAGGATAAGCTCAAGAAAGCTGTAGTGAGAGCCATTAAAATAAACCTGTGGTGTCAGCAGCAAGCAATATAGGGCTATTATTTGTTCAGCATTAAAAGGGTCCAGAAGCATGCAAAACCAACAAAATGAGCTTTGATAGCCCTGAAAACGAGGGCTTTAACAGTCTTCCTCAAAGCTTGGCTTTGGTGCAAGCTCTGTGCATGTAACCAACAGCTGGCAAACTCAGAGCTCTTCCTCCAGCCTCACAGCAACCATCAGTATGTAAAAATTAACAGAACAAAAGAGCAAGGAGGGGTTCTTCCCCCGTCAACGTATCGCTGTTCCTGAGATTTTCCTGTTGGAAGGCGAGTTCTACCTACGTGTGAGAGAAAAAGAAACTCTTTCTTGCAGCTGCAGGATGTGGAGAAGCGAACAATAGGGCAGAAGACTACAGATATTGCTTCATTGCATCCTAACATCATTTTACGGCATTGAATTGAAAGATCTCTAAATACTCAAAGCGTGAGCCAGATGATGCAATTATCACTTGAGCATAATTCCTATTCACTGAAGGAAATTTGCCTGAGTAAGAACTGTAAGAACTTATAAGCTTCCCTTCTTACAAGACTATTCTTTCTGCCTCACATGTATTAGGAGTAGCTGTGGCAGACAACTACATAAAAAATCATTTAGAGAAAGATCATGGACAGAAATTATTTCCTTGAATTGGGGTGTAAGGCTTTATAAGAATTTTAATGCAGAAAGCTGTGAATTGTATGAATTTGTTGCTTTCATTTTAACATTAAATGGAGATTTTATATGACTACTTTCATTTGTCACAAATGCACATAAGCAAAGCTGAAGGACTAATACGCAGAGACCTGAAAGAGATTTCTTCAACAGGAAGCTTCACATTTCTGCAGGCATAGCAATACCACTATTTTAAGAAATGAGGATCAAATTAAATGTTTACTGCTGTAACACAGTGTTGCCAACAGTGTCAGTAAACTTATGAACAGTTTATAATTTTAACTGTCTTCCAGACAGTGGGTCATATGTGCATTAAAGTAGTCATAATAACCTGTCAGTAAAAATTTCCTGTAGCACATTCATAGCAAAAAATGTTTGCAAGTTGAGCAGCTCGCTTACGCATTGGCAGAACAGTTTCTCCTATAAAGTGGTACAGCCAACCTCTCTGAAAAATAATTTCAGTTTCATCTGATGTGCTAACTGCGATTTTAAGATATTCCTTTTTAGAATTCACCAAATAGCACTTTTAACACAAAGGCATTGACTAGAAAATTGCGTGTTCTTCTTCCATATTTGACTTTTGCTTATTATTTATTATCTATACCAGGGAGTGTGCAGAAAGTGGGAGAGGCTTTCCAAATACTTTGGGAGGCAGTGTTCAGCAACCTGAAGCCAGCCAGCCAGCGCGTTGTCATCACAGCTACAATTTCTTCAGGATTTGTACACCCTTGTGTTCCCTTCCTCTGTTTGGAGCTGCTCTCGCTCCCCCTGTAGTAAACTCTTTTTAGTGGGATCAGGCCCTGCATGACACTCTGGCTGTTTAACCCCGTAAAGCAGAATGCTTTCCAGGCCTGCATCCACCTATGATGCCACCTAGCAGAGTACTGAAATGTCAAACATTATCCATCAGTCATTCCTAGCGCCACTCATCCCTCCCAGGTGGTCACAGCACCAGGAAGATCAGTGGCAATCCAAAATGCAATCCTCGCTCACTAAAACAGAGCTGGGAAACATCTTGCTTCCCCTCTAACTATCTTAAGAAATGCAGAAAATGAGAGTGAAAGCATTTGGCTTTGATCCTTTCTGCAGCGAGATGTCACTTGTTAGTATATTGGGAGAGAATATTTCTCTCACACGCACTCTGGCCAATGTGCGAGATTTGTATGGACTTTCAGGAGGAAGAATTGCCTCAGTTTACTCATACCATTACACAAAGTGGATTAAAACAGCCACACGGTGGGTCTGGTGATGCCTTATTTCAGAAGGCAGCGTTCATGCTGTCATCAAGAGAAGCCCAAAGAATCTGGCCCCAGTAGCCCTGCTAATGAGCATCCCCTCTCACACTGACAAACTATAGGTTACAGTCTTGCAGTTAAAAAAAAAAATGAGGTAAACTTATTTTTACCTGTGCAGTGACCCTATGTAAGAGACGGCCAACATGTAAGGCATTTAAATTGATCATTCAGAAGTTACAGGCCGAGTACCTTGCTTTCCATGCTTTGCTTTAAAAATCCTAAGCAACCCAAATGTGAAATAGATACTGATAAAGACCCTTCAAAGACAGCTAGAAAACCAGCTACACAGTCAAAGCCACTTGGATAAACTCATGTTAAGGTGAGGGTATTTCTCTCTAACTCCAAATGGAAGCTTATTATGTTGGAAAAAAAATTACTGTCCTTGACTCCAGTCCCATAAGCTAATGAGTCCATGATTCAGAGCTGTGCTTGCTCAGGACACCAGAAATTCAGTCCACAGAGCCAAGTACAAATTTGGTAGCTTTGCCTATAATTTACTAAGAATATTGGTGAAGTTATCGAGCACATATCCTGGATATAAGAACATACAAACAAAACACATCAGCACTGAGTTTAACCAACTATTTCTGAATTCATATACATGTTTGAGTAACATTCTGGATGGATGCTTGAAGACTCCAATTGTGAAAAAATGTGGCCTTTGTTTCTACTGAAGCCAAGCTTCATTCTCAGTATGTTGTATATTAACTCCTACTCGTTAAATGGCCTTTCATTCCTATGTTTTTGCTTGCACTATGCATTAAGTATTACACATATTGTTTAAGATAGCCAGAGAGATTTCTAAACATTTTCATTTAATTTTGATTGTTTTATCTTTTGCATGTAGTTTTACCATTTTATGTCTTAAGTTTATGATCTTCTATTTAACTATATTGAATATTGTCCTCTGGTGTACTGCCCAGTTATACAGTTCCAGTAGCAGGGAAGGGAGAAGGAGGAGGAAAAATAACCCCTTGGAACAATGACCAGCTCTGAGTGCACTCTAAATGCAAAGCTCTGAAATGTAACTGTTATTATCATTTCCACAATTATGAAAATGAAAACTCCTTAGTATACTCAGTAAGACACAGAAGACAAGCACTTGATTAAACATTGCAAAAAAATGGCATCTTTAAACACAATGGTCTACACAACTTTTAATATTCAAGTTTACATTCACTCTGTTCTTTACAGAACTGAACTAATTCAATATAAAACTTTTAATTAAGGGTGTTCTCCAATAGGGTATTGTTGGCACACATTTCTGTACAGTGTGTACCTGTTGATCAGAATGATACCCATATCCAGCAAGATAGTTATCAGAACAATAATGGACAGGCCACAGCAAGAGCCAGTGGAATAAAATGTTTCCATAATTAAAAAAAGAAGTATCAATAGTTCCTCTGCATTCAGGACAGCGTGAGGGAACAGAACTGTGTTAATAACTATTCTTTGATACTACAGGATACTCGGTGTTGATGAGCTTTCTGGTCTTGTCCTGTTATACTATTCACTGTATTGCATATCTCATGTGCTATCCAGACCATAAAATCACTTACCCTGCTCCTGCTACTCTAAATAGAATGGCAGGCATCAAGCCTTCATAAAACAATTGTTTCCTATTGCTTTTTAATATTTTGTTCTTCTTGGAGCAGCCGCTGGGATAGATTAAATGGAAAGCTGACATATCTAAACTTAATGAAAAGGACTGTCCTTTCCTGTGGCAGCTGGTGCTGGGGAGAGAGTTACAGTCTACAAAACAGCTCAAAGAGATGTTGCAAATTTCTGCCAAGCAGCTGATGCTTCTATTCAAACACCAACCTAGGGCCTACCTGCAGGATCTGATATTGCTGTCTGCGCATGGATGCAACGGATTTGTATATCTCAGTTGTTTATTTTTTGCCTCTCTTCTGCTCTCCCTATTTACAGCACTAACTAATTTCAGTGATTTTCCCTTCTTGGTCTCTTCTCTGTATCCACACCCAAGCAGCTGGATCCACTACGAAATCTATCCTTGATTCTGCCCCCACACTGTTTCTCCCATGTTGCATCTTTTGGACTGTAGATGAACGTCAGAAACACTAATAAATCACTAGTAAAGATACACCTTCAAGTAAAGCCTGTCCACTCATGGCAATGAGACATCCTTGAGCAGCTCCACTCTTCTCTGTTACATCCATCTGCACAGCTTCAGCCATTTGTACATCCTGTGTTCAGGGCCTTATCCTGCAGTCAATTCTTACATGAAAAATTTATCAGTGAGATTACTGTCAGATATCATTTTCTGAGGGAGGTCAATGCTGGAGACTGGACATTAAGGTAGATAAATTCCTGGCCCAATGCAGTATAGCAATTTCTGTACCCTTAGACTCACAAAATGACTCACTTTTCAGTTGGAATGGTGCTTTACTGCCACAGCAGGCTGAACTTATGGAATTTGTTGTCTTATTGCATGTGACTGAAAATGCTTTAGTGTACGACACACCTAACAGTCTTTGGTGTGCACTTAACATGAGAGCTATGGTAAGTCTGGTCCCTGCCTCACCAGCCTTTGGTTGCTGATATAAAGGCTACAGCCAGGAAGCTGTCCCATATTTCCTTCCTTTTCCTTTCCTCCAGAATTTACCCTATGGTTCTGACCATTCATATAATCGAAATTATAGACATTATACGTATGCACTGTTGTTATGGCACATTGACTTGATCAGCTGCATAACCATGAGATGGCTTTATGATTCACTTGTCAGGTATAGAACAACTTCAGGCTAAGGAGTAATCAGTCAAGTTATCCCTTTTCAGCTTAAAAGTAACAACAATACATTTCTAGCATGCTGGAGGATAGTTATATTCCATAAAAAGCCCAGTAACACACAGTGAGTAAATGCCTGAATCCCTTCCTTCTTTTATTACTGAAAATTATTCCCTGGGAAAATTATTCCTAATGTGAATACTTCCTAGTACAGTATTGTTCTCACTGAGAACACAGATATCATCTCGACAGGAATGCTGCAAGAGGTTTCTCCAGCAAGAATAAGGAAAGAGCACAGTGATCTCGCAGCTGTGGTAATTCAGAGTCACCTATGGAGCTGCACCTGCAACATCCCCTTTGCTGGCAGAATATTAAGAATCGGTGCTTTTCATCCAATTTTGTGGCTATGAAATCATTCCCTGGATGTAGGAAAATACGGCAGCAGCTGAACACAAAGCAAATGATCCCGGCTCTTCAATCCAAGAGGGTGAATTCCCTCTGATCTGTCTGTACAGACTAGCAGAAATGATACATCACACGGTTGGTGCTGAGACGCATTAGGTACTTGGCAGGTGGAAGATGGCATGTTGTTTTGCATGGCGCGTTGGAATTGACCTTTCAAAGCCTGAAACTATTTGTTCTTTCGTTTACAACCCAACCTAGTAATGAAGTAGCGACTTGTGGTAGCACTTGCTACATTAATCATATTTTTGTGTGGTAACAGCAGACACTGGATGCCTGATCGCTGCTGTATCACAGCTCAGGCTGGTATTAAAGCAAAAGCCCGGGGATCTTGATCTACTACATGTGCTTGACATAGCGGATCATTTTCTCTTTTTTTCCATACAACATTCCTTAGCGTTCTATCACTTTCTGTTTCCAGCCTCCTTCCTAGGGCAGAAGTCAGTTCAGTGACTGGGGACGTGCATTAATTACCCAGATGGAGAAGACTGGCAACATATTTTTGCATTGTGGCACAGAGATATCACCTTAATTATTTGCTGAGTTTCATACATTCTTATTACTTTTGTTTCTTGCTCCTAACAATTTTTCATTGTTTTTACCAAGACCTTTTTGGTTGTTTGCATCCACTGTTACACCTTCAGCTACAGTCTCTAAGCTTGTGATTCCTGAAGAGATTTCCTCCCCACCATCATCATTTCCCATTCAATCTGCCCCATCTTCCCCCTTTTTGGAAGCCTGTTTGCTATTACAGGCTTACTATCTGCAGAAAATATGATTGATTCAAAGGCATAAACATGCATGATGTCTTGCAGAGAAATAAAAAAGACAGATTTCTGCCATGAGGAATTTACATTGTAAAAATGGCTTTGTTCTTTTCCCTAATTCTCCTTTTTCTCTGTCAAGATTGACAACATCACCATGATGTCTTCTCCTCAGGCCTCCAATGTAATCTCTAATTGTTCTTTTGACCTGGCAAGATTTTGTATATGGCTGACCTTCGTAACTTGCTTTCATCCTCACTGGGCAAAAGCACTTTCTCATTCCTGTCTTTCTGACTACTCGTAACTATGTGCTGGACTGCTTCATCCTGTTTCTTTTCCCTGCATTTCAGAAAGATGCTCCAACATCAGCTGCCGCTACTCTCCCCTCTCATTACTTGTCTCGCTCTACCTCTCTATTTCCACACCAAGTTCATGTCTCTCATTCTTTTCAAATCTCTCCTTGCGCTTGATTATAAACTTATTTTTCTTCAATATCCCCTATTTAACTCTTGCCATGTAACAATCTTTTCTTTTTAGTCTTTTCTCCCTCATAGTTTGGCTTCTTACCTTCTAGTCACCTACCTTGGTACTGGATGAGTTACCTAGTGATTGTTGTCCCCACCCTGTGAAGCTACAAATAAGATGGTCCATACTTCACTCCGAGTCTTTGCTTCTTTAATCCTCTACAAAGGTCAAATACTTACTGTAACTACCATATGAACTGTACACACTTCTGGTTTGGTTTGTTTGCTTGTTCGTGTTTTGTTTGTTTGTTTGTTCTTGGAGCTGCTAAAGTTGCTATGGTCTCAAAACAGTTAGGATGCCTCTTCCTTTACATTTACACAATCTCAACCCACGCTCTTTGTTCAGTGCAGTGCAAAGGTTGTAAAGCGCTTTACAAAATAATGCAGTGTAACACAAATTACTAATAATGACTAGCAAAAAATAAGCTATAGAGAATATACTTGCACTTGGGCAAAATACACTGTGGAAGCTTCATATTTAACATAGTCTTCATCATAGTTGTGATGTCATTAGAGAAACATATAATTAAATCATAATAAAATGATACTGAAGCATGAAACACAATAAAACATCAGGACATGTTGAATTACCTCAAGTGATGTAACATAAATAGTAAAATGCTTCAGAAAGTGCTTCCGTTATGATTTCCTTATACCTTTCATTTCCACGCAGTATGGATCAATTGTTCATTTTAAAAGCCCTGGTAGGAATCTGTTATAAACCAACCAGTCATGGCAGGTTGCTTTTGTAGATGTATTTCCACTTAATATAGGTAGGAAGGGAGAGGATGGATGAAGGAAGTGAAAAGTCATGAGATAAATTTCTACAGTTATTTAGTGAAAACAACAACAACAAAACCAACAAACAATTACAGTTTCTAAAACACTTTTTGAAAGTAAATGTACTGTATCTAAAAAGCAGCAAGCCCAGTTTGGACCTCCTAATGTGTGGTGAAGATGAATTAACATCTGGACATCATGCTGGTGAGTGATAACGGACCAGAGATCACGACCAAATTAGCTTCATCAGGTTCCTGATGTCATACAGAGGACTGAACTCTTACTAACATTTACAGCTGAGGATTCAAAAGAGAAATTACTGAAAGCTGAATTAATTAGAACAAAACCTGACTAAGAGAGAAAAGCATGTAGGAAAAATATAATGAAAATCACAATTTGGTAGCAAACAGGCGTAAGTAAGAAAAGAGGACAGCTTTGACTAAAATCCTGCCCCTGTTTAATAAAAAATCAAAGAGAGGAATAAGAAAAAAAAACCCCAAACATGTATCAAATAGGACAAAGTAAAAGCAAGCAATCAGTCTAAAGTAAAAGCTTATTTTTTAAAGAGTTAGCATGATAAATGAAAATTTACGGGAAAAAAATATAAGAGCCTAAGAGTAGCAACAAGAACATGATTTTAAAGGTATATTAAGAGTAAAAAAAAAGTCCTGTAAAGTGCCAGGCCCATTATTAGACAAAGGTAGTTAAAACTGCTAAAATTAAGCAGAAAAAACAGAACTGTTCTGTAAATAAAATGGTAACCTGACTTCAGTCCCAGGAAAAATAATGAAAAAGACAGTATTGGATTATTTTAATTAAGAAACTGGAATAGTGAAAATCAATGGGGCTTTATGAAAAACAGGCTTAGCTAGACAAGCCTGACTACCGTTTTCAAGAGTGCTGCAAGTTTGTCGGACAAAGAAATTGTGATGACAGGAAGTCCTTAGATTTCCTTTTTTTGAAAAAAATCAGACATATACCATAACAATATAGTACATGTCAAATGGATTAAGAACTAGCTAACTGACAGTCTGACACTTGGGCATAATTCTCTGGAAGGGGTATTTTTAACAGTGTATGTATGGATCAAAAGTAGACACAAAAGAATAGAACTGTGCAATGCCCAAAGGTGTTTACATTTTCTCTCACAACATTAAATATTTTAATCTAAGAAGTAAATATATAAACACTACAGCAAAAAGGCAAATATTGGGAGGAACTGAGCAGTCAAAAGTAACCTGACACACCTCGTGAGCTGGGTCCAAATCAATTTTAACACAGTACAAAATGCACAATTAAATACCAATGGACAAGGTAAGAGGACGTATCTCCAAATGGAGAACTGCCTCTTGCATTCCAAAGTTGCTTATTTTAATGCATTACAGAGCTTCCAGGGTACAGCAGCATCCCAAAGAACCACTGGAATTCAGAAATATCATGTGCAAGAGGCCAAGAATAATGTTATTGCTGTGTGAAAGCCACCAGTGAGAAAGCTACTGGAGCACTGTATTAAGTCCTAGTGACCAAAGAAAAAAGTTCTTGAAAAGTTCTTGAAAAACAGAAGAGATGTGGAAAGAGCTGCTAAAACTGTTAAAGAGAGTATATTACTGAAAGTCTGAAAGAGGTTGACTTTAATTCATCTGAAATAAAACCAAGCAAATAGTGAGGTCATTTGATTTCACTAAAAGTTTCCTCAAGGTACGCATAAGACACTGAATTCTAGGTGTACATTAATACAAACAAGAAGTACAGCAGTTTGTTAGTAATGAAGGCCACTGCAAAAAAAGATGGCTGGAAAACAGTAGATTTCTCTATTGTTCTGAATTCAGATTCATTATTTGACACCTTTCTGGAAGAAACACACCAGCTTACCTTCAGAGTCTGCCGGGTGAAAAATAAGAATATTTTGGACAAACAAATAGCTCCTTTAGTTCTAAACACCTGAAATTATAAACCAAACTCGACTGTGAAGTATACATGTTATATGAGTGAAATATGTGTTATATGCACACAACAACAAAACCCAATATAAGCAACATTTCAGAGCAGAAAACCGTGTCTCCCTAAAATCTAACATTGAAAATCTTCTAGTTGCTACACAGATTTTGTGGAAGAACTCAAATACAGAGGGAAGAATATTGATGTCAGTCTTTGGAAACTAGGGTGTTGGGGCTGTTCTGCAGTTCTTGCTGAATCACTGTATTCACTTCACAGGAAAGAGGTTTTTCCATTGATTTCAGAGCAACCACTGTATCATCACAAGCTTAATTTGCCAGGCTTATAAAGTGCTTTGAAAATTGCTAAAACCTAGCCCATCACTTCTTTCTCTCTAAACTCCTCTGGAGCTTCAGTATCGGATGAGGCAGAGTGGATGACTAGCCTGTTCCTGAATGTGCAGATATATCAGCTGCTTAATTGTGTGTATTGCTTTCTCTCATTCTTACTATAAATGCTGTCTAACAGTTCAGGAGCTGATTAGTACCTTCCCTTCTTTACTGAACATATCCTCTTCACTTTAGGCCCCCAATAATTATCTGTTGTTTAGCCTTCCTTGCTCTTCTGCTTGACAGCCCCCCCATTAGCCTCCTAATGTACCATAAAGTGGAATGCATTGCAGGATTTTATTGTTACAGGTCGGTTTGTTTGTTTGTTTGTTTGTGGGGGAACACAACAGAAAAGCCAACAAACAAAACCAACAACCAAGAACTGAATAGTCACTGAATAATAAAGAAAGCAGTATACTCTTTGATGGCTTGAGTAATTCAAAAGCATGGAGAGAGCATGAATTTAAATCTGCAGCAGCCAGTTGTCACTACAGGCTGCTAATGTGGTGGGTAGGCTGAAGGCATACTTTTCTGCTGCCTGGTGTAAATATGGGTGTATTTCTGGAAAGAAATATGTCTCTTTCCAGTTGTAGGTGTCTGCTCGGTCTCCGTAGAGAAACCTAAGAGACGTCTGCCAGGGGCCTGGGTTCCAGGGAATAAATATCCCATATTAATGCCCTGGCCAACTCTGGTGACACTTGGGGCTGGTCTGCCCCTCGCAAGGGATGATCATTTTACAGTTCTACAAAATCAAGTGTTTGCTGTACCAGACGAGTGGGGTAAGAAGTGAAAGTTCAAAGAGTTTGTCTCTGAGAAGATGAACGTTTAGACCAATGCCTATATACACTTCTTCTGAGATGGCCAATTACTATCAGTTATTACTTGAATTTTTTTGTTATCTGGATATCTGTTTTCTCAGAACTGGATCCATTCATTTTGTGTAGTGTGCCTTCCTGGCCTCAGAACTGCATCAGCACAGTCTTGCTTTGAACCCACAGTTGTATCTTGTTATTTTCCTAATTAATTAGTTGAGCAATTGAAAACCGAAATTTGCAGTAAAATTTACCTCTCATAGTGGTTTCATGCCACCTGGGAAATACCAGGCTGCCTCACTCCATTGTCTTACCTCCAGTTACTTAAAAATGACTTGTAGATAATCTTTATTTGGTACCTGAAGAGTTAATCAAACCTTAGCTGATCCGGGGGAGTTCTTCCCTGCAGGTCCTCAGAGACAGTTGTAATTAATTTGATCTTCTCCAGTCATTAACTCAGATTCATAGTGAGCTCTCCACACACTGCTCTATTAATTCACTGGAGATCAGTTCTCAGGATTCATTTAGTTAAGCAGCACTGCTGGATTACATTTTAAAACCCTTTAAACTGGTTGTAATTGATGTCTGTTTATAGAAGCTTACTTTAATGGAGTCAACGTGAGATGAAAATCTACCATACTAGTCTAAGATAGTGCCTTGCTGTTTAATGCATGTCTCCAGAGGCATCCAGTTAAATAAGAGACGCTGCAAAATAAAATAAATTCCTCATTAATCAACAACCTACTCCTGGCATTTTTAAAATAGTTTTTTGGTCCTTCTGACTGCTGGTACCTTGGAAACAAATCTAAAGTAGATCTTCGCTGTACAATAACATACACATTTGTTAGGTATTAAGATTTGATCCTGAACCCAGGGAACAAATCTCCTGTTGGCTTCAATGGGAAGTCAACAAGGGTGAATGTAAAGAGCAACACTGTCTTCCATTAAAATCTCAATGCAGCCTGCACAACAGCAGTACTTCTCGTTGTCGGATAGCAATGTGCTTGCACGAAGCTTTTCCCAAAGTCCTGAAGCGACACGACATGGATATTAGCACCCTGAAGACTGCACTCTGCTGTTGCATGGGTCAGATAATGGTGTTAACACTGCTCAAACAGCTTAACTTTAATTTCTTTCTTCCATGTAGCAGCAGATAGTTACAGTAATGGCATTTAAAACAAAAAGTCTGAATACAGAGTCTGGTCAAAAACATACAGCTTGGCGCCACCTTTGAAGTGACAGAAGAGGAAGGGTGCTATTTCTCATATTTGAGGCAGAAGACTGGAAATTCAACTGATGCTCTGCGAGCCATTAGTTCTATGTAATCTGCTTCCACACATGGGCTATCTCATACCTGGCCATCTCAAAAACAGAGGAGCTTGGGTCTATCTGTATCTATGTGGCCAGTCATAACCTGTGTAACAGGAGACAAAATACCTCAGGTAATGTTTTCTGAAGTAGCTCATTGACCACAGAGTCCCTGTTTATGGGAGTTCATTTGAGACTACATATACTTGATTTTCTTTCTAAGTCCTTAGAATTTTCGCTGAAATGAAGAACCATTTCAGGTGTTCAATTTCTCTGAAAATGAAACCCAAGCTCTCTTAGTTTGCCATCTAAAGCCCACAAGCATCACAAACTAATATTCAGCAAGAAAATAAAACAGGGTTTTGTGATGGTCTCCGTGACCACAGAAAAAAAGATAAACCTATTATTAAGTTATCTACTATTACATCTACTGTTATCTGCTGTTCATTTGTAACTTCTTTACAGGGCTGTTGTGAGGCTAAATTAATAGCTTTAAAAACTTGCAAGATCTTGGGTGGAAGATGTTATTTAAATGCAAAATCAAACCGTTGCATGACATGGAGAAAAGATTCCTATCTTGCAGTACCCTTTTATAGAATAATGTGTTTCAGACATCCCTGCTCTGTGCACAAAATGCAAAGAAAAATGAGAGTTTTAGTAGGTTATTTTAGTAAAGTCAGTCTTGGTATTCACAGGGCCAGATTCTCTTTTGTTTTACAGGAGGTGGTTTTGTGCTGTTCTGCAGGTAAACCAGTAAAGAAAAGGGCCCTCAATATGATAAATTTTTCCAAGCTATTTTATCTGCTAAGTTTTGTGTGTGCAGGAGAAAGATCATGTATACCTTTTATACAGGAATGGTAAAGGAATGAAAAATACTGGATACACTTTTTTTTTTTTTCTCAAGCCTAATTGCAGCAACATATTTACTCAGCATTCTTTAGGTCCACTCAATCACTCATACTTAAAGTATGGCTTGAGTGCATAGAGACAGTATGTGCTTTCACAACAAGATGAGACAAATTGCAACAATCTTCTTTAATGTGATCTCATACCAGATGAGCTGAACAATACTACAGGAAACCAATGGCAAACTTGACTGTTTTCTGCCAAATAAAAGTGAGGTGGAAATGGAGGTCGGTGATTTTCTTGGTGATAGTGTTCTTCTTGTCAGAAGTGAAAAGGAACTGGGGTGCTGCTCACAGAAAATGCAGTGGGTAATTTTGTTAAGTATATGTTATTCACTGCAGCTTATAATATACAAAAAAATACCCCAACAACATTGTTTGATTCTCCGAGACAAGAAAGAATCTACAAATAGGGTACAAGCAAGAAGTTGCAATATAGAAGAAAGAGATGGCTTGCACTTTTCTATGTTTACAGTTTTCATTTTTGTGGAATATGCCACCATATCATATTGGCATCACAGAGCTGTTAATAAGTTAATTGTGTTAAGAGGTAGGGGGTGCCTTATCCCATTTTACTGATAGGAAAAGTGGCACACAGAATGGGTCAGTGACTGGCTCAATGTTGCACAACATGTCTATGATGCTGGGAATGAGGAAACAAACAACTCCCGTTCATACCAGGGACTTGATCACAGTCCATATTTTTGACCTACTGACATGAAATGAAAATTCCTCAAAAGGTCGAACAGGTGCCTAAACAGCTGCTTAATGATAATTTCCTCTGCTTTTTTTGAAGTGGTGTAATTAGCATGATCTGCTGACAACACTGGAGATCACACAACTTCTGTCCCCTCCCATACTGACTGCATTTGGGCCTTACTACCACCAGTGGGCTTCTCTTCCATTGATGTGGAATTATTTTAAGGATGCGAGAATATTTTTAGTGTTAAAACAAATTTGCATTCCGAAAACAGAGACAATTAGTGGTATGAGGCACCAAGTCCCAGCAGGCAGGGAGCTGACTGGCACATTTCCCTGTACCAGTTCCCTGTACTCAAGTTTCCCTGGTACAGTGAGCAATGGAAATGCAGTTCCACACGGAGTTACGCCATGGGACCAGGGGCAGGGTGCGAGTTGCTGTGAAATCCAAGCCCCTGTGAGGAAGGAGGTTTCAAGGTCAGCAGATGGCAGACAGACCTTAGCCCATCTTGCAGCGGGGCCCCTGGGGAAGCGCTGGCATCTCCTGTTTATGAACTACCCCAGGAGCTCCACATTCACCTGGCCATTGATCAGCTCCCGGGGTCATGAACATTGGCAAGCAGGCCTGCACCAAAGAACAGTCTGAGACTGAAGGCTTTCAAAACCTTTCAGGCCCTCTGTAATCAATACATTACTACATTCATTTACCACACACGTGCTTCCCTCAAAGGACTGTTAATGGAAGCATTCCAGATACAAACATCTACATTAAGGATCAAAAGTCTAGTTCTCTGCACAGGAGAGTAGCACCTTTATCATTACTCAAGTGCGTCTGGTTGGCGCCTATACTGAACATTCACAACTAAATTCTGAAAGCCCCGAATGTCTGGTCTGGCAGCATAAGACACATGAGCTACGTTAAATCCGTGCTTGTCATCCTCAGGGTACTTGGACAGCATAGTTCAGCTACCAATAAACAGCTAACTTCACTGAATTCATCTCCATGTCTTTCAGGGAATCTTTTGAGACTGTATCCCACTCTTGCTTTATTGCTGTGTATACACTCGTGCACCTGTCACGCTGAGAAGGAGCAGTACATTTTCTATAAGAAATCAATGATTTTCACTCACATGTAAACATGTCCCTTTATTTCACATGAACATCAGCTCTGTGAGGGAGTTTGGGTATAAACAAACATTCGACATCAGATCCAACATGCTGTTTCCATGGCAGGGTGGGGACACATTTCACATGCCTGCACTGTTCTTCCTGTACAAGGACAGGTGAAGACCAAGTGCCTCCCTCGGCTGGAGCACGGGTGCTGGCAAATGTACTGCTGTTGCCTCCAGTGCTTGCTCTGGGCCTCACACCCAGAGCACTGAATGGGAAGAAAAACTTACTTTCACCTGCTTTGTCATGATGGAAGAGAAGCTGGAGGGATATTTCCTGAGAGAATTAAACACTCATAGTTACATGAAAGGTGGGAAAGAAGAGGAGCAAAATCAGGTTTGTGATACAATGCAAGCTCCAGTTATAACTAGAGGGAGGCCACCACACTACTGAAATAAGTGAAAAATATCTTTACTTTTTGTTTAGGAGGAGAACAAAAGGAGTTATGGACTACAAGAGAATTTCCCCTTTCAAAAGAAGTAATGCAGTGTTATACTGAAGTTAACACATCTTTTGAGTTTCAAATGTGAAAAGTAGTGCCATTTACTGCCCACAAGCCATAAAGCTCAGTGCCTAATAACAAATAGTTCTGTCTTCATCAATCCATACTGTTCTCAACAATCCTGCCCAAAGCTGCTTCTGGGTGATCATCAGAGTTTGATAAAGTGATTACTAGATAACGCTATCAAATAACTATCATGATTAAATAAGTTACATGAGTCTTGAAGCGCTGGAGCACTTTACGTGAGGAATGAGTTTCTCCTTCAAACTGCATAATAAAATATATTAAACGAAATGGGTTTTGAACAGCATGGTGGAATTAGGTCAAGAAGAATTAAGTTTGCATTTTCTGAGTAGCTACAAATACTACAAACTACTTTCCTACGAATAACACAATTACTTTAGGTAGAAGAATTATTTCCCAGTCCCCTTTCCTTGGTATGTTGTTTCACTCTGTGTGTGAAATCTGTATCAAGGGTTGTTACACCTGTCAGTGTGGCTTTCTGCACACCTGGGCTATTTTATGACACTACAGATTTCCTTTTCTCTAAAAAAAGTACAGACACACAAATCAGCCAGAAAACAATTTGCAACTATTCCTGATTTTTACATCCAAAATGTCAAAAGTTCTTAAATATAATTTGAGCTCAGAGCCCCCATATAATTCTGAGGTTGAGATGAAAGAATTATCAGTCAGAGTGCTACTGATTCAGATTATATGGGAAATCAGTGCAACCTGTAACATGAAATACTTCCAGCAGCTGAAATGGCCACCAAATAAACTGATGGCAGTGTTTATCATGTACAATTCGTAAATAAAAGTGAAAAGATTTACTATAGTACAAACAGTATTATCCTGAAGACAGGAAGGACTTTGAATAAAGTCAGACAATGGATATTCTAGGTCACCAAGGAAATCACAAATATTTAATGGCTATCCCCACTGCAACAGTCCTCCTCATGCCATTCATATGCAGGCCATTTAAGATCTTTTGGTACAACTTCCTCCATAAAACAGACTGAAGATTGTTAATCTTTTAGCAGGAGAGAGTCTTGCTTTCTCCTCTCTGCTGAATTTAGCAATTTGTGGTCCTCTCATGTTTGTCTCAAGTTTAAGCAACTCCTCCTTCACTTCCAGGATCTGTATAACTGTACCCCAAACTGCAATTCACATCTTCATAGAATCATAGAATCACAGAAAGTCCTGAGTTGGAAGGGACCCACAAGGATCATCGCGTCCAACTCCTGTCCCTGCACAGGACAACCCCACAGTTCACACCATGTGTCTGAGGGCCTTGTCCAGTCTCTTCTTGAACACTGTCAGGCTTGGGGCCGTGACATCTCCCTGGGGAGTCTGTTCCAGTGCTCCACCACCCTCTGCGGGGAAGAACCTTCTCCTAATGTCCAACCTAAACCTCCCCTGGCACATCTTCCTGACATTCCCTCAGATTCTGTCATTGGTCACCAAAGAGAAGAGATCAGCGCCCACCCCTCCTCCTCCCCTTGTATAGACCGCGATGAGGTCTCCCCTCAGTCTCCTCTTCTCCAAGCTGAACAAACCTAGTGACTTTAGCCATTCCTCATACAGCTTCCCCTCCAAACCCTTCACCAACTTCGTAGCCCTCTTCTGGACACTCTCCAGTATCTTTATATCCTTTTCATCCTGTGGCACCCAGAACTGCACACAGAGCTCCAGGTGAGGCCGCACCAGTGCAGAGCAGAGCGGGACAATCACCTCCCTCTCCCGGCTGGCAATGCCGTGCTGGGTGCACCCAGGACACGGTTGCCCTCTTGGCTGCCAGGACACACTGTTGGCTCACGTTCAACTTGCCATCAATCCCTCCCTGCAGAGCTCTCCAGCACCTTGTCCCCCAGTCTCTATGTACAGTCAGGGCTGCCACACCTTAATTCTTATCATGTGTGCCTGTCACCCTATGGCACTCTATGTCCCTTTTGTGCCCTCCTCTGACTTCTGCTCCCTAACTTCCTATGTCCTGTTCCCAACGTGTCAACTGTTGTTCAAGCCCCAGTCACCTCTTCTTCATCGCAGCCCATTCCCCAGACCCATGCTCTTGGATTCAAGCATCAACCTGTTCCTGAAACAATAACGCATTATTTCTGAACAACTAGTATCGTACACCCAAGCTATTACTCCTCGCTGCCTTCCACACAGTAAGTCCTACAGGGCATGGACTCCCTTTATATTTATGTCTTGTACAGCCTCAAGCACACTATAAGCATTTAATGCATAAAATAAATAACAAGAGACATGAGGGAGCATTGAAGAAGCCAGATTTAGCTAATCAAACTTGTATCGTGTGAGGTGGGGCTTCAACTTACAAAACAGTCAGAAAAGATAAGTGGGGCAGGGAGGAGGAGACAGACAATTCTTAATATTGACCCAGCAAAAGTTCTGACATGTCTTTTATTTAAAGAACTGAAACAACCCTTCATGACCACATATGCACTACCCATACATAAATGATGGGCATTTTGATATGTGCCTGAGCAGCACAACTTCCACTGGCACAAGATAACTTTTTGGGTCTTAGACCATTGTTCTGAAGATTTCAAGGACAGAGAAATTTACCACAGTCCTGATCAATCAATGGTTAATTACTACGGCTTTTATCAAAATGTGTATTTTCACCACATAACTTCAGCTTCCACTCATCCAAAGCCATAGCTCTGTCTGTTAGACTGATTTACTGCTAGCCTTTTACTGTAAGCACAAAAGCTTCCCTCATTTAGGCACTTGTAGGCTGTGATTAATTTTCTCTTTTACAGCCAGAGACATCAAACTTTTTGAGTTTCCAGATGCAAAGCAAACTTTCCAGTCCTCCAGCCATTTTTCAACCTCTTTCCTATATCTTTGCCAATGCAACCATTTCTGATGGATATCTGTCAAAAGTGTACAAATATTTTCGTGAGGATCCTAGTAGTGCTATAAACAACAACACAAACTCTCTTGTCTGTACATAGAAACAGCTCCACTCACCAGATTTAAGGCAGTTAAAATACTTTACATTGATTTAGTAGTTTCCAATAAACTTTTACTTCCCATTTCACCATTCAGCGTGACATGCTCAGCCCTGATCATGGGCAGTATTTATTACTTAAACAATAATGTTGCACGATGCAATATTAAATGCTTCAACCCAGATGTGTGACTGTGGTTTTGTTCTTGCTTTTTGTGTGTGTCCTTTTCGTTTGTTTTACTGTTGGAACACTAATATGTGCTAGCTATCGTATCTTTGGGCAGACATGGGAAGACAACCTTTACCATGCTGACCTGGCTTAGGGAGGTGACATAATGTGTGGAGCCTGGTGCACCAGGACATTACAGAGCAGCAGACACTGCGTCTTTGTGGTCTCGCTGAAGAAAATGCACTTTTCCTATTGACAAATCCTTTCTGTTGACTGAAGTTCATCAAAATACCAGCGACAGATGTGCAGAAAACAGCACTAGACAGGAAAAATTTTATTCCCATGCTTTAGTTTTTAGCGTATTAGCTTTCTATTATTTTATCCATTATTCCATCTTGATAGATAAACACAGCACAGTAAGCAGCCCCAGGCTCTGAAGTTGTTCTAAACACATAGCTTATTATGTCTTAAAACCCAAACAAATAAAATTTAAACAAAACACCAACCAAACAAGCAAAAACCAAACCAAACAAACAAAAAAAACCCCCACCCAAATACTTTTGCTTATTCAGGTGTGCATCTTATTTTCCACAAAGTTAGTATGAAAGCAAATAAGAGGTATGTGGGTTATTAATCAAAAAGTCCTTGCTTGGATCCATTCTGACACCTTTCCTACTTGAGTGATGTGGCTCAGCATTTTTTAATTATTATTATTTATACATCACCACAGGTGAACCTGATGCTTTACAGAGAACGAGAATGACAAGACCCTACCCTGAGGTGCTTAGAGCCTAAATTAGATGTTTATGGTGGAACATGACAGCAAACAGCACAAAGAGATGTGGAATAAGGGTGTTATGACAAGGAAAGAACAATTAGTGCTGTCTCATATTTCTAACAGGTGTTCCTTGTCTGTTTTATTCAATATTTAATTCGTATTTCAGATTATTTTATAAACCAAATATACGTAAACACCAGGGATTAGAGGAGATCTTTGGAAAAGGATAGGGAGAAAAATTACTTACTTGGGCTCAACAAGCCCATGTTGTGTTCTGTGCCAGGTCCTATCAACTGAACAACGATGGGGACAGTTTTAAGGCAGGGAAACCACAGTGACTTGTCTACAGAAAGGCTTTCTCATTCACTGACAACACTACAGCACATGGAAGGCCTGTTTAGTTTGTATTCTCTTACAGACAGATGGCAACATTTCAGAAATAGTTCATGCTTTGGGAGAAATACCAGCATTTCAGAACAAGAAAAAAACATTTTTTGCCTATGAAATTAAAATTAGAAGAAAAAACAAACAAACACATGAAAAAGATGGAGTTGTCAAAATATCACCCTTGTACAGTTTTGTAATTTCTTTTCCAGGGCAAGTACTAAGTGTTTTAACAACGTCCTCATTATTGAATTGGATCTCTGGATGCTATAGCAAATAATAACAATAGGGAGGATAAACACATAGCTATGTCTTAAAAATCTATCTGAGACATAATGTGCAAAGGCACATATTTATATCACTGTTGCTGGTACAAATTTGCCTCTCTAGGGTGAGATGCAATATCTTGGTCCCTCAGGATATTCCTATAAGAAATAAACCATGCGTGGATGGGAGTTGAGGAAAAGGACTTCAGGTCTCTATTTTACAAAAGCATCAGATGTACTGTATGGCATCAGACCTATTTAGCACAGTATATAATCTCCAGCTGTGGTCATTGGCCAACTTTTATGTTGTTTAAGGGCACTGTCACAGTGATCCTTCCTGTGGCATATCATCCCAGGATCCAGAAATCAGTTGTCAAGGGACTTCGTCAGCCCAAGGTCACATCTAAGCCATTTAACTTAATTACTATGAAAAACCACCAAGCCAATCCTTCATTATTTTATCTAGTGCTGTTTTGAATTCATTTATACATTTTGCTTCCATAGTTCCCTGTGGCTACAAGCTCCACAATTAAATTACACACTGTGAGAAAAAGTATGTCCTTTTGCTTGTTTTGAAACTATTCTCTGACAATTTCAACGGGCAGCCCATGCTGAAGAACTCTTTCCTATTTAGTTGCTCTATGCAATTCATGACTTACAAACTTCCATACCTGCTCTCTCTTTTCTATCTCTCTCTCTTTTATATTTCTAAAGTGAAGATGACTAATCTATTTAGTTTGCCCTTCTCCAGCATTCACTTCTGAACATCTTGGTCACCCTCTTCTGGGTCTTCCTAGTTCTACTTCAGTACTTCCACTTCAGTTCTTCTTCAGTAACCCAAAGTGGGTAAGACACTCAACATGTGGGCAAACTATGTATCTGAAAAGTAACATCATGATGTTTTTTGCTTTTGCTCTCTCCAGTTCTTTCTAATAATTGTTAACATTTTAATGGTCCTCCCTAATAAACTGATTCTGATGTCCCAGCTCATTGCAAAACTCATTGTGGCCCTCACAAATCTTTTCTGCTTACTTAATTTCCACATAATCTGAGATACGGTGAGATGGAGAACTAGTTGAGTCATCAAGATAATTTTGGGTGTCTATGCTATTACATTAAGAGGCATATCCACAAATGTTATTATCAAAGAGGGCTCTTAGGGCTGAAACTTTCAAGTCTCTTGTCCAAGATTCCTTCTTGCCCCTCACGTGAGCTTCCTGACAGAGAACTAAAGTTGCAAAGTAAGGAAACAATAAACTGAGGATCGCATTCGCAGCTGGTTTGCTTTTGTTTACTTTTCTCTGTTAATCCTTTAACAGCGTAATACCTTTTTTTTTTTAACTGAAAAAGATGACTCGTATCATGACACCAGATCCAGAACCAAACATGAACTGTTTTTCAGTCCTAAAATGCTGTCTTAACCTGATGAGCTGAATCTTTGTCTCACATTTAACATGGGAATTCAGAGTTGTACTCATTTAATAATTTTCTCCAAAATTTACTTTTAATAGATAAAGTTCTATCAGGCTTACTAAGATTATGTAGTTCTTTATCCTTAAAATACTTTACTGGTAGCAACCAGAATATCTAGTAAGTAAGGTATTTTGCAGCATAGGTAGTATGGGAGAAACAAACTTTGAGGTTTAAAATTGAAAAATGTGTCCACCTTACAATTAGATCATTCTTCCTGACAATTTTCTCAGTTTTAAACGTGAATTAAAAAAGAATAAAACATCTCCTTTTTTGAGAAAGAAGTTGTAAGAACTGTTTAGCAAGCCCACACACATTCAATTATTTGAATCTTCAGTCATAAGTCAATACTTGCAGCATTTTAATCATCTTTGATTCTCTTCCTTGAACTCCCTTCAATTTATCAATGCCTTTTAAAACACAGATTCTGTAAAATGTAGTGAGGTAATTTTTTATGAAGAAATGAGTGGTCATTAGCAATCTGCTCAAGCGAAAATAGATATTAAAGATGAAATATACTTTTGAATAAAGAGTGACTATTATTTCTTGTTGAAAATCAGATTTTTTCCCTTTCCTGAAAACCAAAGAAATCTTTTATTACAATTACATTCACTGGACTTTTTGAGGCATTCATATGGATGTGAGATTGGGCTTTTGTTCACTTGTATGTGACTGTGTGCATTTTAATCTCACAGACCTGATTAGTGTTAATATGAAACTGATGGAGTCTTCACAGTGCTCAATGTCAATGTGAAGTCAGAGGGAATGGGCCAAAACAGTCATGATCAGCAGATATATTAGCTTGGTCAGGTCTGAATTTCACTACAACCCTGCTGAAGAGTCAAACCAATCCTCGTTGCAACAGACTTCAGGATTCTGTACCATTTTCTGCATTATTTACAGGCTGCCTAGTAATAAAATCAAGTTGGGAAAATGAAAAAAGTGGCAGCAGTCAAGCAAATTTGTCCTACTTGTGTATACTGATCTATGCAGATTTAAGGCAGTTCTTCACCATTCATTCTCTGCTTGGGGATGTCTTGTTTCTGCAGTGTGTGAAACTGTTAAGTTTTTCCTCTCGAAGAAGACAGATAGGACAACATTAACTCACGGGAACTGCTGTGAAGCAGCAGGTGAGTGAGGTAAGGAGGAACAAAAATCAGTATCAGCAAATACAACAATGCATCATCTTCCAAAGTGACACTGATGGAAATCAAGCTTTAGTTCACTGCCTTCACCAACTAGACATGGGCTAAGCATACATGGTAATACAGGACCAAACACAACAACCTCTAATTCCATGAAAAATCAGACCACGGCGGTCAAAATACCCCAACTGCATTACTGCTTATGGGATCGCTATTGTAAAGCACTCCTAAGCACTCAGAACAATGTACCTGGAAATAAATATATACTTTACTTGTATACACATCTCTGTTGCTTACTTAAAATGGAACAGAAAAATAACCCATTGGAAGAAGCTCAGGATCAGACCATAGAATTTGGACCTGAAGCTATACTCTCAACTTAGTTACCAGTACATCTATGACCACAGACATTTGATGCACGAGGCATGTCTCAAACTGGTCACCTAAAAATTGAAGCATTTGGAGCTTGTGGCTTTCACCTCACCATCCTTATTTTCCTATAACCACTTCTGAGGGTTTGGGGAGGAAAACCTTTTCTACAGAAAGAATGGCTACTTTAGTACTCAGAAAAAATATTTCTAGAATATATGTTAACAGTTGAGGCCAAATTCACTCATCTAAGTCTGTACATCTCAATTCATCTTAGACAACATTGGTAGCCAGTGGAAAATTACAGGCATTTCTTGTGAGTGACTCACACCTCAGCCAGCTTGTTCAGCTTCTGTGGGTGCTTCTCTGTGTGCAATAACTCCAGACAGCACTTAGGGGCATCATGTTCCCAAAATACGTACCTCAGGTAAAGTTAGGTGGGAAGAACTGAGGCATTTGTATCCTGCAAACTGACTTGGAAATTTCATCTCTCTTCCAGCAGACAATCCTAGGCTGCTGGGCTTTTCAACCCAGGAAAATGGTGACAGCAATGCCACCTTTGGGATTATGAGCCTTTCTGGAGAAGCCATCTCCAGTCATCCTGAGTCAAGGATTTACTAGAGGCTAAATATGATGCTCACCTCCAATTTCTGTTCTGGCACTCCCCTGTCCTTCTCAGAGTTCCTAGTAAAGGAAAAAACACACCTCGAGAATTCACTTTTGCACCTCAGTCATGTATTCCTTCCAATGTGAGGTGGGAAGATGAATTTTAAATCTGGTACAGGTGAAAGAGTCTCTGTCTAAGCATATATCTAACTTACCCAGACATTGTTAAAGCCACTCAGGCTTCCTGGAAAAGACATTTCTTTGAAGGTGGACTATGCTGACCTTAAATTGGACATGTCTATATTACTTCCTGCAAAACTATGCATCCTTTCTGAGGGGCATAAATTTCTTTTTTTATGACTACGATGATGCAAAGCAATCTTAAATGCCCGGAGGAGAGAACTAGAAAAAGACAAATGAAAAGGAATTGAATGATTCATTAGAGTCTGAAGAAGTTTTGATGAGGAATTCTGTAATCCTGGACTTTTAATTCAATTGTGTCTCTCTTTATTACTTTTTCCCCTTCTTTACCTTCATGGAGCTTCATAAAAATATAATTTTTAAGAGCCCTTTATCTTGCAGCACATAGTAAGAAATATAACACTGTTTATACTGTTTGGACAGTACATATGGGTTTTGAGATTGGTGATTTATCAGTCTTCTCAGGTACTAACTATACTTGTATACCTGGGATGTCCTGATTCCTGTTACAGTAAAACTATGCCTTCGACATAAATTTCTTACTATTTTTGAAATTTATAGCATTTTCTATAGGTAAGAGATGAGTGCTATGACCTCTTTGCTTATTTGCTCAGGTATTGGCTAAAATCTCTCCTCACTCACATTACTCCAAGGCAAAGGAGTGTTGCTGAAATCAATGGAGCTGATTTGGATTTACACTGACTTGTGAGCACACACTCATTGGTGTCTGTATTGAAGTATTCTTGAGGATATTGTTACAGTTTGGATGCACCTGTGAACTTCATCATATAATAATTAATCTATATTTTGGAGGTCTGAGATCTTCTTGATTCTATAACTGTATACCAGGTTCTCAGTTGTTATAAAGAAAACTCTACCAGTTTGTATGAGATGAGGTTCTAGCCTCCTAATTAAAAATCTGATTTAATTCCTCTTCATTTCAATAGTCTTTGGTTCAGTCTTACAGCATTCCTCTAACCTAACTTTTCTGAAACCTGTCCCATTTACTCTTCAAATATTTAGTGGATTTCTGTGTTTATTCTATGCCAAGGATCATCTGCAAACAAGTTCCTCAAACAGAAGTACTCAAATGCTAAGAGAGGCTTTCTTAACACTGGACACGGTAACAGAAAATAAATTGAGTATCTTAATTTCATGTTTATAAACTGCAAAGAGTTGAGAAGCATGAATTATTCACATGTGCAGACATTATACACATAAACTATCCCAAAACACTCTGCCAGAACCTCAGAGAAGCAAGATGGGTAATATCTTTCCTGAGAGAAATACAGAACAAGAAAAAGGTATATACGCGTATTTCCCTCTCTTCAAAGTGACCTTTGGTATTCCATGCTGAGTTTCTACAACAGGTTCCAAGCACCTCTTCTCTTTTCCTCATTGCTTTCTCACCTGTGTAAATTTTTTCCTGCATTTTCCAAGCAGCTTTTCATCTCGTACAGAATATTTCCCTGAGCAACTTTATTATTATTAAAAATCTTTTGATTTTTCCCACAAGTCCTATCATCTACCTTTTCAGGGAACTCATGTCACTTGCCCTTCCTCCTCAGCAGAACAGTTTTGCAGTCTTTTGTTTTTTCTTTCCATGTTTCAAGTAGTATAGCCAACATTTGATTTCAAAGAATCACCTCCTTTGAGGGCTGCACTCTACTTCAGCTACACTAAAATGCAAAGTTTATGAAAACTGCACAGTTAAAGTTCCTGTAAATTCACTAATAATTTCAAATCAGCTAGGAGAAAATAAGGAACAAACAGCTACAACACTTCAACAGAGACCCTTTGATTCTGAAACAGTCCAACAACAGGCTTGTTTTTTGTTGACTATTTTAATGTCAACAAAAATTTGTAATTCACCCTTCCCCCATATTACTACTTAGGTCTACTTAGGTAATTCAGAAAACCACTGACTTGGCAATTTCCTCCCAGACCCTATAAAAAAAGGTATTTTCTCAGCATGACTCAAAAGAAATGCCTCTCTCCTTAAGATTAGATACTTATGTAAGTATTCGCACTATTAAGAGTGTTTGAGTATATCTATATAGAGAGAGATATCTCTCTACGTACAGGTATAGAAATAGGGATAGCTATAGATATTGTTAAATCAATCAAACATTTGTGTGAAAGGAACCTAGGGTGTACCTCTGGGACTTACCTATTTTAACTAGTGATTAATTTCACAAACTTAAACATAGGCTTGCAGTTGTTTGCTATTTTACAACAGACGAACTATTGCTCCTATATGCTTCCAAAACACCAATAAATCTGAGAGAAACCTCTACTGGTGCAAAGATTAGGACAAGATTCTTGAAAGTCACCTTTCACTCAGTTCAACAAGAGGCAATTTAATAATGAAACTACTTAAAGTTCACTTAAATCATTGAAAAGTTCCCCTTCAACGGCAAACACCATTATTCTGTAACATCCTGAAAAAGCTCTGCTCCGTCCAAACAGGGGCACACAAAGTGAAATGCCAGAACGTCTAAACGAGGGCACAGAAACTGAAATGCCACAACATGCAGAGGCAAAATATATGATTATCTAAACAGGCTCACAGGGGGTAGCCATCTGGATCCCAGCATTTCAGCCGGATTCAGAGAGGATCCAAATTTCATCTCGCACTTACTAACGCATCCATATTTTCTTTGTTTTCGCCTGAACTGTGCTCGCCGGTACAAGAGCCACAGCATGCAAGATATTCACCTGGTCACACACCTTGGTGGTTTAAAAACAACAAAGAGCCACCCCAGACACCTCCTCTGCTCCTGCTTCTGCCAGCCTCACAAAGAGCCAGAAGACGGACAGACAGACAGACTGTCACAACCCAGAGTCCGTGCTCCCTCTGGGAGCAGCAGCGCAGCACAATGTCAGGAAACCTGCATTTTGCCCTGGGAAACCCAGTGTTGGTGAAGGGACCCAGATTTCTGCCTTTCAGGACCGAAGCTGGCTAGAGCTATGACATTACAGAGAGTCATGGTGTCCAGGTGGCAGCCTGCTGAGCTAGTAGAACTAAAATGCACTTCAGAGGATAGTTATCCCTCCTGAATGTGCCACCAACTGCTTCTCAAATAACGGGACCATTGCCTACACTGGATTTAGGCTGGCAGTTTATGTGGGAGAAGTTACAAAACTCATCCCACATCTGCAACGCTAGGCAAATAGTCTTTTCCTTCAAATTTTATCTTCTATGCTACTTAGCTTTTTTACACAGCCTTTCTACAGCAAACATAGGGACAGAACTTATCTTTTTAGCTTTTTGCTCAGCCAGTCAGCCAAGACTCTTAAAAAACGCCTGCCTCCTTTTCTAAATCTGTACATTTGTGTTTAACAGCCAGCCTTTCAAAATGCTCAGGGCCGTGGCTTCCACCGCAGAAATACAAATATCTTTGCTTAGGGTCCTTTTAAAAACTGCCCGTGAACACTGTTAGTCAAATTTGAGAATTATTTCTCTATTATCCTTCTGCAATTCTCTGTTAAAACTGGCAAGCTGTGTTCTTTTTTTCAGTACAACTTTTAATCCGTTTTTCATCTAGCCACATTTTTGCAGTGTGAGCTATAATATACAGATACCTTTGTGTCTGAGGGCACTTGTGAATCTGCGTCTAACTCGTAGGAGTACTAAAAATCCCAAACACACCATTGCCCTAGACATGTATTTCTTATAATCCCAGTCTGATTAACAGGTGTCTGTAGTGAAGCTCATGTATGCAAATGTCATTATGTTCATTGTCTTTCTGGAAAAAAAGCTCATTTCAGAGAACACAAATAACTGTAATAGTGTAATTTCTTTGGTTAAGAACTAAAACAGAAAAAAGCACACACACCCCCACACACTCTCATTTCACGACATATGCTCAACTTGAAATAAAAGTGTAATAATAATTTCACAACTCTACCCATTAGGGAAAGGTAGCACTTACACAGTCAGTGTATTCAGATCACTATGTTACTGTAACCTCAAGAGAGGAGACAAGCAGAGTTGGGTGAGGAGGAAAGAAACAAATCTAAAATATTCCCTCTGACCAGGAAGGTCAGGATTTTGTTTACCCTGGCAAAGCATTTTCAAATAGAAAAATATAAGTTTCTTCTTTCAATGCACTGAACAGCAATGTGCCTATACTATGGACTAAATCCTACTATTTAAACATTTATCCGGATTCTGCATAAATAGAAACAGAAGCAGCATTTCTAACATCTGTTGTTGCTGGAGTAATCATGTTGCTGTGCAATGATTATGTTGAGACCCTTTTACAAAATGAAAACAGCATTCATTCGCAATTATTCATTAGAGTATGGCCCGCTCTCCTCCTGTGATTGTTATTTAAGGTGAAACAGCTCTGTCATTTTCACTGACTAAAACTGGCTTATCAGTGAGCTTTTTGCTTACAGATAAATTTTCTTCTGGGTCAATTCAACTTAATTTTAAGAGGTTGCATTGCATTATATTATAAATTAATTACATCAACTGCCTGCAGTTTAATGCACTTTAACAAACAGTTAATGCAGTGCTACAGTTCTTAGTCACAAATTACTCCTTGCACTGTTATTTCAGACTCATGCTGGTTAGGATTACTTCTCTGTTTCATTCCATTGACATGATCCCATAACAGGATGAATGTATTTTACACTAAACATTTAAACAATAAAAGAGGACACAGAGAGAGAGGGAGAGCGGCTGTGGGAATATTAATGAGCAGGGGAACTTCAACAGGGCAGCAATGAGATGAAAGCAACGTTGCTATTAAGGAATGTTTTCACTCCTGCCTGTCTATCACAAGGCCGAATCTTTAGATAAGGGTTTTTCAGCATGATACAAGATGTTATCAAACGCTGTTGTACAATATTTAGTCTCAAGGGCTGACTTAAAAGAAATGGCATCAACTATAAAACAAAACACCACACCGGCACCAAAGAACAGTGGAAGGCAAGTACAGCAAAGGGTTCAAGTTTGATGCACAGTCATTATCACAGCTTTGCTTTTCCATAGAGCTGATTTTTATCTGGACTGGATATCAGCGATAAGTACACTTTACGTCCATACATGTGTGTGTGTGTGTGTGTGTGTGTGTGTGTGTGTGCGTGCACGGGTGTGCATTTCCTCTCTAAAAGGAGAATGTGAACGCACAAGGGGGGGAGATAGAGAGTATAAAATTGAATGCAGACTGCCAAGATGGAAATGATATTTGTTTTCTATCACACCAGAGATGCACCATTCCAGCTTTTGTCCTTCAAAGCTGTGAGAGACCACGCTTTAATGCCTGCAGGTTGACCATGCATTGTTATTATACAGTCTTCATGTTCACATCATGTGTCATCTGACCAAAGGAGAGTCTACAAAGTGAAAGCCTCATGCAAAATTTATGCTTATATGGCTGTTTCAGTCAGTGGAAAAATCAATACTGCAGGCTTGATGTACAGAAATGACTGAGTGCTCTCTGACTGACACTAAAAGCACTGGGAGATTGAGGGGCTGCATTTGCCGTTCAAGGAATTGAGTGTATTAGAGCTCTTATAATAGTCTGCTCACCTTATATTAGCCTTTTCTTGGGATTATTTTTTGATAACAATTATGATTGTGGGGTTTAAGGCAATTACACTATTACAAAGAAAAAGCTGCTTTTTATGTCCTGTAAAGCTGTCATATATTTCACACCACAACTGCCTTCCAATTATTTTGCTACAATGCACTTTGGAAGCAAAATGTCCTAACTGATATATATTAGTCCTTTATGTTTTATAAATAAAAATCAAAGCTGTAATGTAATCCTTCAAAAGAAGCTTCTCAGTTTCCCAGATGTTATTTTAAAAAGAGTAAAATGCAGTGTGTGTTGTAAGTCTTAAAAAAGACATACACAGTATCTGTTTTTGTATGAGAGGGCAACACAAGCCAGGGATGTTGCACAGATTGTGCAGGCTGTTGTAGCTCAAGATGCTAATATTGCCCATTAAACATGGACAGATATAGTTCACAAAGATGGAGTTTAACAGAAAGAAAAAAAAAAAGAAAATAAAAAGGAGAGGGAAAGAGAAATAAAACACCAACTAAACAAAACCCAGCCCCTCAAAGGTTTTTTAGAAAATAGGTTTCGAGATGTAGATTAATATTAGGGTGAACATCCTACAAGAATTTTTAAAGACTCCATGAATACTTCTTTTTTAGACACAGAAGGGGGGTGTCAGAAAATGGGTGAAGAAAATTAATATCTGAAATAAGAAACAAACCCCGGTAATCTACTTCAGGAAAATTACATACATTCCTTCCATCAAAAAATACAGCTGTTCAGAACACGAATGCACTAGCACTGCATTTTTTTCACTGTAAATACATAGAAATATTTTATTAGATGGCATTACAAGCTTCTCATCATTGTCTTCTACTTTTGTTATAAATTATAGTTTATGAGTAAAATGATTAATACAGATTATGGGAAAGGATTAAGAAATGCATTGCTAGCTGGTTTAGAAATCTCTGAATTCCATAGCAACTGTCATTAAATTATTACAAAATATACTCCCATATTCAGCTTTTTGACATCTATGTGCCTATTTAGCTGTGGCTCGCACTTTTAAAACATTCACTAATGCTGATTAATTACAACAGGTCAAGTCCTTGGCTTTATTTCAGATTCGAACCATCAAATGTGAGGTGGGTAAAAAATACAGCCCTTTATAGCCATAAATGAAAAAAAAAAAAAAAAAGGGATGGAAACAAAACACACAAATTTCCTTACAAAACACTGGTGTCTGTATGCTATAGAAATATAATGAATGCTAGCTAGCTGAATTCTCACAAATTAGAAATTACTACCGCTGGAGCTCCTGCAGCAGAGCCACAGCCACCCGCCAGCAGCTGAGTACAGAACATTTCCTCAAAAACTTTCACAAAGGAGTTGTGCCTAACAGATAGATAGTGCCAGTTGGAACACAGCTCCATGCATCCTGATTACGCTATTTAAATCCTCTTCTATAACAAATATTTGTGCAAATAGGGTTTGTGAATTCAGCCTAAATCTGCCATTTTTGTGCGTGTATACTGGTCTTCTGTGACCATGTGACCTCAGAACCACCAAGAAGCAGCTGCCATCCACGGCAGCTGGACTGGCACAGCTATAAACCAGCTCTGGAGCTCCGTTCATTATCCTTCATTCAGGTGCCACTGCCAAGAGATGACAGCATCTGCTTGCAATGACTTCAGTAAAAATGCTGGAGGTGACCAATGTTCCTCAGATCAAGGTCCCCTGTTCTGTTTTCTTGTTATGCTACCCCCCTGCCTGAAATAAGTAGAAGGTTCATCTGTGGAATGACTGCACCCATTTGAGCCCTCCTGGGGCACAGAAGGGACCACCACATGGACTGGACTAATCACACAACTGTGTGAAACCTACCTGGGTGTGGGATGGAGGTTCAGTGAATTCTTTTTGGAGAGAGGCTGAATTTTCATCCACTTGTTTTAAGAAAGAAGGAAGGAAGAGGGAAGGCCCCTGCTGACTCAGAGGGTAGACAGCGGATTGATGCCTGATAGGAACTAGTCAATGCAGAGTCACATTGTAGCTCTATGGGAGGTGTCTGTCAAGGCTTGACTACAGTGTTTTTGAACAAGTGCTGAAAAAGACATTTTCCTGCTGATTGGAAAAATAAATAACACAACAAGGAACACAGACACTGGCAATATGCCTTAGACTATGGGTGCTGTCGTATAAATCCCTAGCTTGCCTGCTTTTTCTACCATCAGTGTTTATACACACACATCTGGCAGGGCAGAAGAGTATGTGGGGCAATGCACTTTTCTACCTATGGAGGTTGTAACCGGTAGCACAGAAAAAGACCTCAAAGAGTTGGAGTGTCTCTTCTGGCAAGCTACATTTCTGTGTTTTAAAACTTCGTTTTCCTTTTTGTGTAGTGTGATACACTTCTCCAATAAGTGATGCAAAAGAAGAAACACAAAGAAGAAAGATCACAGTTTCCATGATAAATTATACTGATTCTTTTGATATATCTTTTCTCTTAGCCTAAATGATTAACAGTGTTAATAGATAATCTTCATTAGACATGAAACAGCACAACAGCAGTGAAAACACAGTTCTAGTGCTCATCAGAGGCATGCAAGGCCTAAGAACATCGATTTCAGGGTCACAGATGACAGTTGCTGGAAGGAATAAGCACCAATCTATTTACAAACTGGTATATTCACCTTTGTTTGCACTCATGCTTCATCAGGGATGCCAAATTAAAGAATAAAGTCTGTGTAACAAAACCTTCTCATAAGTTGAAGGTGTCCCACCATCAGATAAATGCTGAGCTGAAGACCAACAGCTCTGTTCTCAACCTTTCCTCCAGCAACTACTCCTCTGGATGCAGCGAGTTCTTCACCAACTTACAAGATTTGGCTTAAGGAAGATGACAAACAAAAGTGGCAAAAAGTCCCCCTGAAGGGAGTCCAGACTTCTGGGTTCAAGGTAACAGAAGAGAACACATGGCTGGCTGTTTCTACAGTGTGGTCATTTCTTCCTTTGTCCCATATCAAAAAACTACTCGCTACGCCTGTGAAAGAAATAGGTACAATTTTCTCTACTCAAAACCAGAAGTTCACTCTCTCCTGGTCTTTCTCTTCCCAAAATGAATGAACTAACAAAAAATTCCACATTAAAGCTGTATTAGAAGCAAATTTTTAACACTCGAACACTGAAAACAAACAGCAATTATGGTGAAGGTTACTTGCTGAGAGCTTAGTATTCTGTACTATATAAAATACAAGTTTTGCTTCAAGGATCTCACAGTTTGGTGAGAAAGTATCATCTCACCCATAGACATCAAGGAAACTGTATTGAAGTACCCATAAACCTATTCCATTTTCCCCACAGCAAACTTTGACCAGGTACATGGTAAACTGAGAACATGGCTTAATACACAGAAGCTTGCTTTTCCTCCATTGTGTGCTGCTCCTATGCAGCATATCTGATCATAGCTGGACCTGGCACCTGCCCAAGGCAAGAATAATTGTGTTAATGTGCATTTGAAAAGTTTCTAGTACGTGAAGTCTTCGATCAGTGTCTCTAAGAGCTACTGGAGAAAAAATAGACCCTAACTCTACCAGCTCTACTCAAACAGCTCAAAGTTACCCAATGTGAAAGGTACTATAAAAATACAAAGAAAAAATAGAGCCTTTAAATTGCAAAAGGGCAAAACTGTAGCACGAAGAAAGGAGAGAAGGAAAACAGAGAATTGCAAACGTGGTGTACTTCCAGCTGTTAAATGAAAATCCTGACAACTTTGCAAAATATTTAAATGCATGCATGTACACACAGTCAAATTTAAAGGAAGCTGAGGTTAATCTGCATCCCTGCCACTATGAATAATCATTGCTAATATGTCCCCGGAATGGTAATGAGCAAGTGCCCTGAGAATGAAGGCAAGAATAGCACATCCATGGACACACAACAGCTAATTCAGAAGAAGATGCTCGATACTTTTTACAGAGGTGTTTTTAGGCTACAACAACAGATTGACCAAAAGAAGGGAGGAAATGTGAGCAAAATTAGAGGTTATGAGCAGAACCTTAATGACATGGAACACAAATATTGATAACAGATTGGTAGCAGTGCAAGGCTTCCCAAGAGATCGGACTGAAAAGTTAAGAGCCTAGTGGTTGAGCTTGGAAAGGACACGAAGCTTTAACAGGGTTTATCAGGAAAAGGAAGTTGCAAAGAAGTTTTATTAATGGTTGAGATGAACTATTAGAACTATTTGAAAACATTAGAATGGCAAGTTTTGGAGATGACTTGGGTACACCTATGGTAAGGAAGTCAAAGACAGGTTAAGTGACAGGCTAATGGAGAGGATGTTGTCAGAAGTGACAGACAGTGGTGAAAGTTGAGGCATCTTTGGAAAAACAAAATGTCAGAGAGACAAACCAAGACAGGCTGAGGGAAGTCAGGAGCAGACAGGATGCACCCATACGTCACCACTGCGAAGGCTCTAGGTGAAGATAGGTTGAGGGATGACAAATCAGCATAGCTTTCAACTAAATCAAATTAAAAACTGAAATTTAATAATTAAGGTTTGTTTCCTGTTATCTGTGTGAGAACAATAGTTTCATTACCTCAAAGCAGCATAACTTGCATGTTGACTTGTTTCACTTAATAATGTAGTATATTTATTGTTTAAAACATCAGGTTTGAAGGAAATTCAATGAGAAACACTTGAACGGGTTATGTTACCACTAGTACAAATATATTTTGTACAGTTACAAATGAGTTTGTGTCCTCTAACTTTCTCAACTACTTACTTTTGTCCTGTCCTATAATTCTGTTTTTAGTCAGTGAATGCAACCAGCTTATTATTCTGCAGGAGCTTAACCATTGGTTTACTTTATCTTGTTCTCCTGCTTAAGAACTTCATTGAAAAAATGTTTACTTGCAAATAACCGCTGGCACAGTACTCACGTGGAAAACACCTAGTGTGGTTCCCTAATGAAGATTTGTTCTGTGGAGTCCTATAAGGCTTTTTCAGCTTTTTCAGCTTTTCCACAGTAACATCTTAATTTAAATGCATTTTCTTTCAAACTAGGAAAGTACACATTGCAGTATGAAAAACCTCAAATTATATTAATTATATTGAGTAGTAGCACATAGAAATCAGTGGAATAATAATATTATACACCAAAGTAGAACTCAACATGGCAAAGACAATATATTCTAAAACAGGAATACTATACAAAAGCCTCCCTCACCTCTTTAACACCTGTGAAATTAATATGTACTTCATAATATAATTGACCAAGAAAGAATGGGGAAAAAAAATACTGCTATAAAATCAAGGAACTTGCAGCTGGAGGACAAGCTGGATTCCACCCTTAATTTTTGGTCATCACCTTCTGAATGATGTATCCAAGCCTCTGAATTCATAGCTGGATGTACACAGAACTAGCAGTATTCTTTATGTCAAATACATAACTCTAAAACGTAATACACACACATACAGGGGTGTATGTTTGTTCATCTAACAGATTGTGCAAGAACAAGTTGAAACAAGGTTGCATGGTTAGCTGGCTATACAATAAAATGCACAGATAATTAGTTGCCTCAAGATTTTAAAGAAGTGAACAGATGTGGAAAGTCATTATCCACTTCACTTACACTGCTCTTATAGTTGGAAAGGGACAATGACAGCAGAAATGAGCTGCTGTGAGACTCCCCAAAAAAAATATTTTCTTCTGAAAATCAATATATTTCAACAAGTTTGAAAGTGGTTGCTCTTAAAGATAACTTAGAAGTAAGAGGAAGGCAGCAAAAAACTGAAGCTATTAATTTTTTTCCAGATTTGCATTCAACAGTTGGGGAATTTGTTAATTTAATGCTGAATATTTCTTCAGAAGCGGAATTTTAAGTACTAATTTTCAAGGAGAAAATTTAAGTGATGACATTACTCTATTTGCCTTCCCCTCTTCAACTGTTTCTGGAATATATAGCGCATTTCTGAGGTGATGAGAAGGATTTGTGAATTGCTGGCAGTTGGGTGCCTACAACTGCTCTGCTGCTGCTTTGAGAACCATTCTGTGTGGAACCCTCTCCTATCCCAGCACTGCCTGATCTGAAGTAGCTTGTGAGGAGAAGAAGATGCTTCTCCCTTTTGATGGTTTCTACTTCAAATCACAGCATCATTCTTTTCCTTATGCTTTTCCTTTCAACAACCCTACATCTAAGTCTTCTCTCTCTTCTACTGTATTGTTGATGTCTCATACCAACCCAAATGCTTCTTCCTGAGGAAATCACCAGCTTCCTCTTCATATTCTACTTTCTTCACCCCTCTTTCCACATAGTATTGCCCTGATGCCTTCCAAGGGGAAGCTAACAACATACAATGCAATTATAACTTTCTCCAACTATCAGTTTCTTACTGGTTGTGCCACTACTCCCACTAACAAGGTCCTCTCTCCTCACTGGAGATACCATCATTGCCTTTTGTTCATCAACTTTCATGCCCTGCTGGCTCTTCCTTTTCAAAATACTAATTCGCTTTGGGTTTAGAAAAATAAATCTAAATTTAAAAGTATCAACCTTAACCTTTGACCTCATCTGACACTGCAACTACTGCTCCAGATGCCTTCTTCAGTTAATTAATAATTAAACATATACTCACAATCACAGCCTGAAGTTGTTTACTAATTTCACCACGTACCTCTACAACCTATCTCCCATCATTTTCTCTCTACTATACCTGTTCAGATTCAGTGTTCCATCCTGGAGCACTTCACATGCCACATTTTTAATTGCTTCATTGGCATGCCTTACGGAAGATCTTTCTAATCCCTCATTCCAGCTTTCTGTAACACTTTCTTCAAATCCTGTTTCTTGTCCTCCTAATACTTTATCCAAGTAATCTCGAAGACACAAATTCAATTCTGTCTATATGCTGACAGTAAACAAATCTTCCCGTCAACTCCTAAATCATACAGTTTCTTTACACATAGCCTATTTTAAGGTTCTCCCTATCTACTTGCACAACCAAAACTCTTGCCCAAGTTTTTATCAAAATATCCTTTTTTATTTTTATTACAAGAAAAGAAATTGGCAGCCTTTCATCGATTTAGAGTGCTGCTGGTTCTCCAAGGCTACTGTTTGAGATGTCTCTTCACATTGTTTAGTCAGCTTATCATTTTTTCATCACATTAAATACAAGCTGCTTGTTTTCATTTTCAAGGATCTGTGTTGCCTGCCTTTGCGCTTCCTCTGCCCCCATTATCTCTCATTTATTCTTCAAGGACAGCCAGTACACATTAAGACATACTTACCACTACTGCTTTACTGTTTCTTTGTATTCCCTATCTGACCATATTAACCTGTGGTCTCCTATCTTACATATAGCTTTGGGAGCCCTTCTTGTTCTGCATTTTTTCAGTGCACAGCATTATGGGATCCCAGTCTGTTCCTTAGGCACTGATATAAAACGAATTATAAACAAGCAAACAAACAAAAATAATAATGATTTTTCACACAGATATCACTATACGGGAAGTCTACTTAGAACAATAACAACTTGAAGGCAAACTCTGCCCCGCTGTTTTGTGGGAATAGAATAATAAAGAGATGTTGCAAACCTCTGTGTATTTAACAGCTACCTTCAAGATTCAAAGGAGAATCTTGTACCCTAAACCAAAACCTTTAGAAAAAAATGCCATTGAGTGTCTCGAACTATAAGAAGTTAGGACTCTTGGGGGACCATGTTTCTCTCCCTCCCCTTGGCTCCCAGCAAAGCACAAGGGAGCATAACTACCTCTAACTGAGGGTGGTTTTCCCCCTGAATGCTTCTGTTAGGCCTGCATCCTATTGCTCTGTTTTTGCCAAGGAGCTCTGCAGTAGGAGTACAACAGAGCCCTTTCTGTCCTCCTCCTTGTTCAGAACTCTTTTCTGAATTTGAAGTACTACAAATCTAGGGCATCAACACAAAACACTTGTCTCCAGAAACATAAATCAAGGTATTGCTGAGGAATACATAAGGAGGAATGGGAGGTCTAAGTCTTCTTTAACTGCAAGTCGTGTTTTTCTACAAGAAACAACTGTTGATTCTGGAGTCTCTGTTATTTCCGGGGATGCGTCTGTCTGCCAGTGGTTTTAGACCCCGAGCATGGGAAGAAAATTCTGTGTAGAAAGGAAGGAAAAGGTCTGGAGGCAAATCTTGGGTTCTGTTGCTCTCTAACTTCTCAGCGTCTTAACGCCCTCAGCAAAGAACTGGATATAACATTACTTAATAGTGATGTTGTGAAATATTAATTAATGGTTGTAGAGCACATTTAGATGGCAAGATGATACAAATCATGGTCATGTAAACCATTATTTCTACACAATAAGGTGGCCATGTAAACCATTATTTCTACACAATAAGGTGGGCATGTAAACCATTATTTCTACACAATAAGGCCATTGTTGCCTGCCTTTTTTTTTCTTTTAATGTAGTTATGCACAGATTTTCTTCAAAGGCTATCTTTGCATCTACAAACCCACCACAATAAAATCAACTGTTCTACTAACCAGCCTTGGATATCTTTCAGGAGAACAAATGAGAACATCACTGACTAAAGTATCTCAACAATCTTTCCTCCATAACACAGTTTTTCCTGTCTTCTATACTCATATTAAATATATATTAAAAGTAAAGTGAATGAGCTTTCACCGCTTTAACAGCATATGAAAGAAGCTCATATGGCAAGGAAGGTGAGGCAGTTCAACACGAGAAGAAATTATTTCCTTTATTGAGGCCTTGCCTGTTTTATAGGGGAAAAGCCATGGCTGTTTATATTTCAAAGCCTTGTAAAGCAGGACATGGAATCCACTCTAGTTGGTTCTGGCAAACAAAATGTATGACTTGAACTTTTTTATTAATCACTTTGCGTCACATTGTTTTCTGAAAACTAAATGCAGCAAATATTTGTCTCCTTGCACTGACGCGAAGTACCTGGTTATGAAGAAACACAGCTGATATTTCTTAACTGTCAAACTATTTGTTCTTGTGCAAAACTCTTGTATAAAAAGGATTCTACCTCCAAATCCCATAATTAAAACACTGGAGGAGTAAATAAAATATAGAATTACTCATTTACCCAGTAATTCTTTTTATCTGTAAGCTGCAGGAACAAAATGTAACCATAAACAGCAGCTAACATAGTAGATGTAATCTCCTGCTTATTGAGATAAACATAAACTACTCTATCCTAAAAGGAGCTCTTGATTTCAGCAATTCTGTTAGAGCTCAACAAGTCATCCAGCTCTGTAGCAGAAACTTCTGAGTGTCTGCCCCTGTAGTCTCCTGGCAACTGTAAATAAATCTACATTTAAAATTCTAGAAGGGAATTTTAAAGTCCTGAACCTGACTTGAGTTTCAACCTCTTTATCACCGTGTTCTAAATGGGAAAAAATACTGTTATGTTTTTAAATAAACCTTGCAAACTTCTTGCTCTAATAAGCCAATCAGAGTTATTAGTTTCAAATTTAGAGCTGACAGGTCATACTGAAATTGTGACTTCTTTGTTCCTATGAAAAGATAAAGACGTGAATCATGGTACATATCTCCTAGATGTCAAGTTTTAGACTAGATGCACCATTTTGTACAGGCCCAATTCCACTTCCTTCCTTTCCAGTCCGCTGTTTACGATGTGCGGTGATTACATGTGTAAGTTACTTGCCTTCAGATCTTCCCATTCTCTTCATCTAGGTGAATTTTGACTGCAACCTAACAATAATTTTCGTATTCAGATTACTTACATGTCAACATTTTGTATTCCAGAGGCTAAGCATGATCAGTTCTTATGGGGACTTTGGCAGAAAACCTCTCAGCTGGAGGAAACCTGTTTTGGAGATTCTGTTCTATCATCTTATCTAGCATCTTTTCCAAAGCCAATGCTTTCAAAAAGTATTAAAGAAAAAAAAAAAAAACACAACAACAAAACAAAACACAAACAACCCTGTATGCCGGTTCCTTCCCCCTCCTTGATGAGACACATGACATATGGGCTGTTTGGCTTTTTCATTTCTCTTCTCTCCCTCCCTCCTCTATTCTCCCCAAACACATCTGACTCAGCTCTGATAACCTAGTCAAATTACAGCTCAGGTAATTAAACTCTGTTTAACAAATCCTTCTTCAATTCCAGTTCAAAGCTAGAATACGATGTCACTCTGAGCCATTAAATGCTTCTACTGCCTAGATATAGATATATATGAGAGGTAGCTGAAGTGACTCTTTTATGTACAGTTTTTAAAGGATGCAGGATGAAAGGTGCTATATAAATATAAGATAGGCTTTTTCATAGTCAAATATCTTAGTGAAAGGTTGTAATTAGTGTAGGCACTGCTTAACATAAATCAGAGCTTTGCATTCAACATTTCAAATGCAACATCTTGACGAGATGTAGATTATTTTATGTTGGACATAAAAAGCCGCTTGTAGTAAAATATTGTGATGATGGTCTGAAGAAGCTTTGAAATCAATAGATGACAAGTTACCGAAATTAGGGAGGCCTGACCTGCTCTGCTAGGAACAGCTAGTACATCACATAGACTTGGTTTTATTTGACCTTAAATTTCTTGCACTTGTTTTCTTTCTGGTGAGTTCTAAATTCCTTAAATGTTAAAGGATTTCTTTGGTGTTGCTGTTCTGGTTGCTTTTTGAATCTAATTTTGTTTTACACAAGATACGGTGAATGTTTAAACCTGAAAGAAATGCTAGGAGAGCAGAATGTTCTTAGCACTGCTGGATATTTCAAGCCTGTGATTTACTTGCAGTGTAATTCAATTATTAAAAATATACAGTATTTTTATATATTTCAATTCTGTTATAAACAAAATTACAAAAGCCAGATATTTTCTATTAGTGTTTGATAGCATGTGGTTACTGAGGCCATGAAAAAAAAATAAAAAAGGGCACTTACAGTTTTAGTGTAAACTGTGATTAATTTTTATTAGGATGATACATTTATGTATTAGAAACTGACAATTTATTTGTAGATTTTTTTTTCCTGCAACTTTAGTAGTTTCCCTTGGTGCAGAATGCAGAATTGTATATGAGATATTTGAGTGTCTAAAACGATGTATGATAAATGAAGTAGCATGCTACTTATACGCTTATCATGTTCCCTGACTAGCAACAGGTTCAGCAAAGGGCACAGCCAGTAAATGAAATTTTCCACCAGGACAATATATCATCACAAGAAATGTATGCGTTGGAAACTTACAAGCTTGCTCAAGATGCGGACAAGGTGTGAAATGGTAAAAAATGAAAAGCAGAAACAGCATATAGTAAATTTCAAATTCTGCTGTATTTCCATATTGGCTGAGCCTGGTGCTTTAACTGTTTGGAGTCACGTAGTTCAGAAAATAACAAACACGTACACATAAATTTAACTCATTTTAATGCTAGGATAAACATCCTTCATTAGATATCCTATAACTTCGTTTGAGAAAAGAAACTGTAAAGCATCTAGTGAGAACATTTTTTTAAATCCTCTTCATAGTCAAAATATAAGGCAGCATCTTTAAATGCATATTTTTTCTTCAGAGTGATCATTTGAAAATCTGCTCCAGGAAACATTTATAATGACTTTCAACACTCTGTGGAGAGCACTAATTAAAAATAATAATAAAAAAGCCAGGGGAAAAAAAAAAAAAAAAAAAAAAGGAATGGTATCTGTATATTTCCCAATGGAATTTGGTTTGTTTACGAAAACATTTCATGATAAAAATTTCTGACATATAACCATGGAATCCTAACACACTATAAATACTCCTGTTTTCTTGCAAAAAATGTACACCAAATACCAAGGAAAAACTTCTTGGCATTCTGGTGGTAGCTGGAATCACAGCTAAAAATACATTGAGAGTGTCTGTTTTTATGGCTACCACCTGTACAGCCTCACTGAAGAGAGATGAGCATTGGAAAAGCTGGTCAGCTTCTGGAATTTTATCTGAAAGAAGCTTCTGAAACACCTTGAAATTTAATTGCTTCACTGCAAGAAATCTGGCATAATGACATTGCCTTGTGTCTATGTATTATGGTAGCGGCTGTATTTAAATGCTTGAACAATCTTATAAACTGAGTAGCAAATCCTACTCTTTTCTTCCATTCTTACTGGATAAAATACACCTCCAGAGAGATTTGGCTGATTTAGTTTTACTGTGTACAGTAATTTTAAAACCAGCAGAACATACTTTGGGCTATAATGTCTTTAATGTCTTCCTGTTGCTTTTTTTTTTAATCAGAAAAGTCTCCCTGTCTTATCTTTCTCCATCTCTCCCTTCTCCTACACCACAATCAAAACAGAAGTAACACACATTTACAGCAACACTCACATATTTATTTCATAAATGTTCTAGTCCTTGCCAACATATGTTGTGATGGACAGCTTGTTTCCATGGGCTGAATTATTTCCACCCTATTCCAAAACGCTAGTGACAAAGAGTCACAGGCGCAAAGGAGCATATTTCTTTAATAAACAAGAAGCAGCCCCTCTTCTGGATGTAGACTTGCCCTGGTCACTCTCTAGGCTATATGGCCTTTCCTAATGGCAGCGCTGATGTGATTTAGGCAAGTATTTTGACCAGAGAGCAAAAAAGACTCCCTGATACACTGTGCCTCCAGGGACAATCTGTCGCACGTTCTCAGGCTGTCTCTCCCAAGTGCTTTGTTTTCCATTCCATGTTTTTAGGATTTCTGTTTCCACTCCAACAATGGCAAAAACTTGACCTGACTGAAATCAAATGAAATTCTGCTATCCCATTCAATGGAGCTAGGACTTCTCTTCGTGTTTTTGCTTAATTCTGGGTTTCCTTGCTTTATGTTCTTTGCCATTATGCTTAATATTTTTGTGCCTCACCATCTATGTGGATTTACTGTTTCTCTGTCCATCTCAAATCCAGATTTAATTTTCACGTTGTGATTTTCTCAAACCTTCTACCCTTATAATACTAATTCAGAATCAACATTTTCCCTCTTAGACAGACTACTGTCTCCGGCAGCACAGTGAATCAAAGTATAAAAACAAAGAAGAAAGAGGCAATGAAACCTCTTTGAAGTTTAACTGGACAGAATTCAATAAAGTCCATGCTCTTTCCAGAACATGTCCCTGTCTAGACCCTGTCTAGTCACAGCCCTCTAGAAATTTAGCTGCAAATGCCCAGTTTCAGCAACAGCAGTCTAAGAACTAAGTTGAAGTGAAATGAATTAATTTTGCAACTCAGAGACCACTTGTTGTAAGCCTCCAATTTCTGTCCTTCGCTCGCTCATGCAAGTCTCATGACCTTTGCTATGTCTGGAACAAAAAAACCTAATCTGCTTGGTTGATATCAAACGTCAAGGGTTTATGCATCATGTGGTTAACTTTGTCACTGAGCAATGACTGTTGTCTTCCAGGGGCAAGCTCACCCTCAGAACTGACGTGAGGAGACCCCATGGACTCTCTTACCATTTCCAGAACACTGACATCTCCTGTACCAGCTCTTTGTGCCACTGTCTGAGTTCAGACACTCTGTAGTTCTAAAAGCCAAGCCCTCTTATTCATTCACAAAGTAGTTTCTTTTGTACTATTTCTTTATTCCTTTATTGCTGTATATAATATCCATCTTTTTGGACAACTGGCATGTTTTCAGGGTCATTTGTTTCATTCTGCTTTGCTGGATGGGTTGCAACTTCCATGAACATGATCTTCCACCCAGTTTGCGTTCCTTCCCCCGAAGTCTCCTGTTACTCAGGGTTGTTTTCTTATTCCATAAAATTCTGGTATTCTTTTAACTTAACAAATTGACACTGGCATCCTTGAAACATGTATACACAAAAATATAGATCTCATTAATTTTCTTCTTGTTTTATAGATGATAAGCAGGCCTGCAGTTAACCCTGATACCATATTTTTATCTGCCACCCTTCTCAGAGATGTTGAGTGAAGATAAAGACAATTGAGCTTCATCACTACTATCATGGCATAATGCAACATGAACTACTTAAAATATTTACAATTCTTTAACATATTGTCAGAGATAAAATCTTTTAGGACTGTAAAAACTAGTGGTTAGAGTTGGCAAAGGAATATGTTTCTCTAGCTGTTTCGTACCTTTTTGCTCTGCTACTTTGATAACTAATAGTTTGTTCCTTCTGAGACAAATAATATACTTGCCATTATAAAACATACTATTCAATAAATTGTCAGGTGAGGAATCACAGGATCTTAATTAAGGAAGGTAGCAATGACATAGCTCTTATTTCTGGTTTCAAAACCCCAAGGACATTTTCCTCTCAGTCTACATGACACTGTGGTCGCTAAAGAAGCCATTTAGCACCCATGAGGCCCCTAAATTTAATTCTGGTTTATTCCTTAAAATGTCTGGCATTTTTATCTTACTTCCGCACTATGTACACTTGCCTTTATGGGCATAATTAGTAAACAAAAGGAAGCAAAGAAAAAATACCACAAGCCAATGAGAAATAAGTGCTGAAAAACAAAACAAACAAAAAAAATCCACACAAACCAAACAAGAAAAAAGCCACAAAGAAAAATTTTACAAAATAAATTATTGCATATTGTAGAAAATGGATGAGCTGCCCATACAAGCGTCATGTTTATTCTTGCTCAAAGTCCTGTAGAGATACTAAGTTTATATTCCAGGTTCTACACTCAAAGCAACATTTAAGCACTGATTTTTCCAATTCTTTGAAACTTCCATAGATTTTTCTATAAGCAGTTCTCCTTTTCTACCTAAGGATGGCTAGGACCCTTGTCAACTAGCAGCTTTACAGCTCAATCCAGGACAACTCAAACTGGTCTTTAAGGAGCTGTTTTGTCCATTTGGAGGGCCATGGGAAATGATCAGAAGTAGCAGATGCAGTTGAGAGAAGATCTGTCTTTAAAATACCTTCTGACTCCCTGAAGACAACATGAGGAATCATCAACTAGTAGTGTAAGTAACCGGGATTTTTGATATTATAATATTACCTTGGTTTTTGTTTGTTTAGAAAAAAAATGTAAAGGCTCCAACATGGGGCAGCACTCAGTCGTTTTTTGTTCCATGTGATCAAAGGCCATGGACTAATATTCCAAAGTGTATTAATCCTTTCCCTCACAGACTGCAAGACCAAGAGAAATACTGCCCTCTTCATATCTTTTCTGCCTGAGTAACATCACCTTGATTTTACCAGAATTCTGTTGCCATTGTGACACCAGTCAATTATCGATTTTAATGATACAATATTATCCCTGATATTTACCCTTAGAAGACAGCTACATTTTATGCCCTGAATTTATGGATATTACAGGATTCACATACTTATTTATTAGGGGATAGGTGGGATGAGAGAGAAAGAGAACAAAAGAGTCAAAGGAATTAGACCCACTCTCCTATGTAAAATAAATTTCCCAGCCTTTAAAAGCCTTCAAAAATTAAATTATGTCAATAAATATTTGGTAGAATTTTAAACTAGCTCTAGTAGAAATAGAGTCCACTTAACTAGGATCAGGAGGAAAGACAATAGAAAATATTGGCTTCTGTGGTTCATTTAAAGCACAGCCTCAAAAGTGAAACCTGCTGATTGCAAGTGCTACAAGTCTGAGGTCACACAAACTTAATATTAACTTTACAAATCAGGAACTTTATGATGAAATGGATCTCTTCATTAGAAAATCCCCAACTACTCTGTGGTCTGTGGAGACGTTATCTGATCATTCCGTGATGTACTTGTGGTTTGTAAAAATGGGGACCCTAAAGATCATCAGAGCCAAAGTCTCTTCCCTGGGGCCTTTTTACTCTGCTGACACTTACTGAAAATCTACCAGCAATACACTCTCCAGAGCAGCAATCATTAACTCATTCAAAGTCACACATACAAGGGTCTGGGGTTAGCAACTATTAATTAGTGTAATTATTCCCAGGATGACAATTACCAGCTGCAGGATCCACTTAACATCTATTCTCAAAACTTGTCTTTCTGCAATGCTAATGTTTCTAATAGGTTCATTTACCACCATTTACGGATTACATTCACTATGGTATATTGTTGCAGATGGACAGGATGGAAAGCCAATACCTAATATTGACCTTTACAGTATCCTGTGATTAGAAAGGCTGCTCCTATGATCATTAGCCACATCATTCTATTGAAAAACATATATACTCTTTGTGATATTTCTCCTCTTTCAAATATGCTTACAAAATTAATATCCTGCAGAAATAACATGATGTGTTTCAAACTATACTCTTGAATGTTGCACTCGTTCAAACTAATACAATTTGATGCTTAAGACTATTTCAGCTAACAGTAATATTCACATGGTATAATTTCAAACCTGGTTCTCCAGTCTTCTTTAATTAAAAATAACAACGAGAAGAAGCACAAATCTACAGTCTCTGTTTGCTTGGCCGTGCCCAAATCCTGCATGGTGCTGAGCCTTGTTTAAACCCTGTGCAGTTCAAAGAAACTAGAATGCCCACAATAAACAAGACTTTGATAGGACAATGAGCTAATTCATTTAATGACAGAAGGAAGCAAGCCTTTGATGGGAAGATTTTTCTCTAGATTTTGAAAACTGGAGGCATTTTAAATACATAATGGGATTAATTTCACCAAATGCTTTAATAAATCCTACTGATTCCAAAGAATATTAATCTTCTGCCAAATCAGAGCCCTACGTTTCAAAGTGCATGAACTATTATAAATCAGAAGTTGCCATACGTGGAGACTACAGAAGGAAGAAGATTATCTCTTAGAAGGTAGTATAGAAGTTCCTATTTCCAATACCAGCAAAGTCTGTATTATTGAAACAACAGAAAGATTGTCTAGTACAAAAGCAAGAGAAGAGTGCAGGGAGTATGACATCATGTTATTCTAACATGTTTCATTCTCCAAGAAGCTAACAGTAAGAGCAATCACAGATGTCATACACCAAATATCAGAGTTCAAAAGGGACAAGGAATAGAAGTATGGCAGTATGTTTTCTGGAGAAGCTTTAATTCCTTACTCTTTCTACGCTGATAAGTCAGAAATCAAAAAAGAACATATTCTTAAAACTGTGATTACAAACTGTGTTTCAGAGAGGTAACATGCTATTTTAGCATATATTTTAAAGGGTCTCCTGGACAGTGCCTCGACTACGCAGGAATAAGTGGAAGCAGCAGTGTTGCTTTTAAATGTGCTGCTAGATTGTATTTGTGAGCATTTGATGTTCTTCTTTAATAACCTCAAGTAAAAGGCTGAATGAATTCAACAACAGTAGCTGAAAAAAGTGCAATGAGTCATATTATAGGAAAATGGAGAAAAGGATACAGGACTCTCCACTGAACACAATCCTATATTGTAGGCAATCTGTGATAACACCCTTTTCATTTCAGTTCAGTCCCATAAAATTACCACTAACATTACAACTCATGCAGAACACAGATAAATGTAAAAATGTCACAGAATTCTTCCAGATGGGACTTTTAGTTCCACTAGATCACCATCTACTTTTTTACTTGTCTAATATTTCATTACAACCTTCCATAAGTTAATTTTCTTTCCACTGACCATGTAAATCACAAATCAATTTTCATTTAAAATGCCTGACTACAGATTGCTCCTGAAAGCTCAAAGCATATGCTTCAGTGAGCTCTCCAACATTCTTAATGCACATTAGAAAAATGTTGTGGTTTTTTAAAAATCTTTTTAAAGGAATTAATTTTACATTAAAGTCTGGCATGAGACCCAAGCAATGCTACTCCTCCCTTCCTTGTCCTCCCCCCACCTCTAAAAAGCAGGTACATTTTTGAAATGTAACCGTATGTAGAGCTAAATGTCTTTCACGACAATGACATTTGTTCCTAAACCAAAAATTCAGCAAAATATATAAACTGCTTCAGATTTGAACAAAGCAGACATGATTACTTACTGCCAAACCCCTACTGCAACCTTGTACTTCACTTCTCCAGCGGAAAGAAGACAGAAAAGGAAGAAAAGGAGGAAAACCATACACAGTTCAGCCATTGGCCGTGTTTTATTTGAACCATTATTTTCCTCATATTCTAACAGATCCTTTGTCTGAGCTAAAATACGTGGCTGAATATTGCTAACTTTACTTATGGAAGCAGCCACCCTTAAACCAACGAGATATGCCTGTCAGACAAGCAGGATTCAGCCTTTAAAACAATCTATAAGAAATGTTTAATAGGAATGCCCAGAAAATATCCTGAAACAGTATTCTCCAAAATGTTCTTTTCTTCCTTTAAGCACAGCGCTCTCCGTCAATAAATTTGTAATATATGTTTGGCAGACTAGACTTGGGAAACATGGTTTCTATGGCTGGTTTTGCTGTTGTCCTGCTGAGAAACACAGGGCTGTCATTTCACTACTCTGCACCTTAGTTTCCCCATTAGTAAAAAAGCAGATCATTAAAATGATCCTTTATTCATATTAATCAGGACCATTTAAATGCCTGAACTGAAGTCTGCATAAGCATTTCCTGAATCAGTATGAGGTAAGAGTGATCATGTGGTCATTTAACCCTTTTTATAGGTAGACTATGCTTCCTTGCACTAGGGCTTTCCATGCTTAATCTCAGACTGCTTTCATTTGTTCTTGGTACTTGAGAAACTCAGCACCAAACCCTGAAGGACAAATACTCCAACAGAGCAACCTGGTGCGGTAGGAGAAAGAAGGGTTGTATATTTTCTTGGAACACAAAGGCATTGTAACGCTTTTTAATGGCATGACCCCAGATCACCGGAGTCTAATGAACTGATGAAGTGCAAGGGTCCTTCCCAAGACTCTTTCCTTATCTGCACCCACATACAAGCCTTCCCCCTTCACTCTCTGTTCTTCTGCTTACCTGCATATACAGAGTTACCATGTTACCTCCACCTTTGGGATTGTTCTTCTGCCTCTGAAGTTCCCTTCCCTGCTGTTTTGCACCACTCTTATCGCAGATCTTAGCAAGACAGCACAGCTTTGAATCCCAAGTTCTTGAAGCACTCTGACATTGGGATTCTAGCTTGGGGGTGATGGAGAGGGTGTCAGTTTAAATAAGGCTGAGTGCTCATGACAATTGAAAGTAGTTCTGCGCTAAGTGGGGCTCTTTCTCATAATGCAATATGTCAGTGCTGACCACTGAAATGGGGGAAGGGAAAGGCTCTTGAGCAGTCTCTGTAAATAGGGTCTTGCCAAACCATTTGCAGGTTATAGTCAGCCAAACCTTGAGGGTCTTCACATAGGGTTTTTTAAAACCCAACCTCTCAAATGTCAACGGGGCCTCAAGCATCACATCTAATGTGAATTTGCCTCACTGAAAGTGAGAGTTGAGGGCCTCTGGATTTGGCTCTGTGCTGGCATATCACAACCACCACTTAGAGCTGACCACTTACTCGTGACAATGATGTGGAGTTGCTTCAGATGTGAGAAGGTGTGGGGAAAAATGTTTACTTTGCTTCCCGATTTAGAGAAAACCCATCATGTAAGAAGGAAGCTATCCGCAACAGTGAAGTATCCAAAACCACGTCTATTAATAGTCACTGGAATGTTTATGGAGTAGGAATTCTATGAAGACAACCTGCATACTCTTCTAACAAGACTTTTAAAGTTAACTACTTTAACTAAATAAAACAGTGGTTGGCTTATCTGACCAATCAGTAAAAGGCCCACAAAAACATTCAACATGGGAAATGCCTGAGAGTTGGTTCAGTTGAGTGGCTAGCTAACTTTTTTTTCCTCTTTCCCATTTGCCTGACCAGCTAAGGGCCAGAAGGCTGTGTTTCTTGAGTTTACCTCACTTTTTATTTTTCCACTCATACTTCTTTTAGTGGTTTTTTGTTCCACCAGCAATGGACTAGCAAATGCCTCTAATGATCAAGAGGTGAGCGACCAAAAAGGAATCCCAATTACTGTGGCCAGAAAGCATGTTAGACACTTGAATGTTTTTCCATTAACTAGATCCTCTAAGTCTTCACATTACATTGTGAAATTCTTCTCGGAAGGAATTTCTATTCCACAGCCTGTTGGACAGAGCCTTCTGGACAAAGGAGCTAGCTGAAGCTTAAAAGGGGCAGTAGAAAGAAGTATATGCACATGCTCATAGTTACAAGCTGGGATGTGAAAAAGAAAATATCTGAAGGCATGTTAGAAAGAAAACGAAAGGAAAGACTCCTCATGAAAACCATGCACTCTCCTAAGAGTCTTTTCAACCACCCATGTTTTCCTGTAATTCTAAGATAAGAAAACTAATGTCTGTACAGAAAACATGACGCTTGGAAAGCCTGTTTCCACTGCAAATCCCTCACTAGCAAATGCAGATCACAACTTCAAGATTTAGATGTCTATGTGCCCATTTCAATGCCCATCAACAGATTTGTATACACACAACATTCAGGCATTCAATTTTCAGGATTTTGTCTAAAATTATTAAACAGAACATTACAGGTGCTGGTGGCTAAAATCAGAGCTGCCAAGTTAAATTTAACTCTGCAGGCGCTGATGGCAGAGTTACTTATTGCATAAGCCACAAACCCCTGCAACCTGGGCGCTCAGTGCTCTAACAGAAGTCTCTACCTGAATAACTTTGGTCTGAATCATCAGCAATGAGGATTTGTTTTCATTGCACATACACCAGTCACCAATTACTTCTTCCTGAAGCACTACTACAGGTTTAACACCACGTCAACCTTAGCAAGCGATTTGTTGCAGTGTGAGAGGATCACTAGATGGAGGAAGTTGCTTCTGAGTCCCTTTCTTTCCCTCTACTTGCAGTTTAGGGGTTTTTACTTTGGACTGGGTTTACTTTGGTATCTTGCACTGAATGTATGGGTCTTGAAGCTCTCCAAAGGGTCAGCTGTTGTTTTGGGCCTCGGTATCTCCACTTGGCTCCGGAATTCAGTTGGTGTGCATCTGGAGTGGGGCTCCTACTTCAGTTTCCTCCAAAAGAAATCTGTTCTGCACACATCAAGCCACCATAAGGAAAATGGTGAAAACAGAGGGATTCATGTCAAATGTGCTTTACTTCTCTAAAGCAAAATACTTCAGTAGGTACAGCCTGCTATACAGTAAGATTTATTTAATGAACAGTGGCTTGCCTTCTGCCTTCCTACACCACTCCAACAAAATTTTTCCCCTTATTAATACCAGTAAGTTTAGCTTTCTCAGCCCCGGTTTCTAACCTCTGTCATGCCATTTATGAAATGATCGGATCAGGAGACAATGAGAATGCAAGTGGGATGTGACCGTGTATAAATTGCTCTGTATTGGAAATCTCATCCCATTCTGTTATTTACTTCTCTCCAAGTAAGATAATTATATTTGTATAGGTAAAGGTATAGATATAGATTAGATGTTACATTACAAAGCCACAAGGGTTCCTGATCTTGTTAACATGATGGTTGTCATAGTTTGTTTTGTTTTGCATGAGCAAGAGCTCATTACTGAGAACCCTTGTCATTCACATCGACTTGTGTCTTCTTAATGGAGCATTTCTGAAATGAACCGCAGGACATACACATTTCAATTCAAATTGTACCTTGGAGTCTTGCTCCCACCGAAGTCAACGGGGCTTCAGGACAAAGGAAGCTTTACAGCTTGTGTTTTTACAGGCACGTCCTAGTCTCTTGTTCAGTGTGCTTTTAAAGAAGGCCGATAGTGATTTTCAAATCATTCTGCTTTCGGGCATTACTTCAGCTGGTCTATTTGGCTACCTTCTGCACTAGGTTACTTGCACAGTTACACTCTTCTAGGCTCAAAAGATGTTACAGTTCTTTGTATTCCTTGCAGTGCAGTAGGACGCCACGATGCGAATACACAAGCCTTACCCTGTCTCAGCACAAATGGGTACAGTTTGTCATGCAGAAGAGGTGAACTAAAAACAAGTCTCACTGCTGGGGAGGGTAATAGCAGCACTGCTTTTGCATCAATCCCCTGCCAGGCAATCCATAGACTGACACTGATGCTTGCTCTGGAGGGAGTCACTTACCCTCCAAGCTAGAGGTAAGAAGCCAGATAAGCAGTAGCCTGTAAAAAGGGATTAAAAGAAGAGAGAAAACCAGGGGGAAAGATTAAGATAATTTACCCTTGTATATTGTATCCATCATAAATCCCATTGTCAGTATCTATTGTTCAAGTACCTGACAAACTTCTGTTTCTATCCCCTCCATAAAAGCCTCCATCATATGGAAAGTTGTGTACCTTTCATGGTTTTATAATAAACTGGAAGTGAGTAACAGTGCGATATCAAAGGAAATAAAACTCCAGTTGCTGTTGCTGCTGGGGTTGCCTTCTGAATGTGGCTTATACAATATTTCATCTGTGCTGACACCTTTCACTCTCAATTATTTGGCTGCTGTCAAAACAAATCAATCATATTATAGCACTGTGTCTTCATGTTACCATTCCACTGCAAGTTAGCTGCATTAGCTTTGAAATATATGGAAGTATAAAATTTATCTCTATTATTTATTTAATACAACTTTCTCCCTTGTGAGTTATCTTGCAAACATAGCAAGCCCAAATTATCTGATGTCAAATGTTGAATATATATAAATACCACTAAGAAATTTTAAAATAATGGCACTCATGGGAACACAAATGCATAAAGACACACTTGCTAAGTCTTACGCTTACAAGCAATTATATTCTGACAAATAGAACAAATAGTATATGATTTTAATTTTGGTTGCAACTGGCCAAGGTGCTCATATTAGATAAATGTAATTTCATAAGACATAACTTCGAACTACCACTCCTGCTAAAGCAGAATAAAACAAAGACATAAAGAACTGTTTTTGTTACCAGTAAAATGAACAGGGGAAAAAAAGCTGGGACTGAATATTTTTTTAAGGATGCTACAGTGCTGGAAGGGGACTTGATTTCCTTTACAGTTCACAAGCATTGATTTGGGAAAGGAAAAGCTAAATCTCAAAGAGAAAATTTGAAAGTGATTGCTCTGTTCATATTGCGAGACTTACAGTTTTCAGCAAACATGTAGAAAATTTTGTTTTGAAAGGTCTCATCCTTTAAAAAATAAACAAAATAAGAGAAACAACTTTCAGGTTGTCAATAAGTGCATTTCCTGAAAATGTACTACTATCATTTCCTTGCTTTTTAGACAGAGTTTGTGTCCTCTTACAACTGTATCTTCTAAAATATGGACCCCAAATATACTGGGAAAATTACAACAGGTTTAGCACCTCCAGACATTTACCTCTTTTTCACTTATTACTGCTGATGTAATGGGAAATCAGCTGCACACTACAAAATATATCAAAGAATATCTGGATTTTAATAACTTTAAAAAAACAAGCTGATATAAAAAGGATGGACAGAAACAGCACTCAATGAGGAAAGGGACAAGAGACTGAAATGGGATCTCAGAAACAGAAAGGGAAAGATATTCAAAGATCAGATTATCTGAATCAAAAAAATCTGCATTGACTTGAATGGAATTAATCATGGAATGAAATGAGAAACTTGTCTTTATGCTGAAGATTTATTTTTAGCATTGCATGATTTATCCTAACAAAACACGACTAGGTGAAAGAAGAGTCTGTGAGATATGTCAAACCTACAGTTGATTAAGTTTAATAGCAATACTCATGTTAAAATAAAAAAGCAAAAAAAAACCTGTAGCAGGCACTAGTCTGAAAACCCATATTGGGTTGGATCTCACTAACATTGATGGAAACTTCCAATCCTTCTTTAGGCTGGAAAAGGTCACTGCAGGTCCCTAATAAGGAAAATTCACCTTATTGCAGCTACTGAAAAAGAGCCTGGTCTCTTTTAGGTCTATGAACCAGAACAAGACTCAAGAATTTAGGATATTTAGCAAAGATCTAGCTGTGCCTGAGAAGCTCAAGGCATCCAATAGTAGTGATTTAAGCCACTTTGTAGGAAAGCATAACACTAACTATCCACACATGCATTTACAGGTGGGGAGTTGCAGAAAACATGCATGAATTGTCTGCCATCACACGGGACATCGGGGGGAGAGTACAGAGCAGAACATAGGTCTCACATCTGCATTCTCTGCTACATTTGTCAGAGCAACAGGCTTGTAAAAACAAAGCGGTCAAGGAATGAAAGCAGCTTCAGGGATCGGCGGCAAAATGAGACTGAGGCCTGCGGATCTCTGTAAGTACAGATTTCTACCCAAAGGACATAAAATTGCATAGAGGTCTGGGATGAGAAAAATCAAGGAAATTTCACTTTCATTGCTTCTGATGTTACCAGACAGGTTCTGTTCCCATTTCTAGAGCAATCTCCGTGACAGATAGAATTTTTGTCTTAAGGAAAAAAAAAAAAAGGGGGGGGGGGGGGCAAATGCTGTAAAATGTTTTGAGACGCATTAATTAAGATTTTAATAAGAAAGTCATAAGATACCTTCAGAAGTTTCCATGACAATTAGGAAAAAAAAAAAAAAAAGAAGTTCTCCATAAAAAGGTGTATGGTTCAGAACCACATAGACTTTAAAAAAATATTCATTTAAACAATTGGCTCCCAGGCAGTTATCTTGTATGTTCCATGCATTCAGAATTCACACTATTAAAAACACCCAGAAACCCAGTTGGTCAATAAAGACTTTGTTGCTTTTGTGAGTCCTTAAATATATATGTGCCTGATTACAATCTCACTGGTCTATGAGGAACACAAGTTTGTATTCAGAGAGTTTTTAAAACATGAATCATAGGGGTTTTATTAATACAAACACCATGGAAAAACAAAGGAAATTAAACCACAAAGACTATAAATGTCTGACTTAAATCCACTAAGGGAAGGAAATTAAGAGTGAAGGCTGCAAATCCATCCTGGTAATCCTTCTACAACTCACTCTACTGCAGTAAATAGTCTTGGATCAGCATATGACAGCATATGAGTTCCATATGCATATACCATATAGATGTACCTATCTATTTGCATGTGATCTAGATGTCCGTATGTATTTGCATGTGACCAGTGTATGTAACATACACGCTGCAATGCAGAGGTGAGGAACGGAGTGACTAACACTAGCTGGGATTTTCACTTGCATTTGCAATTTCTTGGCTTTTATAAGATTACAGTAAGTTAAATGCTTAAAATTATTGGAATGTGTTTTCTCTACATTAATTTAAATTGTCACAGTCTAAATTCAAGAAGATTAAAGACTCCTGGAAACAGGTGCAAAGATATACTTTAAAAGCAGCATTAAAATGCATCCAAGTTCTGGTTGACAGAAATTTCGTTTATAATCCTGCACACAGCATATTCCTGCCAGGAGCAGTATTGGTCTAAGTCAGGGCTAAATAAAGGGGTACCTTCCCAGAAATGCCCAGGCCTTGCATACTAGTCAGTCCTTAACTCCTAGCCCTAGTGGTCATGTCTGCTAGAGGGTAGTTAACCAGAGGTTTTTTTGTGGAAACTTTGGGGAGGTGTAAACTACTTCTGTCTTTCCCATCTGCTTCTTGGCATACAAGTCTGGAAACTTAGACTCTGCCAAAACTTGGCCCACAAAGTTTAAGTAGGTGTGAACACTTCAATTTCAGAATTAATTTGATCTACATCACATCATTACTCCTCACTGATGTTATTCCATAACCCTCAGCAGTGAAAAAAATATGCATGTCTGAGGTCTATCCTGGGTATAAGTCAACAACAGAGCACATAAGCATGAAGACTTCTGCATTTTAATGCCTCTGACGGTAGGCCTTTAACTTATGGGGCACAAAATCCAAACAACAAATAGCTAACACACAGGGAGTGATCAATAAACAACTAGTAACTAATAAAGCCCTGAACCTTTCACATTCCCTCTGTGAAGGCAGCAATTTGCCACTAAACAAGATGAGCAATTAACATGGGGCCACAGCATTCCCACAGGAGAAGCCTTGTGTGGTGGGGAAAAACAAACAAACAAAAAAACAACCAGCAAGCCCAGTAAGGTTCTTTCTGTGCTGCCTTCAGAAAAGCAGTTTTTGACCTTTCTCCCACAGCACGTTAGGCCTCCCAAACAGTACATTTCTTGGGAGACCAGACAGTAACACAAAACCTTCTATTAATATCCACCCCATCTTTAGGGATCTCTGCCTACGACTTCAGTTCCCCTACAACACGGTTTGCCTGGGATACAGCTGTTAGCCTAAGGAAACTTGCTGTGGTGGTTGCTAATCCATAGGAGCTCCGTGCACACCACTGAGTGCTTCAGTGCACAAATTTCTCCTATTTCTTTCCACGCACTAAAGTAGTGAGGTTCATCTTAGGGGGTGGCTGAGCCCTTCTTTGTGTAAGTGAACCCCTCACAGAGGCTGCATTATGTGCAGCATTTATACAGCGATAGGGGAGGTATATTTGGTTTGAGGGCTTCATGGAAATTGCTAGCGAGTGCAGTTCCTTTTCTTGGTTCTTGTCATTCTTGTTCTGGTTATGTTAGTACACTGCAGAAGTACCTGGGAATAAACTATTCCTCTAAGTGAAACATCATTTTGATTATTACTGACATTGGTGCTCATTAAAATACATAAGTGAAACACTGCCTTTCTGTAGAGTCTGAAAGCTATTTCATGTTACTTGAAGGGGAATACAAATGAATAGGGACTGCATCACTTTAGTAAAAAGAGGAAAATGTTCTAAAATACTGGAATTTGGACTCTAGATCAGTAAGCAATTGAGGTTTGCAGTTTACTTTTCTGTCTCTTTTTTGGTTTTCATCTCTCTGATTTCTGATTTTTAAGGTATGTGTACATGAGAGAATGGAGACAGAGCATGTTTACTTTATCTGTTGCACAATTAATGACACAGATGAAACAAGATCTAATAAATGTAAACAATACTTTTTATTTTCCTTTTTGTTAACATTGTCTTTACCCAACATTCATTTGACTCATCTCCACATCAAAAAGCCTCTTTACATTTGTTTTTTTTACCATCAACTGTCTGTTTTTACACATATCAGTACATTTTAATGGCTGTCTCCTAGCTCTCAAGGTGCTTAATAGATTTCCCCTTCCATTGTGTTGCAGCTAAAATATGACCTGCTGCTGTTTAAATAATAAATTTAATGATTCCACATTTTCAGACATGCAAGGCTTCCTTTCAGCACTGAAGCCTTTCGCTAACGGTTTGGGGGGTTAGTTTGTTCTCATTTCTTTCAGAGCTCTAATAATGAGAAATTCTGGTTTGGAAATAAATTATTGACATCCACTTTAGGAACCATACAATGTGTAGTGGAAATAAAATACGTAAAGTTTCAGTGCCATGAGGCCAGAATCTCCAACTTGATGATTTCTTTCAAGGTTCAAGTGTCATTCAAGCTTCATATCCGTGCAGATATCTAAAATGCTGTTGTGCCAGGGCCATGTGATATAATGCATTTGGATTAACCCAAATTTGGATTAACTACCAATTGTTATCCATGGTGCGTGAGTGGCCAGCAGTGAGCTGGTGGGTAACACCGTGCGAGTTTCTTCTCAATTCAACCAAGTATACTACACTGAAAGGACAGTTAAAATACAGTACTTTTTAGTCAAAACTGCTTTGGCTGTGATGGAAAAGTGAATGAAATAGAGAGGACAGCCCTTAGCTACTCTTCAGCACTGGAATACCTACCCATTTCTCAGTGATTTCAACATGAAATTAATGGGGTTAAACATTAGAGTAAGAAAACAAGACAGAACTCAGCCCACCAAAAACGTATCTTTCTGTTCAGATATACAGAAATATTACATTGAGACATAAAAATCAGATAGGCTTAAGGAGATTATGTGTTTCCATGAATATCGGCTCACAGGCGTTCCTGAACACTCTGAGATTAAGCAACTTCTAGTCCTGTGCAGAGACACTTGAGGATAAACGCAATCAAAAAGAAGAACACACTCCCCAAAAAACCTAGAGAAACCTGATCTGGCAAAGGAGATACAGAAACTGAAACTGTTCAGCACAGAGAAAAATTTCTTGAAGACAGAATGCTGAATATTGACGAACACCAGTTTGGATCATAAAAGGAAAGCTGGCAGAGTGTTTTCTGCATTAAGTCATTAAGGACAGGTCAAAAAGCAACAGACTCATAGCAACGACAGGCGGCACACTGTCCTGTAGGGCACCTGCCTCACTTCTTCCCTTCTCACAATTTTACCATTGCTACTGTGGCACCTCCAAATTTTTTGCTGGTTAGAAAAGCATTGGCTGCATTCCACCTGTAATTCTAAGAAATGGTGATGGGAAAACTGGTGGGTACATTTCTTGGATGGTTTTGCCTTCAGTGCTTTCAGTAGCTCACAGTAAAAAGTTACAGTTGTTGATTTTATTGTTTTCTTCAAAGAACTGTTGGTGGAAAGCCAAAGTTCCATAGGTGAATCTGTGTTATATTCAGGGATTTCTGTTTACTCTAAAGCAGATGGCTCTGTTTTGCCACCAACCCTCTGGCATCTCCTTGTGCCTATGAAATTTGCTTAATGGGAGCCAGGTAAAACATATTTTTATAAGTTTCACAGCAAGAATTTATGCATTCACCTTCCTTCTGTTCATGCACATCTGACTTATTTGTTCAGGGAACAGATAGGGCATAGCAGTGTGTATGGCAAATGACAAAGTGTAACAAACAGAAAATAGTCAAGTACATATCAAAAACAGTAGCTTTAAAAGAGGCTTAGTCTAAAACTCTTTTCACTTACAGCAACAAAATTCCTATTGACCCAGTGGTAGATCAGGACCATACAGCAACTGAACAACTGAACACAAATACATTTGAAAAAAAAAATCTTATTTATAAGTAACTGACAACTGAAGAATAGGTAATTTCACTGAATAAGTTACACTGTGTGAGTAATTTCCATATCATTAATCACTCCATTTTACCCATCTTGAATTTTTAAAGAAACTCCTGTTTTCTTGTTTTAAATAGTTAGCATATCTCCTCTATGTTTCCTATCACTGAATGTTGTTTTCTCTGTCCACAAGCAAAGTTTTTCATTGTTTTATCCCGTCACCCTGAGTTCTCACACTTAGCACCTTGAACCACAGCTGAAAGTCCCTGAGAAGAAAATCAGTTCAACGCATATGTGGATCACACAAAATGTAGTGGGATTACTCCCTTAACCAATGTTTAGTATGCATTCAAGTATTTTGTTTGTTCAGAACTTTTCTGAATTCAAATATTATTCAAAAAGTCTTCAGGGTGTCTTTTGAGTTACCTCGCTGGGGTAGTTTGTGATGAAGAGGTTTAGAAGTTTACTGATGAGAAAAGAAAAAGAAGACAAGAGAAGTCCAAGATCACAGGAGCTGTGGACATACATGCTTGACTGCGCTGGGAATTCAGGGACAGAACACGTGACGACAACGTGAGTAATAAGACAAGTTAGAAAACAGCATGAAAACACGTCCCTCAGCTGTCTAGGCTGACCATGCCACAGTGAGACTTAATTATAGAGACAGAGGTTGCTGAATACGGGCTGATTTCACCCAAAGGGTGGGAATTATCAAAACTGTGTCGAAGCATTGGTTTCTATGAGTATACCTACAAAAGTGCTGGCTACAAACTAGTACACATATCCCATTATTATCTTTCAAATAATCACCACAAAAAAAAAAAACACACCAAAAAAAAACCACACAAACAACAAGAACAAAAAAACCACACACAGGGATCAGAATCAATCAGGTTCAATGGAACTGATGATACCACACAGCTAAAGACGTTCTCTCTAGAAACTCTCACCCGACTCCTACTTTCACTCATACAGCACTGGGCAGTAAGCTATATAGGAAGCAGTAGAAGCTTACAGCTGTGACTCAGGGCTCTTAAGAGCTATCCTGACCAAGTTACTTCGTTTCCTTGTGTATCGTTTTCACTTCCAAATAATGAGGACAGTGGCACTTGCTTAGAGGATCAGGAGGGAAGGGCAGAGATGACAAACACCAACGCAGCTAAGTGAATTCATGGCTTCTCTTCCTTTCATCTACTTTATGGAAGATGTGATTATGCCCATAGACAAGGAACTGCACCTGATGCTCCAGCAAGTCCCTATTTGATTCCATGCTCCTATTTACCAGTAAAGATTATAGAGGAAACCTTTTCATCCGGTAAGGTCATTGCTTGCAAAATTTATTGGCAGTGGAGTTACATCTTTTCGCCAGCAATTAGACACCCATGGCTAATCCAAAAACCAAAGGTTGCTTGGCTTAATCCCTACCCTCCAGCTTTGCAACATGGGGTGAATAAATGACGTAAGAACTGCACGAGCTTATGTTTATTTATAATACTACATACCCAGCAACTATAACCTGAAGCACTCCAGGGTGGAAGGATACATTTTTATAATGCCTGTTTCTTCATTAAGATTTCATCACCCACCTACGCTAAAAAGCCACTTCCCTTTCATTTTGTTATATCTGCTTTTACCCGCTCCTGTTCCTGCATTATTTTTTTAATCTCCAGTTCCCTACTTTACATGCACTCTCAAATTTTAAACAAGTAAAATTTGTGCATTAGTGTGTCCTTTTCATCTATGATTTATGAATGACAGGTTCTTTGGTGCAGCTTAATGGTATGAGAGAGACATTATTTTAAACATTAAAGTGAAAACCATTTACAACTATGATAAGAGAGGTCTGTTGACATTAAACTTTAAAACATGCACAAGGTAAAGGCAAGTAGTTGCTCCAACAGGTGAGAGTACTATGCATGTGGTTTGTAAGGGAGTTTGTTCAACACGAGCTGTCTCTTCCTCTTCTCTGTTTCACAACCTGTAGGATTTGGTGCTTCAAACAATTCATCTGGTAATCAACAGACACCAGAGTTTAATAACTAAAACCAGGGTGCAGTGCAGAGCGTTAATTTTTAAAAATTACCCTTCCATTCAAGGAAAACTTTTCCTACCGTTTCCATCAGCCAGAAATAAAAATACATTAATACATAAATTGAAAGAGCTAAAGCCTTATTTTGATACTTCCTGCTCACACCTTCATCACTTTCACACTGGACAATCACTTCTTTACCATCCTCTTCCATTAAAGCTGTGCAATTCTATTGTAAGATTTGGCTAATACTTATCTTGCTATACTTGGTTCAGTTCTGCTCAGCTTTCTGACTGCTTTCTGAGAAGCAATCAACATAATAGGAATAGTAAATAAATACATCTATATTTTATATCATGTGTTTGGATTGAGTACTGTTTCTAACCATGTTAGACACATTGATTGAACAGCAGAGAAAACTACTGAAGAACAGGGATCTTACAGAACTGCCTTTCAGTATGATTTTAAGCCACAGGGAGAAGGCAGCAGATATCTTCAGGTAGAACTGTTGCAAACACAGTACATCTCAGACAACAGGAAGGATACATAGAGAGATTAACTTTTTGCTGGTGATTTGGGAGTCATATGACTTCCTCAACAGCTTGGATAAGGATGGCAGAACCTTATTTATACAGCAGACATCCCACAGCAAGAATGAGAATGTATATCTGGGGCACTGATGGCAGCTGAGAAAACTCTAGTTTTAAAATAAAAGCCTTTTTAAGTGATTTGAATGCAATACTGTGGTTTTAGTTTCCCCCATTCATTCAGCTACCCCAATCAGCAGTGGTGAAACAGAATACTTGTCTTCATACTGTCATTTGAAATTTTAAAGTGAACTGTGAGCAGGGAACACGGATCACTGATGACAGAAAAGCCTAATGAATCATTAGAGTACTATCCATTACTGATCCATAGAATCTCAGACCAAACCTCCAATCTGTTCTAAAAAAAAATCAAATATCCTTTAAGTATCTCTCAAGTATCCAAAACAATCCAAGTATTAACTTTCCATATGCATCAAGAGCAACATTTCATTGAAAACAGAGATCACCCAGTTTAAAAGAGAGAGATAAAATTAAACAAACAGGCAAAAGAACCTATTAGAAAAAAAAAACGCTAAACATGGCTTACCTTGTAGATTTTGCAATGGCAAAGTCATGATGCCTCCTGCTGCAGCTGCTGCTACCAGCCCTTGGATGTTGGTGAGATTCGCTGTAGGTAGAGTTAGGACGAGCCCTTGTTGGCCTCCCAGCTGCCCAGCCATGTTGAAAGGAATAAGGATGGGCTGATTGAGGGCTGGAGTGCCTCCCGGCATCACCCCCGCTACTGCTGAGGCCAACTGTTGGGCTGTCAGTAACGGCTGTAACAAAACACAAACAGCAAGCCCATTTTACTGTGCATAGCTTGGTATTACACACTTGTGACTCTTCTGGTGTGGGATTCTTTTGTGTTCCATCATGGACATGCACTGCTCCCAATATCTTAAAGCACACATTTCACCAACACAGAAAGTTTTGACAAACTCGACAGGCTGAAGCTGTAAGCCTTACAGTTATGTAGCATCGTAGCAATCCCAGGTGAATCTAGACTGGAATATTCATTATACGTGCACCGAAGATAATTTATGAACACAAGAAGGCCTAACTTGAGTCAGCCTACAACTACCTAACTGCCAACGCTTCCCAGATTTTCCCAGTTGTATACTGATCGCTAAAAGCTGAAAACACTGCAGCAACAATTACCAGAAGCTACGTGGACCAACACTGTCCTGGGAAGTGGACTATCTTCTTAGAGCATGGCTGGACTTGGATAAACCGTGAAGTGACATAGGAAATCTCTTTAAAAGTTATACAGTGCCATACTATCATGCCTACATTTTGCTCTAAAGAAAAGAAATACCTGGCATAAAAGATAATGAAACGCCTTTACTAATGCAGGAGCTATGTGTGACAGGCAGAACTATCAGAGCCAATAAGGTTGCATTAAAATTCCACATGCTTTGTAATATTAAATTATGACATGTATTTAAAATATAACTTGTATAAGGAATTCAAATATTTTAACCTCCCACACACTCAAATCTACTTAGGTTTTCTTTTAGAAAAACACAAAAAAATCTTAACAAACAAATAACTTTAAAGAATATACACGATACATACATGCTCCCTTTTTCTAACACTAAATGAAACCAAACATTACACAGATCAAAGATGATGAATCGCAGTTATTTTACTTTTCATCAAATTTCACATCTCAGTTAGTCGAAAGGAAAGATACTGACCTGAGGCCCAACAGGGAACGCAGGATGGGACTGACTGGGTTGGTGCTGGTCTGCTGGGCTCGTGTCAGGCAGCACCGTGTTTCCTCTGGCCTCTGAAATCCAAAGAGCAGATTGACTTTAATATCAAGCCTGGGGACCGGCACATTACCTTCTACTCTGATGTCACATAACATCAAGCTGAAAATGATATGTTAAAGTGCTTTATCAATAACTCAAGCACTCAAATCACTTATCAGCTGCATAAATTATGCTAACATTCATTCAGACCAGCCAGCTCATTCAAGGAGCTACAAAAATCTGACAGCAGTGAAACTGAAGCTATCATCAACCCAGCTAATGTGGGTTGCATTATACATCAATTTACATACAGAACATGAGCACTCTGCGTGTGTGGGAACTGCATTTTTTACGCTTAGGTGAGCATCAGCCATTCTAATTTCTGAAAGCAAAAATTATCTGAAAAACAATCAAGTCACATCTACTTTGCATCTTAATAAAGTATTTTCTTTTGTCAGTTACTGAGGCAGCGAAGGCTGTATTATATGCAATAAATAGGCATTATGAAAACTGAAAACAGGTATGCTCCCAAATGACAGCTTGTTTTACAAATTGCATGTGAGGGACAAGCAAAATTCTCTAAACCCAAGGATTTCCAGCATTTATTGAGATTATCAATATCCAACAATTGGACTATATGCTGGGCACTAATGACTCACTAAGCACAGAACACACTCCAGCCCTACTGGATTTCACTGAAGTCTGCAAAACAGATTTGAAAAGGAGAAAGAAAAATGCCCTATCCATTGGAAGAAAGTACCAAGATGTTTTCAAAACTATGTCCCAACCCTCCATTTCCTCTGGGTGAAGGACTTGCATTGAATCACAAACTTTTTCAGGCACTATGAGGCCCACATTTATCTTTGAAGCTGAAAGAATGGCAAGTATCAAAAGTAGCTGCAAGAGCACTGTGGTCTCTTAAAAAGCAAATCCTGGCAACGGCATCAGGTTTCCCAGCTGGTACAAAAGCTTCTGTTCTGCTATTTTTTCGGATACACAACTAAAATACTGTTCTAAGTAAACCTTAAGGAGATGCTCTTCTCCAGCATTTGTCCCATGGATAGCTAGCGCAAGACAATTCAAAACTGGTTTATTGGCACAGCCTGGTGCAGCAAAGAAAAAGGAAATGACTCTGTCATACTTATAAATTTTAAAGAGGGTATTATCAGCTCATTTAAAACAAATTCTTCTATATATTCTCCAAGGGGACAGACTTATAAATAATGGAAATGTGGGGGGAAAAAATACTTCAGCACATTAAGGTACAAATAAAATTGACTGCTACGTATTATTCAATTGACTTCTATCTCTACAGCAAGGTGTCAATCAAAATAGCATTTTAGAATAGGATTAAACAATAAAAGTGCAGAGTTATTATGCAGAAATCTGAAAACCTGATTAATTTGTAATATTTTTGTGTGGTCTCAAAAAGTCAGAAATGGATGTTGCTTTGGGAATACTTACAAATGGTCTATTGAAATATCTGACTTGGAACTAATAAAAACGTGTAGACTTGCTGACATTTTATAAAGTGAGTTCTATAAAAATATGCTTGGCATTTTAATGACCACTTTCATTTCATAATGAGAATAGGTGACCTACTATAATCAGTGAGGACTCCAACAATTGCTTAATAACACACAAAAAGAGACCCAGTCACTAAATTTTTATGTGCAATTTACTCATCCGAGTTACTTGAAAGAAAGAAATGCAACTAGATATGCAAGATTCAGTGAAAACTGTTTCTTTCAAATGCATTACAATCATAGCACTGCTGCCATCCCTAAGACCAAAGATACGTTTTCTTCAGTAGGGGTTCCTCCTACACAAAATAAAGTGCTATGTTACTAAAAACAATTTTACCTTTGGTAATTTCCACATACCGTTACAGTGGGTTTTTTTTAATCTCCTCATCACCGCTGTATGTATAAAGATATATTAGATCAAAGGCTCAATACCAAGGAACATATCAGTCCCCATCAAGATCAAATATTTTAAATCAATTTTGTTTATGCAATTTTAAGGGCTTAGAATTTTGTCTTTGTGTGTGATTTAATTAGTATTAAAATGAGCTCCTGAAAATCTGTCATTAAATTGTCCTATGAAAGCCTTGGGAGAAGAACAAAACTGGAGTAAAATATTGACTAGAATTATGTTTTATTGCAACTACAATAGCTTGAGCTCTCAGAAAATAAATAAGAAGTTCTGAATAAATATGCCTATGCTTTCCACGGTGCAGCTATCCTAAGAACCACTGTCTTCTGCTATCTCTAGCCTAAGGATTTTGCAACATTTCGTCTCACAAGCTGTATGTAGTACAAGAGGGACCATAAAGCAAAAATTAAATACACTTATTTCCTTTTGCATTGCACTGATTGGAATCACTTAGGATTGCATTCCTTTCATACGGTCACTCATTGCAGATGATATATCTTTTTATTTCAGTGCTCAAATGCTCTGCCTGCTGCTTCTAGCTCCCTTTCCATATGATGCAGGCATCTCAGCAAAGCAGTACACATATGTGCATGAATGCGGTCTTACATAGCACCCTATATGAAATTATGCCCGCTCTATTCTCAGACCAAAATTCTCACATTCCCTCTTGTGCCCCTTCTAATCTACCTGCTGTACAGCCATTCATGAGTCGAGATTTTTTTCAAAATGCACAGGAAAATCTGCCTGCTGGGCTGGCAGTAAATACAGCGAAGTGAGGATTTGGGGGTTAAGTTCTGTTGCATCACATAGGGTGACAACATTTGTTCCTTACTGTACACAATCTTCAGCCAGACGCATAGGTCAAAGCTCCTGGAAAGGCAAAGCAGAGCACAAAACACAGGCAGAAGGCTACTTTTCCTTTTCTGCTGTATAATGTTGACCGTGTGGATTCCCTGATTTCAAGGGATCTGAGGAATCGGGACAGTTCTGTGTCACAGCTACTATTTCTGATTCACAGTCTCATTGCTACTAACTTGTAAAAATACCTTCATTAAAACCATTGCCCTAAACTCACAGTGCACAATCCCCTGTATTGTTTTCCCCCTCTGTTTTACCACCTCTATTTAGGAATTCATTAGTTCTTGATGCTGGAATGACCTCTGCAGGTAAATTATTCCCCTGTCCAAATTCCAGTCGTCACTAATAAAAATGGCCTGTCAAAATTTAGCCTAGATTTTCCACTTGTCCAGATCCAGGCCATCACCTCCTGTTAGGTTCTCCTCCAACGCTGCTCAGCTTTCTACCAGCAAGGGGCACAGCGGCGAGGAACCAGGACTCACAGCAGTCCCTAGGGAGCTACTAGCAGCATCTTCTCTCTTCTCTACTATGACTATACTCTCAATGACACCTCCGATTGCTGCTGCTCATGGGGCAGGGAGCAGGCAGCAGCAGGGCACCTACTCTGGACAGAGAAGGAATTCTCCATCACACTGTCTGCCCAAGCAGGTTGCTGAGACTTCTCTTATTTATAACCGACCACTGCCATCGCAGCCTAAATCAATGAGTTTGCTCAGTAGTACCGTATGAACAGACAGGAGTGCCACTGCCATGGTACGGCCATGACTGTAGCCAAGGTTTTAATATTTAATAAGCAGTATTCATCATATGTGATTCATCATAAATTAATTATAAATTATATAATACATACACTCACCTCTCATCCCACCAAGGGGCTGGGAGGGCATGACACAATAAAAAATTGAAGCACACTGTAAACATTGTAAAATAACCCTCTTAAAATAAAATATTATTTAAAATAAAGCTAAGTAAAACAAAGGCAACCTTCTTCTCCCCTTATCAAAAAGGCGGGGGGGGGGGGGGGGGGGGAGGACAAATCCCCAAAACCAAGTGAAAAACCTTGTTGAACAATACCTGCTTTGAAAACAAGAAAACCACAAGAGAAACACTGGAAGGAAAACAAAAATCCACATCACAAGGCCTTTGAGCCACATACAAAATTATTATATAACTATAAATGCACTAGTTATAAACAGGCTTTCCACAGTTTACTTCCTTTTTGTTTCTTACACACCTTCAGCAACACAACAGATAATTCAGTTCTAAATGCATTTATCTCCCAGTGCCCCACAAAGGATGGAACGCCCTAATCCCCACTTTGCAAATGAGCAACTCATGGACAGAAGGACTCAGATCCAGATTCTCAAGCCAGCAAGATTTATGCAGCTAGATCTCCCCAGGTGGAGCGACGCTGTTCAGGAAAGCACGAGTCAAAACACAAAAGGGCTCTGTGACTCCTTGGCTGCTCCAGGGCTGCCAACAGCTCTGCCCGTGCTGCTCAGCACCCTCACTTGGATGTGCTGGCCGTCCAGCAGCTCTTGTCTCACACCAGGTCGGACGCCTGCGGGGAACCTGCAGCTGACTGGCACACGTGTGTACACCGAAGCAGATTACGGGATATAGGATGAAGTGCATTAAACACGTACATCCAGCTCTGTCCGGGATGTCCCAGCTCATCTGCAGATGTGTGCTTGTGGCTGCTCCAAGGCGTGCAGCACACGGGGTTCTCCTCTCCAACTCTGCACCATAACTTACTCAAAGCCAGTGCTCAAACCAAAGCACAGGACTGGCCTCAGCAGATGATCTGGACATAAATAATTCCCTCATGGTCTTCAAGAATTAATTCAGTGTCTCTGGCATCTGTATCAGAACCCAGGAGCTGCTGGCCCACCTCTCTTTAATACTCAATGCTTTTGAAAAACAAGCAGGATCAAATTTAATAATACTACATATTCAGTAATCAAAAGAATACATAAATCCTTCCAAGATACTCATTTAAGCAAATATTTTAAACAAGTCAACATTAATAAAAGAATACAACATTTCAAGCAATGTATTAACATCCTTAGATACAGTTCCACAATGTGACATTAAATTACTTGTATTTATCTCTCAGTAACTGTAACAATAATAAATCAAGAGTAGACGTTTTTTCTTACTCATTGAGCCAACTCACATTAAAGATACAGCTTTAAGAATGGAATCATTAAAGTGAAAATACTGCCTGTGAGAAAAAAAGTGTCTTGCATTTTTAAAACTAATAAGCTCACAGTCTGAGCATGTAATATAGCCGCATTTAGATCATAAGCCATATTACCAGAAGAAAAAAGATAACATTTTTAAATAAATTAAATAGACCGACTGACAATATTCAAATTATTGGGTATGGTGTGTGAAAGTCCATCATCTCTAATTAAAGTAACTCAGCTCTTCATTAAATGAACCCTTAATTGTCAGCAATTATACCAGGAGCAATCTTGCTGAACAAAATTTAATAGCTGAAAGAAAAAGATGCAGCTGATAATGAAAAAAACGTGACATATCCTCCAAACAATCCTCAGTCTGCCATGATAAACCATATTGTTGTTCTTAATTTCACTACTTTCATTTTCCTGCTGCCTCAGATGTTGGACATGAGGTAGGAAAGCTTTCCAAATCACCTAATTTTAAAACCTTAGTAATCAGATTGCTACACAGAATTTCACAAACATATCTACATTTTACAATACTTGCAGGAGAGAAAATTGAGATTTTATGCTGAATCCATTTTACATCAGTATTATCCTACAGTTATCAGAGGGGATATTCCTGTTAGCTCAGCAAAGAAAATCAGGCTCAGAAACTAAATAAGAATAATGAATCACCCACTGAAAGGTATGAATTTAAGCTTGGACTTCTCATATTTAATTTAAGTAGTCAGATAGTTGTCTTCTTCCAGTCCATTACCAAGATGTGGCATACAATTCACTTATCTGGATTGTATAAAACTTCTCTAAGTATCAGGTTATCCCACAGATCGTTAAGCAATTCATCTTTTCCTGTTGACCTCTACTTTGGATTCTAAGCTTTTATTTTGAGGTGATTTCAGCCTCACAAAGAAAACCAAGCACGTAGAGATCTGGGTGCGTGCAGAATTATCACCAGTACGTGTTCACTCTGAAACCTAACAATGTTGCAATGTCAATATCATTACTTTACTGTTCGATCATTTTAGCACAACATACAAGTACTGTGCTTATCTTCCACAGCATCAGATTGTCTCAACTTACAGAACTCTCACTCCTAATTTTCCCCTACAAAAACCTTCTAGTTTACCTTTGAAAATGTTTGTGGTGTGATAAGGAAATGACGTATTGATCTACCATATTGACATATATGTCAATGCAATATCCTGTACAGAAAAGCTAAAATCCTGCATATAAAATAGATTGAATTAGACAGCAGAATGCATATAGCAGATTTGCTTTACTGACTGTATCTTTCAGTACTTAAGTAAAATCCCTCAGTTTTACACTTATCTGAAACTGCCACACAGTTGCTACTGCAAAGCCACCAAAATCACTGCAAAGCTCAAAATCATTCTGCCAGCAGAGCACAAAATCTTGTCTTTCCCTGGTCCCTGGGGATATTTTCTCCTAAAGAATCTTCTGCAAGACACATAAGGTAGCCAAAATCACTGTGCTTATTACCCATAAGCACAGAGTCTGGCTTGTATTTACACACCTGCATCTTTCTGCATCAGGACTGATAACATTAAAACTCCATGACTGTTTACAATGAAAATCAGGTTATTAAAGTGATTCATATTAGAGAACTTCTCCTGGGCAACCAGCAGTTACATCTGCTACGAAACAAAAAAACTACCATACCAAGGCACAAAAATCACAGATAATGCAAAAAACCCATCTCCCACAATTGTCTTAATTTTTCTTCTTTCCCATCTTTATTTTTGCTCCTCCTTCATTGTTCTTGTCTTTTCTTCTTTCTCTTTTCCCCAAGTGAAATTTTTTTTCTTACTGGTGCCGATATGAATATTCTTCCACTTCAGATACTTCATGTGAGAAAAGAAGCGTCACTACTGCAGAAAATGTGAAGGGATATAATTGCAAAAGTATGTTCTTTATTCAAAATAGACTTATTCTACTTTTCTTCACCCCCTAAGTACAGTGCATAAAAATCCCTTGTTAATGGTACATACATTTTTTATGAATTGGACCCTTCATATTGAGAGTTCTAGTTTCTTTTATACTGTACGCATTAGCACAAATATAATCACATTAAGGTCACAAAGACCCTATCAGTTTTCCCTGAATTCATACAACATTTCATACTCACTGTTTGCTGTTAGTGCCAGTGAATGCAACGATGATAAAGGTTACTTACCAGAAGATGGACAGTGGAATGCATTATTATTTCATGTTGGGCAGCTGATCCCTAGCTAAGAAGGGCAGGAGGCTTCTCTAAATTAAACTTTCCTTTCTTTCCATCCCTGGAAGCTTACTAAATGCCAAAGAGTGAGCACATTAAAGAACATCTATTTTGGGACAACTGCTACAGCTTGCCATCTTTATAGCTAACTAAGGTTTCTTTATGATTTTTACAGTGTTTATCCATGCATGCAGAGGACAAGCTTTCTGGAAAAAACCCAACTTCCTGATGCTCACCCTGCCTATCTGATTCCTATACCCTCCCCAAAATAAGTTAGACTATGATGATATCTTATAGTCATATACATAGTTGTTTGCCTGGAGAACCTTGCACAATTTACGTATTATGGGCTTGGCTGCTGGCACTCTGGGCTACTGAAAGTCAGGCAAAATGTGGACAGCATCTGGTACAGAGTAATTCAGGCTTCTGGGTGGAACAAATGGGTCGCATGTCTGACATCTTTTGCTCTTTAGAAGTTACACTGACAAACTTATTTACAAAGGATAAGGCACGGGTAGGTGGCTGATGACAGAAATTTAACTCACAGTTTTGAGACCTTCCAAGGACTGGAAAGAAAAAAATGTAACATGGAGAGGGGATGAACACAGTGTCCTACCAGTCCTATGAGAGCTTGTTGAGAAATTCAAATAATTTCTTTTGGTGAGTGGGGAATATCCAGTCAAGGGAGGAAGCATTCAGTTAAACCCAGTGAAAGCACCTAGCACTTAGATCTTCAGCAAAGCCGGCATATAGCAAAATGCACCCCACAATATATGTAAACTCCTACTGGAGCATCCTGATCAGCAAGTGTCGTCAGGCCACAGTGGTTTATCGCTCCTGCTACTGAGTTCACTGTCTGTTTTCAGCCCTGTGGTGTCTTTAACAATTTCACACTCTCTGCTGTGGTCTTTACACAGCCCTGTGGGGCAGCTCCATCAAGTGTCTCATTACAGGTTGTTCAGCTGTTCAGACTTTATTGAGACTCTTGAAAGAGCCATCCCACAGAGCGGCATACTGTAGGAGTCCAGTCGACATCCAGGAGGAAACCTTAGCAGTGGCAGCAACTTTGTATGCAGGAGACAATGCTCCCAGATCAGACTAAATCACAAAACTGGCAAGTCTACATTATAAACCTATTTAGCTGCACATGTACCTTCAGAAATTCCTAGCTACAAAAATTCAACAGCCCTCCCCCTTCAAAAGCAGCCTGTGCCATTTGATATCTGCAGCAAGTTCTCGTGATGTGGCTCAGCAGGGTGAGCCATTATTTCAAATGAAAGTGTTGGCTGGGAGCTGCAGAAACTCGTGGTATGCATGCATCCTGATCTTGTAAATCCTAAACGGAATTAACTTCTGTCTCTTTATTATTACCTGAAATCAATTGTAGTGACTATTTACAAGGAGCTTTTGCTAGGAGTTCCTAAATCCTTTATATTTATCTGTTTTTAAAGAGCATTCAGGTTGCCACCCAGATCTTGCAAGATATGGCAAGACTGACCGTCACTAAACCAAGTTTAAAACAGCATGGGCTTTTGGGTCCTGCACCACACGCAATGTCATTCCCTCCCTCCTCTGTAGACCAAAAGCTAAAAGTCTATTAAAAAAAAAAAAAAAGCAAACCACACCAAAACAAACCTGAAGAACTAGTAGAGCAGCTATTTTCCAAACAATGATAGTATAACACTGCAGCAAACACTAAGATGGTCTTTCACAAACTAAAAATACCCTAAAACAGAACTGCAGGGCAATAACCAAGAAGTTTACCTCCTGTAATATGTTGATCTTGCCTTTAGGTGAGTCGGACGCCCACCAGATTTCACATGTATTGGATTAGAATATACCAGAGGTTAAAGAAGCCTTAAACGTAAGAGACATATATCCAGGACAGTCATACTGCACGAAAGATCTCCTGGTTAGCAATGCCTTGTCATGGCAAGACCTCTCTGTAACAACATGCCGTGCAGGAAGGTAAAAAGCAAAAAGAAGCCACACGACTCAGCTTCGCCAAAATACCAAGTGGCAGGCAACTTGCTTCAAAGAGTGAGAGAGGGCACTGTGATTCATCCTAACAGGATTAAATTATACGGAATATACAAAGTGTTTCCAATCCATGAAAATGCTTGTGTTCATCTATATATGTATGCCTCTCTATATATAGATACATATTTTAAAACAAATTAGTTTCCTACATCCCTTTCATCTTTATATTATTGTTCTGTTTATTTTTTCAGCATTACTGTAATTGAAAAATATCTACTGGTAAAAGATGCTATTAATTTAAGTGCATTCATAGTGTGTTATGTCACTAATAGACTTAGGTAACATTATTCTTTTATCCTTTTTACAAAGCATTATTTTATTGTCCTCTCATTTCTAAGATTTTACTTCCACTTAAAGTCAAGTAGAGTGAGGGCTTTGCAGAATTCTATTATATTATTGTCCTGTCATTATTCTAACTCCATTACACAACAACACAAAACCAGCATCAGCTTCCATTTGTCATATTATTTATTTTGAGGATTATGTCAGATCTCAGACTATGTGTACGTGCCTACTAAACATAATTTGGAGTTGGGCAAAATGTAATCGCTGATTCCTTCTAAAAATGCTTGTAAAGAAAACCTTTTTAAATTATTCTGTACTTTTGTAAGAGCTTTGTTATCTGATTTTGACCATTGCAACGCTTTAGAAAAAAACAGCTATATTTACAAAGAAAAAAAGGCAACGTCTAGAGATGCAAACAGACAAACAGATTTGAACTTCTTTGTCCATACTCACAGGTGAGCTGAGAGAAGCTGGTCCTGCTGTGGGAGCCGCACAGCTCTGCTCACGAGGTGCTCCATCCATGCACACTGTGTGCCTCCCCAGCACAGCTGTGTTGCTTCTAGGCAGAAGCTGTCTTGTGTCTGGCCACAGTGGAGCACAGAGGACCTGGAGCAAAGAGGAGCCTGGGCCCACCTTTCCTACAAGTCCGATCTTTTGGTAGACAACAAATGGTTCAGCACATATGATGTGCTTTATGGAGGTGCATTGCCATGGCTTTCTTAATATCTTCTTTTAGTGCTCTCGGTTTTGAGGATATGCAAAAGACAGCCTGGGTTGGTTTGAAATAGCCAACACTTTCACCATCCATCCCTTATGGCTACCATAAAGGAAAGAAGGCTCAGGTACTAATCCAGCAAAAGCAAGGTTTAGGCTCAATGCCAAACCATCAAAGAACTCCTATAAGACCTTTACCAGCTCCTTTAATCTCACACACAAAAAGCGTTGTTGGACCCTCAGAGCTCAGAAAGTTCTGGACCAAAGAGGCATGTTGATTAGAGGAGCTGCATCAGCAGGTATTGCCAGCATCCCAATTCCTCCAGTCTCAGACTTGTTCTCATCTGACACTACCCTCTCTTCATGGCAAACACATATATTGGACATTCCTCCTCATCAAAAGAAGCTGCATTCAGATATCTGGGATAACTTCTTCTTGTCGTTGGGACAGAGCCACTGCATGTCTCCCTTGCATCCTCACATCGGCACAGAAAGCTCGTATTCTTATCACCTCGCCTCTCTTTAACTCTCTGCACATACTGGCTACTGAAGAACTGCTGAAGGAAGCAAGATTGGCTGACTACTGAGTATATAATCTCAAGCTGGGTTCTGGTCACAATCAGTCAACCCATTAACCATCACTCAGGTTACTCACTTTGCCATTCTGTAAAGCTTGTTGATTATTCAGATGATAACACACTAAGTAGATTTCACTCAGCAAAGGATGTCTGGGTTCAAACCTTGATCTGGATTGAAAACACAGTAAAAAAAAACCCCGAACAAAAGCCTCAAACCAACCTACCATGTTCTCAGTTAAAATAGTATTTAAAGAGCTTCCAGAGAAAATCCAGCCTTTTACCATAATACATACAACAGTTGTATGCAGAAAACAGGATGCAATAGGTTTTATTTCAGTCATTGTGAAGCACACCACTTGAGTTAGTGTACATCACACATGTATTATTATAATAGCATTGTTTTTACTTAATGTTATTCCAATGACTTTCCTCCAAAGACCATTTGTGGACACCACAATTCCCTAAATGGTAACAATGGATAAACATCAGCTTGAGAAATGCAAGTCTATATTATTTATGAAGCTGCAATTCTCCTGTAAATAACCCAGTTGTTAAAATGATATGTATCTGTGTAATTGAGTCTTCTGTATACAAATAAATAAGGCTTTATTGCAATGTCAGAAGTTAACAGACCAGTCAATAAAATCAATAACTCACTTTTTCTTGCTTATATATCTAACTTTTCTCCACCTTTCCTATGTCCTCTGTTTGTTCTGGTTACATATTAACACTCCGAAGGATATATAGCTCTTATGATATTGTTTAGTAAATGGTGGTCTAAGGAAAAGACTGAAGAAACACCACCTCAGCAATTTAATATTCTATCTATTGTGTACTTTAAATAAATAAATCGGGGAGAAAGAAACTGTCTTGATCTATACATCAGAGTGATAGAGGTTTTTAATGTGGATGACTACATGAAGGTCTAAGTAAATTAGGTTCATATTGATACATTTAGCTGGAAGTGCTCCGGGCCTGGATTGCATTATTGTATAACCACTGTCAAAATCACACTGCCAGATTATAACACTGTGCTGCTTATGCCTCTATGGTTAAGGATGTGTCAGCATTTTCATTATGCTCCCCATTTCTGAAATTTTATAACTCGGCTATAAAATTTGCTTTGGCCTGAAACTTGATGAACCATAAGCCAGATTCTACAAACCTTTACTAAAGAAAGTTGACCATTTTATTTCAGTGAGTGTGTTTCCATTAGTGGGGTCCTGCCAGATTGCAATCCAAGGTCAAAGTTTATGAGCGTGGTTGGTTTATTTTCTTAATGAAAAGAGGATTTGTTCCCTTTAAAAATATTCTTTAAGAAAAAAAAAATATATATATATATTGAAGCACTAGAAGATAAGGCTTAATTTTGTGATGTGATTAGGTACCTAACTTGATAATCTCTTGTTTTCAGTATGAAGAAGAAGAAGAAGAAAAATTAACAGCAAAGCTGCTGCAATGTAAAAAGTAGCCATGGGGCATATGCACTAAATTTTGTTCCACTAATTACATTTTCTTGTGGGTGTTCATCTGGGATCTAGCACACCTCCTAAACAGCATAAAATTGGGAGGGCTCCAAATGAGCCATTCTCATCTATCAGGAATACAAACATACTCACAAAAGCTATCTTATTATGTATGCCCCATACAGGCTCTTCATTCAAAAATATTTTAACAGATGTCACGCTGGATAAATATAATGGCTCATCTGAGGCTTAGAAACACTTTACTCACAGTAGAAACAAATTTGGGCAGCATTTTTCAAATTGAGTTAAGTTCTTAATACACACCCACAGGCTTACTTAGACTTATAGATACAATATCTTTTTCTTTCATCCTTCTTAGCTAGCTGAACACGTGATCTGTTATCGATGAAAATTTTCCTGTTCTGATGCATGGTTCACTGCTGAAATACGTCCTAACTCTGCATTTGGCTTTTGGATGAGATTGCTGTGGAGCACTGGTTGGAGGACAAATGCAGTCCCTTCTACACAGCTCCAGCAGCCGACAGGTTATCTGCAGAGGAGCACAGGAGATGCATGTTGTACAACGACATCCTCTGGATCCATTTTTTTCGAACATTTACCACAGACAGTGTTGCCCAAAACAGCAGAGGGTAAAGACACATACCTACACTTTGTTAACCTAAGCCAAAATCAAAACAAAACAACAAACAAACAAAACACACAAAGCCCACAGGAAATGCTTCTAAAATAGATACAGAGTATAAATCCAGTTGATGAGCAATAGAAGACTATGCAGTTTGGGATTCATTATGGAGTTTTGTTTGAAGAAGACTTGCACTTCTACTTTTCCTGTCCCTCATGCAGGAAGGTGTTGCAGTCACCTGCATTTGGCTCAACACTGTAAAGGTCTCAGAAAACAAGTTCGCTCTTGTGAGCGGACTCACTGCAATAACATGAGCCTGAGGCACTGGTGATGCTTCTTTACGACCCCAGGGTAAGACCCCTCTGTGCACAGAGTGAGTGGGTAGTACTACCCTCAGGTCTTAGAGAGGTTGCAAGGGCTTGCAAGGCTTCATAAGAATTTAAATATTTTCTTTTAATTTACATGGTGTTGGTTTTTTGGCACTGAAGAACCAGGCTCTGACAGCTGGGCAGATACAAGTACACAATTAATATAGAGTGCTATCTACTGTGAAGAGCATGAAAATTTCTTGCACAGAAGTTACTATCTTCCCCATAACTTTCATTTCATGTCATACAGTAACAGTGACACAAATTATGGCAGTAAGCTACAGGCTTGCTGCCTTATAATAAAGTAGAATGTTTCTCTGACTTTTGCAAAGTTTGAGATCTTAAACACCGGGTTATATGACAGTGCATGTGCCTGACATACCAACTTGGAGGAAGGCAGGATGGTTGTGCTCTGACTTGTGCTGGGGCTGGAGGCTATCACAGTGGGTTGCAGGCAGGGATGCTGTGCTTTCTCAGTGCAGGCTGCACCGTGGCTGGGGGCTCCAAGTGCAGTCCTTACCTGCAGCACGTCAACACTGGGACCCCTCAGCAGCATTCCTGTCAGCCCAGCTGCCCTGAAACCTGCATCTGGAATGTTGTATCCAGTTCTGGGCCCCTCAGTTCCAGAAGGAGAGGGAACTGCTTGAGAGAGTCCAGCGCAGGGCAACAAAGATGATTAAGGGAGTGGAGCATCTCCCTTAGGACGAAAGGCTGAGGGAGCTGGGTCTCTTTAGCTTTGAGAAGAGGAGACTGAGGGGTGACCTCATTAATGTTTATAAATATGTAAAGGGTGAATGTCACAAGGATGGAGCCAGGCTCTTCTTGGTGACAACCACTGATAGAACAAGGGGCAATGGGTGCAAACTGGAACACATGAGGTTACACTTAAATATGAGAAGAAACTTCTTCACAGTGAGGGTGACAGAGCCGGGAACAGGCTGCCCAGGGAGGTTGTGGAGTCTCCTTCTCTGGAGACATTCAAAACCCACCTGGACACATTCCTGTGTAACCTGTATTCCTGCTTTGGCAGGGGGATTGGACTAGGTGATCTTTCAAGGTCCCTTCCAATCCCTGACATTTTGTGGTTCTGTGAAATACCAGTGGGCTAAGTGGGAAATGGCTGCAGTGCTGCCCTGCAGCACACCAAGTGCTAAGCAAGGGGCCAAGCAGCACAAATATCAGTTCTCCTAATCCATGTGCAGCAGATTTAGGGGCTGACGGGCTGCAACACAATAGAAGGAAGTTCATCTCACAGCATGTCTGTTGGTACTCGCTGTTTTTAGCAGGGTTTGATCTTTCTGTGACAGCCTTTCTAGGGATAGCTCCCCAAAATCCTAGGCCAGCATCGTCAAGTCAGGGAGAGCCATTGCTAAGACTTGGTGAATTGTTTGAGCATCGTATAGACTGTAGACCTCAGGAGAGGGGCCTGCTCTTCAGACAGAGACGGCAGCAGTGGCTGCTGTCTGCCTATGGCATCGGGCAGCAGGCTGAGCGTGCCTCTGTGCCTGAGCTCCAGGCATTGAAGTAATTTCATAGTAGAACTTCAGGCTGACCCACCATGGGGGACACAGCCCATGGAACAGAAAAAAAAAAGTGGTTTAGTCACTGTAATGAATAGCAAGTAAATTTATGTCTCATATATAGGTAAAACAGGCACTATCTTAACCATTTTGAAGCACATGGTCTAACAGAGGAAGCAAGAATATACACCTTTTATTTCTTTAAAACAAAGAGGTCACAAGACTATAAAAATAAGTGTATAGAGTGCAAATCTATAATTCTGAGCTCTTTTTCTCCCACTCTGGTGATCTGTGACAAACATCACAGAGCAAAGCACACCATCCCTTCTTATACAGAAAGACCTTGATAGTCAATGGTTTTTAATCACGTAATCTCAAAGATACCCTGTAATCCTTAGAAAAGTCCTGCAGATATCAGGGACAAAAGCTCTCCTACAGCGATCCCAACTTTTTTCTTCATGGCTTTTCACTGGGGCTGCACTCTCATAACATACACACATTTGAAGCCTGATACCTGACATACTTCCAAGAAAGAATTGGTCTCAGGCTACAGCTGATTTCCTTGGCTCTCCATTACTGCTCAGCTTTCCCCTTTTTCTGAGCCGTTTACCTCGTCTTTTATGAGGATTCTTATACAAAACCCCTTGAAGAGTAACTTAAAGAATATTAAAAATACGTGGGGTTAATGGCTTACGTTTTTAAAGGCAGGGTGGCTCTTGAAAACAGGTAACGTTCAATGCAGTATATAAGGCAACTTTTAAACCCACTGTTTTCTGATAGAAATTCCGTACTTGGAATAAAAAAAATATTTTGCATTAAAAAGGGACCACTGGAAGAAGTCAGAGTAAATGGGTGACAGACCCTGCCACTAACACAAAGGTTTAAAACATATCAGGGCATGCTTGAGGCTGGAAGCCCCACACATTTCACCTTTCCATGCTGGAACAGAAAGCAGAATTTCCCTGTTAGGAGCAGCTCATTTTGCGAGGATACTTTCATCCTCTGCAAAGACAAATATTTTCAAACACTGTATCATATTCATACTCTTCTCCTGTACTTACCAAAGACATAAATACCTTCATATTTCAAAACTATAATATAATGTAATAATATTCAGCATAATAACATCTATCAGAAAGGACAACTTAAAAGAAAAGTATTGCATTTTCTGTATGAAAGGATATATAATGACCATTGCCTAGAAATGGATCAATCTAGCTCCAGTGGAGCAGCTGCATAAGCATTCAAAACAGCAATAACTACAAGCTCTGGTGAGGTACTTTTCTTCTCAATGTCATCTCATTTTATCCCCCCTGAGCAAGGCTGAAAGCCATGATGAAAAAATCATTCAAAGACAGCTTTCTCTTCCTACTTCCATGCCTGAAATTCTTGATTTTACTAATTATTCTCAACTGGCTAGCCATTTTCAGATGTAACACATTGTACTCAGTCCAGCTGGAACCACTACAAATCCTGATTTTTATGGGTCTACAGAGTTTGGGGGGTAAATGCACACTTGGACAAAATTACACATAGAGAATTCATACTTTAAAAAGTTTTTTGCTGTAAAATGTTTTTACCATTTAATTTGTATACAACTGATGGGAATAATGCAGGTAATGAAAATGGTAACTGTCATCATTCTCCTCTATTAATAAACTTTTAAATCATTTCAGCGGAACAGAAGAGTCAAGGCTGAGGTTTTGTATTTGGAGGTCGGATCTTACTGAATTGCACACTACAGAGGACCAAACAGAATTTTCCAACACATTTTTACCCAACGCTTTGACAGACAACTTAATTCCAAACCAATATCCGAATTTAAATAACCCTCAGCTTCTCTAATATGCAGCAGGTTATGGTTATTCTCAAGGGATCCACTGAAAAATTGCAAAAGGTCATGACAGGAGTGTCATATACCACGACAAATGCCACAGCCATGCTTAGTCAGCTCTCAGTCCTCATGTACCACAGGTTTTCAGTTTCTGAACTCCCAAACATTTTCCGGAGCAGATGTGGAGTCGTTCATACAGTCTCAGTTTAAGTGCAATAAGTTGCTTCTCATAAGTCCCCAAGCGCACAAAACAGAGGCTAAAATTCCTTTCTGAGCTCTTCTAGGAAATTCACATGCTCTGGGTCCATTAATTTTCCTGAACTCATTTGATAGCTTTTGCTGATTTTGCAAAACAAAACTACAGGGCATTCCTACAGTAATGCCAGTGAATATCAAGGCATTATCACTCACTTTTAATAAATGAAAAGAAATACTAACTATGCAGCAATGGCAGTTGACAGCATTATTAGCATGAATTTGTTTCTGCTCAGTTTCCCTTGAGGGCTAATTCCTCAGAGCTAACAGAGTCCAGGAGGAGTGAATTCATATCCCAAACCGATCAGTCAAACACAACCCACAGTCAGGAATTTTGAAATGGATACACTCACTGACAGACCTGTTCAGTCCTCTCTCCATGTGCTACTGCAGAGACAAAAACCTCAGAATGCATTGGAAGTGATCACCCTCATCCTTCTGACTAACAAGGACTGTTTTAAACAGCCCAACTCCACAGTCAGTTTTGCGCCAAACTCCAGTCCTCCACAGTGCAGACAACAGCAGTGAACACTGCACCAAAGCAACCCTTCTGGCAAGGATTTCTCTATAGTCACCCCTCTCACCCAGTGGGACTGGAGCAATGCTCCCAGGTGGATGCTGGAATATCTTAGACTCCATCATCACTGTGGTAAGTACACTCCAACACTGCAAAACACTTAGGCCTCACTACTGTCTTCTTGTCTCAACTATTTCACAACCTCTTCGCATCCAGTTTCTCCCTTTGGCACTCCCTAACATTTATGTAGAATCATGACTATTTCAGCTTGTGTCACCAGGTAACCATCTGCTTTCACCTGAAATCTCATCACTTCGTCAAGCTGTTAGGGCCCATTTGCACAAAAGACCCAAGACAGTCTGTGTGGGAACACATTGCCTTGCTACCTTCTGAGATACTGGCCTGAATTATTTTCTGCCCAATAAACCACGAATTAAAATGGCAACAACCTGTATTAGAACTAGGATGATTAGCAAAGTATTAATTTTTAACTCTGTCAGTCAGTTCAGCAGCAACAATAGTGTTCCGTGAAGTCTTCCCAGTCATTACTATAATTTAAATTCTTCCAAGGGTTTCATTTGTAAACGGTACATAATTATTACCACACTATGCTAATCTGCATTACAGAACAGGCAAAAAGCCCTGCCAATTATTTTTCCTCTCATAGAAGCACTTGGCAAATACTTTTTTTTCCTGAAAAGGACAAGTCCTGGGGTAGTAGACTTCTTCTGAATTTACATCCAGTTGGCCAAATGCTGCTCTCTGACATTCATGCAGTTCAGCTGAATACAGGAGAGCTCCAACAGATCACTCAAAAAGATGAACCCTTTGAAGGTCTAACTGTCCTTCAGCTCTGCTGGGAGCTTATAGATCTGGTCTTGACATGTGTTAGATTAGGTAGGCATACGTCAACATCTTCTATTGTTCAATTCTAAGGCTACGTGTTTCTGCTTAATTTCCATAAAACTATACACACACCAACATGTACAGGCATGGGGATTATGTGACAGCTAAACAAAATCCCTTCCGCATGCATATTTTTTATGCTTAAACATCATGTCCTCTGCAAAGCACATGAAGGTGCAATGGCATATATTCTGCACCTTGTCCATGTGTTTATGCATCTGCTACAACATGATGTGCTAGCATCCCTTTTCACACGCCTGTGTGGAGACCCAGCTGGGGGAAATGATAGATTGGCTGGAGTGGGGAGAATACAAGAAAAATAATATTTTCAGCAGGATGGGCTCCTTGATCTGATTCACCACACGGGATCAGTGCAAAGGGCAGAGCAGGGTCAAGGTGGAGTGAGGAAGCTTAAACAGCAGTACTGCTGAAGCTGTCAATGGCTATTTCTGCAGAAAGGATTCATCTTTGAGTTTCTACTGATGTGAATGGTTCAAACACACATTCAGGGACCTATACTGACAGTATATTGGACCAGTCACAAAACCCAAGCCTGTGAGATTCTGCTCTGGCAGACAGAACTGGAAACAACTTCAGCAGCAAACCAGACTGAAGACCTTGCTTTCAAATTTTTGGACAGGTGCACTATAATGCAGTTGAAAAACCCTTGTACGATACTCTATCTGCTCTGGATTCTCATATGTTCATTCCAGAGGGTAGGAAAGCTTGACAATGTAAGTTTTATTCAAAAATTCCTCTTCTCATGGAACATTGCTTGCCTCCAAACAGCACAACACAGTAGTGCAGAGTGGTTGTGTTTGCCTTCTCACAAAGACGACAGCATGCATTTCACCAACAACAAGCAGAGCTGGTACGTCCAGACACACAAAGGCATAGATTACTCAGGCTGGCAGCATGAAACATTGAGCTTGGAAATGAAACTGGCAGGAGGCCAGGAGATAAGATCCAGAGTAGCTCTTTGTATTCTAATACATGTGTCTGAATCAGTGCTCAAACCAATAGACTCCCGACGGGTCTGCAGCCTTCCCTGACACCCTGTTTGTTGACATGTTGCTCAACTCCATGTTGGCCAACACATACACTGCTCTCTCAGTGGGTTCCCAGGGAGCTTGTTGTGATTCTGAGTGCTCAACAGTTTTTAGACTTGTCAAGCCCACCTCCACTGATTAAAAAAAAAAAAAAAAGAGAGAAAACCAAGAGGATCTAGATGATTTAACATGCCTGTTTGGTCAAATTGCAGTTTTGATCCTGAATTGCATACATCTGCTCTGCAAAGGGAATTTGTCTTCTAAGAGATTTTCTGCATTCTGTTGGCTAGAAATGCTCTATACGGGCAGTGAACTTACATTTGCAGAGCATAACACAAACTTTCAATACAAAAGACATTCTTTGACTTCCACAGGTTTGAGTCAGCATGTCAACATCAAACCATCTTCTTGTAAAAGACCAGGAGGAGCACATGCAAAGAGTCCTGTTTGCCAAAGTCCCAGCAAGTGCTCAACCATTCCATCTATGCTCTGCAGGAGGGATCAGTGTTCCACCCACTTCTGACTTAAACACTTCTTTAGACATGCTCTCATCATCCCTGGAATCTGGCAATTCCTTCTTATCATAAATTCATCATGTACTAAAAAGTGCCTTGGTTTTCAGATATGTAGCAGACAACTCAAATGAGACAAACCACCACTGTTTAAAATCAGCCTAATGTGAAGAAGATAACATACTTTCCCATCGCTGTTAGCCACGGTGAGAATTACTCAGCAAAGCAACTCCCGTGACTTGCATTATCAACCTATGTACAAATCCCTTTGCCACCTTGTTGTACGTACAACGCTGTTGTGCACCATTCTGTTTGGAAATTCTGTTGTTATTTCTGTTCCACAGCTGAGCTGGTGCAAAATGGTCCCCACGTTCTCTGAAAGTGACAATCCATGGCTGCCTTTTTCCCGTCTACATCTGTCTCCCCAAGTCTCCCTCAACCATCTCCCTGCTAACCGGAGAATGAATTTATTGTTTTCCAAGTTTTCAGGGACACTAAATCATGCAAATCTAGTTAATCACTGAAAACCCTTTACCTGAATGCTAAAATTCCTCCTGTTGGATAGTAATGGTACAATTCTAACCATGCTCAGGTGGCCATACAGACTAAGACTTGTCCATTTTATTTTATTCCCAAGAGAAGCCAGGAAAAGCTTGAACAGGAAAAAAATAAGCACGCATGGCAGAACTATTTTCTCTCTTTACTATGTTTCTCCCACCTGTAATCTACATAGAAAAAGAAATGGAGTTCATGAAAGGTTTGGAAGTCTAGACGCTCTGCAGTCAGCCACAGTAAAGACAGGGTTCATATCCAACCTACCACCTGAGTATACTTAGCTCTTCTAACGGAAACAACAGAAGAGTTGAGCTCTCTCCTGCATCTATTTGTTTAGATGAGTAAAAAAAGAAGAAATAAGATGTCCCCCACCTACTTCACTGATGGGAAAACTCAGGCACAGGGAGTATATTGACCATGATCTTGCCAAAGATTGACCTGTCCAAGATGATGCAACAAATCCATGTCAGAATTGGAACCGACCTGTTCTCTGGAGCTGTTTTGTGCCTAGGCTTGAGCTCAAACAAAAGCAAAAATAAACCACAAAACAACAATAAATGGTATTGGCAGCTAGGAAAGTAGAAAACTGACTCATGAGAACACAAAGTTGCACGAGATAAATGCAAACATTCTTCCCAAGAAACCTAAAGAACAACAAGCCGTAGAAACTCAAAACATTCAGCACAAATTGATGAGAAACAGCAAACCAGATATTTTTAGGTTTTTCAAAACAGGTGATAATAGATTCTCTCCCCCAAATGGGACAAGTAGTAAGACTTGACAACCTTTTCTAAGTTTCTGAATCCTCTCTGTGTTACCCCCATTTTACATTCAGAAGATGTGAGATGCTTTTCTTCTTGAGCCATAGAACACTGATTGGATTCCGACTCTTTCCACTTCATCCTCTCTCTTATCCAGTGAAGTGCACACAGTACTCTGATCAGTGGACAAGATCATTCTGTAGTCATCCAAGGTAGTTGTCAAGAGGCTGTATTTAAATATGCAGTGTTCGCAACAAAGGAATAAAGCCATGAAAGGTTATTAAAAAATTAAATGCAGCTATAAATTAATTTCTGTAATCACTATTCATTAATATTTAATATATTTATATAAAGGATAAATCTCCTCAATTCCCTAGGCATCTTGCATTTAATAATGTGGAAACAGCTTATCTCCTTCCTGTTGCTGAGACTGGATTTGTAATAACTAGTAATGTTAAATGTATTTTTTAAAATCAATAATAAATAAATACATAAACACTTCCCCCCAGAATGCTCCTGATGTTATTTACAAAATTAAAAAAAAAAACAAACAACTACAGAGTGCCAAGGGACTTCATAACCATTTCATTACTACCTTCCTAATTGTATGTGGTGGAACGGCATAATCAGTTTATTGAAATTGAAATCTTTGAAACTGATTCTCCCTACAGACATTAACAATAAGCATCCTGTGCAATAACACAGTACTTAATGTAATATAAACATTATATGCACCAAGCTTTAAACATCCCTTGGCTTTGCCTGCTGAAATTGGACACTTTTAACACTCTTGTGTTCTGCCACTGCATTGAATCAAATATCTAATTTACAGACTGCAAAATACAATATTCCCATATTACAATAAATAAAGGAAGATACATTCAGAAAACACACACACACAATAGGTATGAGGATAAGCAAGACTACATTTAATAAAGTGGAAATGAAGCAGACTCTTCTAGGAAATCTGAATGGATTTTGATGCACAATATGAAAGAAATTGCTTCTGCTTCCCACTGTGTCCCTGCAAATAACCAGGCTGATACTACACAGGCTGGATCCAACTTACTTCTACGTAGCAAAGGGACTTTACTCTTGTGAGTAGCTCCATTCATACAAGCAAAAGTATTTTTACTCAAGTGTATACCAAGTTATCAATAGGATTTCTCTCTAAAGAGAGGTTCATATTTTAGTTTGCAGGATTTAACATGGTAGCAAGTAACAATAAGGCTAAGAAACACTCACCTGCACATTCTCAAGTCAACATTAAGACAACACAAAGAACTCAAAACCAAGAGAAATGTTGTACTTCTATCTGCTTTCATTTTCAACAGCAAATAAAGAAAAGCTGAGATTTTATTATTATTTTTATGATGACTCTTGCAAAGGTTTTTACCCTTTTTTAAAGAACGGGAAAAGGTTTTTTGGGGGAAAAAACTCTGGTGGGTTCTGATAACATTTTTTTTAGGTGCCTCAAACAATACAGTTAGAAAAATCTTTACCAAACAAGAGTTCAATACTGCAATTAAAGAGGACTAGCTGGTTCCAATAATATTTCCAGGAATTTAAAAAAAAAAAAAAAAAACACCACACCAAAAACCACAAAAACCCAAACCACACACATACACAAAAACAAACAAACAAACAAAAGCACACAATAAAATAGAGTTGCTGCTGCTCTATAGCTCTGTCATCATGTGCCAGCAATGGCATGCGGACACTGAAAAGATAATTAAGATTAGGTCTATTAGATCATAGGATTGTTCAGTTCTCTTGTAGCCTTCCCTTAGATCCAACACTGACGGTGCATGATACTATAGCATCACAGACCAGCATGGGACTTCACAGCCAGAGCCAGCCAGCAGAAGTATCAGCTCTGCTTCTGGCCAGGGGACCCCAGAGTTGAGCACAGCATTTTGCAACATTATTTTATATTTTTTAAAAACATAATAGTTTTGCAACGGCACGCAAGAGCATTTAGAACCAGCTCCATGCTCAAACAAAGCCTCAAATTAGACCTTCTCCCACCACAGAACTGGATGTCGCATCACAGGCAAGGAAGATGGCTGGTGAGTGTCTTAAGAACTGGAATGGCAAAACAAAGATAATTTTAAACACAGAGGGTCCAATCCAACATCACTCAGTACTTTGATCCCTTAAACCTCCATCTGGCAAAGCACTTGAAACACATAAGCCTCCCAAAGACAGAAGGGTGTGGCAAGGCCAGCAGAAAGACCGATCGATTTGAAAGATGATTGTTGGACAAGGACCATTTGGCTATATGTGAAGTACTGGTTTATAACAGAAAGATTTGTCTGCCGCCTTTAAAACATGAACATGCTAAAAAAGAACTAGGAACTGGAAGAGAAAAATTCAGTCAACTAAATTCAACTATACTTCCTCCTCAATGGGTCCATCCTCAGTTAAAACATCAGTGGGGAATCACTGTGCATTTGCACAGGCTAAGAGCCCATTGAAGACAATCTAAGACAGAAGCAAACCAAAATGGATGGAGACAATCAAAATATCAAAAGCAAAACAACAACATTAATGCAAGCTTAATGCAAAAGGGATGCGATTTATTATGTTGCTCATAGTGGCTTTTCTGAATATGGCATAAACCATTGGAAGTAAGCTGGGTGCTTTTAACAAGTTTTGTTTTATTCAGTGAAATATTATTTATTCAATAAATTTCAGAAACAACCTGTTTGTCATAATACACATGTGCACACATACATCTCCCCCACTTCCTCTCTCCTTTTTGAGTAAAATCATCCTCAGATCACCTCATACACAGAAATGCAAGCAGGCTGACTCCTACACAAGTAAAAATATAATATCCCTCCTTTTTCCCTCAGTGTTAGTTTATGCTTTAGCATCATTCTGAAGGACAAAGAATTACAACAGAAATATTCCTCTAAAAGTCAGTCCCCTCCACTGTCTCATCTTCAAGCAAAATTTTACATCTGAAGTTTGCAGCAGTTACATGTACCTAGTTGTAAAATGTGTTCAAGTACTCAAACTACATCAAAGGTTTGTTTTTAAACACCTATTACCATTCTGTAAATCATTCACCTCAAGAATCTGAAACATTTCCAGGGTCAAAGTAGATTCAATAAATTAATTGAAGGGGAACTTGCAGTTCTATGACTTGAATTTTTTTTCTACCATCTAAGAAACAAGGAAAAGGCCTGAGTTGCAAATCTTGCTCCTTTTATTTTGCTATATCTGGTATTTTCCACCCAATTTGTTAAAATCTAATGCTGCAATATCTATGTTGCTAGGATGGGAAGAGAAAAGATTTTCAGAATTGCACCACAAATCAATGCATTTTCAATATACATGTTCTGGATGGATGAGATGCAGAGAACGAATATTTACAATTAGGAGGATCACATCTATCACTGGCATACGGAGATGTAATGCATGCAGGTTAATCCTACTATGGCATGGAAAGCCTATAAAGAAGTGAAATTCCTATCAAAGAGCACGGCATTCCCCACTGAACTTTTGAAATTGAAAAAAATAGCATTTAGAATTACATGCAGCTTTCAGGAGAGCGTATGCGATGCCTGTCTACACACGAGCAATACACCCTGCTAGTGAACATGGACTCACTGAGCTGGGAGAAGGGGCCAGCAAGATGCCAGCCAGCCCTGAATTAGGGGCAGGATGAGTTGTCTGTTCAGCTGCAGACTAGAAGTCCACAAACATGAGCATGAAAATGAAGGTCTTTGACCTATTTGCTATGAAACAGACAGGTAACTGCCCCAGAATGTAAAATAACTCCTGTTAAAGAGTGCCAGTTTGTCATGGAGGCAGCCACCGGGGTAAGTCACCCACAAAGGAGAATTTGGTCGCCTGATGGGAGCAAATCAGATCAGTATCCAATACAGAAAGGCAAGAGTGCTTCTCCTCTCCGTTTCCTCTTGTCTCAGGAGCACACTGAGGCAAGTAGAAATACTCCTTGACTCACCAAAAATTCAGTAAAGGGGACCCCCAAGGGAAGCTTGAACTAGATTAGGTTTGGAGCTTGGCAACAGAGCTGCTAAATAGAAACAACAGCATGCTTTAAATAAAAGCAGTGGTGTGTTAAAAATCACTGTGCAAAGCCTGTTTACCTGTCTGGTTTCTTCATGTTTCTTTCTCTTTCACTTCCCCCTCAATTCCTCACATAAAAAAAAAAAAAAGAAAAAAGTAGATTTGAAGGTGGAAGGCAAACCTGAGGCTCTGCCAGACTCCAAAAGCTCACAAAACATGCAAGAGTTCAACACTTACTTCTTTAGACTGCAATGTGGTAACTTTCTAACAGGGCTTGGCCAAGACACATGCCAGCACAGAACTGTGTCTTTAGTGATGTATTTGTATAATACCTGAAAATGGTAACTAGGGGGAAAAGCAGGTTGTTATTAGAGTATTCATAAGACCCTAAGAAGACTTTTAAGTGAGACTATAAAGGCGAACAGGTCCTTCCCATTACTCCTGCGCTTGAACGTGTTTCCAATAAGACCAGTGAGAGAAGCTCCAATAGACGTCAATAGAAACCATACGAAACCCCACGTCTTCCAAACTCAGAAGCATATTTTACTTCTGAAGTACTTCCTTCACACAAATGTAATCAGGAGATGACAAGTAAAAACTATGCCTTTTTACAGCTGCAAAGTAAAGCTGGTTAATAAAAGCGTTTTCCTCAGGAAGACAGCAATCTAGATTTCTTTAAGTATGGTACACTCTGTATTTCCTTTGTACCAGCTCAGTTCTCCTTTCCATCCTTCTTAGTCAGCATGCCCAAATTGTCAGGGAGAGTGGCAGCACTTCGACAGGAAAGGCCACCAGAGCTGCTTACTACTATCTATTGTCATGATGTGCAAGCTATGTGACCTGTTTTTCCTATTTTCCCTCTCTCTTACACAAAACACAGGGGAGGAGGGAGGAAATTCAGACCACGACTTGATACTTGGAAAAACACCATTTTCCTAAGGAACTGATTCTTTTTGTTATTACTTCCGTAAGATCAATCACCAGATGACTCTCTCACATCCCTAAGACACAGGGACACGGGACAAGCTCTGGAGTGGAAGGCACATTAACTCGGCAGAGAATTGGAGGACACAAGGTTCCCTCTGCCAGGAGGAGGCACGAGGTATCTGGGGTTGGTGGATGGGGCCGCCCGCAAGCAGAGGTGCCCAGTCCTGGTCTGCAGAGCAGGCACTGGTTCCAGAAGCACAGGCGCCATCTCCTGCAACACACTTACACAGTGTCAGACGCAGCACTTAGCTCTGGTTGCCACAAGGATACAACTACTACAAAGTAAAAACAAACAAACGGGGACGCTCATGGATCAGAATAACAGGCAGCAGTTTTTCTGCACATAAAATATTTTAAAATAGTTCAAATTGTCCAGTACATACTTGACATCAGACCTGTGAGACAGGCAAGTATGAAGTATCTTTCTGGTCACAATAACAGGTAGGGAAAGCCAGAAAAGAAAGTCGGGAGTGTTCTGTCCAACTTATGATTTGAGGTCTTTTGACTAGCTGTCCCCATGCTCCGACCACTAATCCTTGCATCCAACAGCTAAGGAAGCTCCATGCATGTAACACTAATCTTATCTTGATGCTAGAAGTAAAACAGATCAATACAGTATTCATAACCTGATGTATGACTACAGTATTGATGCAATTTATCTCATGTGTATCAATGACTTGCTATTTCTATTTTGTTTGCTTTTTTATATATGCAAAATATATGCTGTCTAGTTGTTGTATACGTTGGTTTTTCCATCCTGTAAAAACAAATAGAATGAACAAAAGGCTTTAAGAAAACTCCTGCCCAGCAGTATCATGGTTGCTTCAGCATTGTAGGGCTCAGTCCCACCAGACACTGAGCCATACTCTGGTTTATGGAAATTTGGAACATTTTGGCATATCTTTGAATTAATTAGTGCCTAGTAGGAACAGCACCTAAAATTATTTAACTTTCATTTCCACTATCTAATTTAATATTCCCAGCGCTGTTAAGTTTTCCTTATTTTTCAAAAATGCTGTAACTTCTGGGGATAGAAGATTTTTTTGTCCTGTATGTACAGCACCTAGTGCCATGAAATCCCTTCTACAAAGAGTGGGATTACAAAGAGCTATTACAACAGTCGACCTTGCTGAATTAGACCAAAAGGAGTGGGCTAAAAATATGCAACCATTTTCTTATTTAAAAAGTGCCTGTCTTTCATGTCACTTAATTCCCAATGTTTTATAAACTAATTAAAAATACATTTCCAAATATATATATTTTTTTTTTTTAAGACACCAAACCTTAGCAAATTTAATTTACCCTGCTTAGCGATAAGGACTGCCATAAAACCTGCATTCCACATCTCTGACATGGGATTAATTTGACCTGTAGACCCAGGTAGAATATTTCTGATTCTATACTACTATTTTTACTGGAAAATGCCAAAGTAGCTAAAACCAGTTAACCGAATTGCACCAAACCTCCATTTTCAGAAGAGGAAGGGTACTCTCAACATAGAGCAGAACACTCATTTGTAACTCCAGAATGAAATTTCAGACAAAATCAGAACCAGACAAAGGGAAAGAAATGGACCAGGCTTCCTAAGAGCCCCAGTGCCCCAGCAGTTTCCACTCTTGACTGAGTCTGGGAGCACTAAGATCTGATTCAGGACACAAAACTGAATCTCTCATTTCTCCAAGCTAGTGCCCCATGACACCATACCATCATGTTCACTAAAGTGAACATTTCTCTCCATCTTCTTTTACTGAAATAGCTCAACTTTCCAATAATGGGAAGAAAGCCAGGCACAAACCCTTGGTGTTTCAGTGAAGCAGGACTTGTGTGTCTGGGTCACTCTCAGCAGCCTTCAGCCCTCCTGGAACCCAGCACTTACCGAATTACCCTACGTGTGCTTTGGCATCTCAAATGAAGTGTCAGTGCACAGCTCACATAGTGCAGAAGTTAGAAATCCAAGCCCAGCTACAGTGCAAAGAACCTGCTTGCAATGGTTCTGGCTACATGTGGTTCACATGCAGAAAAAACAGGAGAGCCAGGATTGCCCTCCTGTATTGCACCTATTAAAACAATCAAACAATCAAATCCCACACCACCTACATCAATGAAAACTTAGCATTTAATTTTTAAAATTAATTGGTGTTAATTTTACTCAGAACTGCAAGAACTTAAGAAATGTGTAAGTTTTCAGCAGTGGTAATAACTGTCAAACAACTACTTGCCAGTCCTTCAAAAACTACCAATCTCACACCATACATCAAAATAAATAAATATGAGTAGATATATATGCATTTTTGAGCAATATAATTTCACATAATGAAATTTCTTTCACCACCAGCTACCTATTCCTGCGAACTGTTTATTCCAATAGAGATCTTTCCCACACTCTTGGTGGAAGGAAACCAATTTTTTTCTCCACTGCCTCCCAGGCTCTGCAGAGATGAGTGTGCATGGTCCCTGTGGGGATGACTGAAGGTCTCCTGGGACAAACCCAGAGCACCATCCCTCTTAAAACTGGACGTATGTACCTCACTGGGTCACAGCCAGGGGACACTATTGTGTGGGGTGTGAACATCCTTCTGGAGGAACAGCATACTGCGGTTACTCATTTGGTTAAACCTTGCAACTTTAGCAACAGTTCCTCTGAACGTCAGCAACATTAATAACCTGATGCTGAAGCTACTGGTTGCCTTCCCTCCAGAGGGGTTTCAATCAAGAGGGAGAATAGCGCTAATATTAATCACTGAGCAGACTGGCTTCTGGGCACACACCAAAGTATCTTAACGCAGGACGTGAATTCTCTCTTTAATGCTGCATGTGCACGTATGGCTGCTGCTGCTCCTATAGGAAGTGTCGTATGTGTCCCACAGATACATCATACAATACACATCATCTGCCAGCAGATATTCCTCTAAGTTCGCTTCCATTGCTTGTTTCTTGGATTTATTATAGTCATCAGAATACATATTTTCTTCACTTCCCTGACCAGCTTTCTGATGCTTATAAACACACTGCAATATAATATGCAATCCTTCTTGGGTCTTTCGAAAGCACTACAACACAACTAATATAGAACTATACAATCTAGGTGGATGCTTTATCCACACAATATTGAAAGGCATGACATACATCTGTCATTCAGATCTTGCCAGGTCACATACGAACATTTTATGAATGAACCATGTGTGGATTTTTTTTTTAACCTTTAATGCCCTGATTAGCTGACTAATTCAATGGGTAATTGTTTGATTCCTGTCTCTCTGCACAGCAAGACTCCTTTGTTAATCTCCAAAAACATGAAACTTCTATTAAAAAAATAAATTAGCTCAGGACACAGGAACAGAGAATCTTGTTCTAATGGTGGATTCAAGGTGGAAGCCTTTCACAATACTCTTACAGAAAAACTTAATGTTACCCTAAAAGGCAGAGTCTTGGCTTCCTAAAGCAACAAATTTTGTACATGAGGTCTCCACTGAAAACACTTCAGCATCATTGCAATTTTATGTAGAGAAAAGATATTTTAAGATTTCTTTTCCCCCCTGGAAGATCTTATGGATCACTTTGAGACTTGTTCAGTTCAGCTCAACCCAAATACACTCGAGAACTGAAAAAAACAACTGCAGTAAAATCAACACTGAGTAGCTACAAGCTCTGATTCTACAGGTACGTTTGCATGTGCTTTCTTTTAGACTGGAACTGATAGAGTGGATAGAGACATTGGGGGCTGCTCAGGGGTGGCAGCCCCCACTAAGTATTGATCCCACCTCACGTGCAAGTGGCAGCAAATCCTCTCTTCCTTGCCCACTCTGCACCTATACTGCCATGAGATGGAGGGATGGTTCTGCTCCCATCAGTGGAATTACATCAGCAAGGTTATGGACACATGGAAATATTTATGAAACCAAGAACCCACAGTATTGCCTGCAAGAGAAGTGTGGCATACAGGTAATTAAAAGTTCACTTGTCCTATTGGCCCATCCATGTTTTACTATGTCAACAGACTTAAAGATCCATTGGAGGAAGAATGATACAAGCAAGAAATATAGCTGAGGCCATTAAGCACAAAATTTCTAAAACAGTCCTGGCAGATTGTCATGGCTTTATCTTATAGACTCTGTCATGTCAAGTTTCTCAGGCTTTCACTTGAAGGATTAAGACCTTCTCCTGAGATGTGTCAGGCCAGGCTCCCATGAATTCCAATTGCAATGCGAGGGACTGCATGGGACTTGGGACAATTTATTATGACGCTGGCTTCGTAAGCTTTTGATAATTTATTACAGATCTCTCAACCTCACTTAAAGAGCTGTCCTTGATCAGCCAATTGTTTAAGCTAAAGGAAAAAAAATTCAATCCTAGGCTGCATAAGTAAGTTGTAATAAAAACTAAACACTTCACGGACACAAGGAGATAAAGACAGCAGAGAAACCTCACTCAGCTGGCTGCACTGGTTAACATGTCCCCAGTGACCACAATACATTACTGCAAGTCTGTCTGGGATATTTAGGTTTAATTCTCTCTCAGACTAGAACACAATAACGAAAGTGATGAAATAACATTAATGAGAAGGTTACATGTAGTTATTTAACTAGCTCCACATTTCTAATTAAGTACCATTATTCTAGCAAATCACAAAAAAATCAGGGCAGAGTTGGCCATTGCTTCTGCATCCTATGAAGTCTAGAAAAAGTTAATTGACACAAATTTTGAGCAGCTTTTAGACAGAACTATTTGCTGATGGTTAAAAAAATTCAAAAGGAAGCACTACAAACACAGGCTTGAAGTTCTAAGGACTAGATTTGGGGATTTTGTCAAAAATTTCTGGTATTTTTTTTTACTTCGAAGATAAAATGTAACTGAAGTCCTTAACCTTTTCCTTCTAAAAGATAAACGTGTCAAGTAAACATGAAGAGCTTTTTATTTTTAAATCCACTTTATTTGCAATGAGTAATGAAATAAGATGGGCATTTCTGAGTTTTCTCTAATAACACAGCATGAAAATGACACTGAGATATATCTGTGTAGTCTACCCACCTTAAACTGAGTTGTCTTTTAATTTCTTTTACTGAGAAAATGCCATTACAGCTAAGACCTCTTACTGAAAAAATGCAACCTTATGTCTTACAAAAACATCTTGAATTCCCTAACATAGGAGAAAGCAGACTTACTAAAACTACGGGCACTATTCAGATGTGGATCCACTCTGAAACATCTGAAATTTATTTCCCATCATTTATTCTTGCTTCAACAGATTTTGCAGGTGCTATAAGCATCCAAAACACTCAAGCAGAATTGCTGAAGAACTTTTATGAGTTACTCCCACCACGGCATAGAAAGATGAGAGAAAGCCTTTATGTGCACAAGGCTCTCTGTGTTGCCTTCACACCGCAGTATGATGTTTGGAATTCACATGCTTTTCACATTCTTCATCAAGGCATTTCATGAAACCATCACCAAGTTGCAGGACTTCTAGTTCACTTTAAGAAGAGGGAAGGGGTACAACTGAAAGAGAGGGGGTGAAGACAGCGTTTGTATGAAGGAAGGCCACATCACATTGCTGCATTCCTGGAAGAGGTGATCTTTCCTGATAGAGTTCAAAGGCCTGGCCACAGCTATTTCTTTGAAGATGCGGGAGCTGTGTCCTATTTTTATCCTAAGCTATACATGTTACCACTTCTTTTGTGCAATTTTGTCTCCCTCCTGACATCCTGTCTGTCAGTAGGGTTCTTTAACCCATGGAATGAGCTTTTAGTGTTCACATTGAGACTTCAGAGCTATGGGTCTACCAGGAATTGTCATGATGTGCAATTATCTTTTGACTTCAGCACAGGGTAATATTTTCCGAGCGTTTCACATTTCCAGTTCAGATGCATATACCGTCAATGAACTGGTTTCATGATGAGAGCGTGGAGAAGGTGGATCAGAACCATTACCATGTCCCACAGAGCTTCAGACTGTGAGAATGCAATTACTGTGCACAGGTATTTTCGCTCTTTTCCTACTGGGGGAATGTCTTTCTACTAACAATCTTGGAAAAACTCATATTCCACTCAGAAGAAACCTGTCTGCTTTTGTAATGTTGCCAAAAGTGCAAGTAAGCAGCGTAAGTCTTTTCTGATTCTCTCCTCGCTGCAATGAGGTTACTGTGTACATTGAAGTTTTTTCTTCCTCCTTCCCTACATTTTCTCAAGGCTTGTGAATTAAAGGAAGGAGCCATGGAGGTGTCATAACTTGCCTTAGAGTCCCTAGGCCGCATGCAGCACAGCAAATCTTGCATTGCGGCTGCCACAGGCAACAACAATCCACCAGCAATATCTACACAGATCTTAGGTGGAAAGCTTTTATTATACAGCTGTAACACTGGAAAAGAAGTAAACAAAAAAACAAGCACGAACACAGCTCCTCACCCAAAACCAAGGCATGCAGGAGCCTTTTGCTGCAGATCACCCCAGGGTGCTTGGGTTTCCCTGGAGCTCCGCACCCCGAGTCGGCACGGGCTGGAGCGCAGCCGGCTGGCACCTTCGCCAGCGATGCCCCTGCTCGGCAACCAGCAGATCACAGCAGCAACAACCCACCACCAAAGTGTCAAATATCCATAACCTATAACACAACATAAAGATTACAGCACACAAAACAGACATCTAAGAGGCAAAGCTCTGCAGAAGCAGAGAAGTGATTGTGAGTGAAGAGCAGGTGAGAATGCCTTTCCTGACACTGCGAATGATGCAGAAACACAGGGCTGACACGTTGCGACCACGAGTTACTGCTAAGATATGTCTTTTACCAACCCAGGTTCCTTCCTCTAACTATACTTAAGAAAACATTATCAGGTTTGCAATCAGCCTAAAAGCAAAATGTGACTCGTAGGTCACATCGGAGAATTCAGCAGCATTAAGAACAACTCTCCCCTGAAAATATTCTGGAGCAATTTGCTCAGATACTTCAGGCACTCATTAGGCGTTTGTTTCCAGCATGCATGGCAATTATTCCAGCTAGCTGAAGATTTCATAATGTAAAATCTTCTGGCTTCTGACACACCAACGTAAGGCCAAGAGCTAAACTACAGATGCAAAGCTGGAGCTCAATAAAAATGATTCCTGAAATGCAGACTATTTTCAAGTGATATTAGCAGAGAACCTCCTAATTGCTGTCTTTATCGCTATTTTTACCCTCTGAACCATAGCTGCTACATGACAATAGGCTAAACCCTGCAGAAGCCAGACACACTGTGCACCAGAAGGTATGAGCCTAATTCTGCTTTCCTGATATATTCCCCGTTTCAAAGTCAGTAACACTTTGTACTCCACCGTTCGAGTTTGACAAATCTGCCTGCAGCTGATCCAGATGGCCACATCCCTGTGCTGAACAGCCTCCCTCCACTTACAGCCGGAGGCATCTTCCCTGGACTCGGAGCAACTTCTGTAAGCGTTTCCCTACCCATGCACTGGGATAGAGACCAGTGCCCTCAACCAGGAGAGAATCTGCATGTTGCGAGTGCTGCTGCACACTCCCAGGTTTCTGACAATGAAGAGGTTAAAGTTCTGCACGTGTTTTCTAGAGTGAGGAGTATTGTCAGCAAAAATAAAAAAAATTATGTTAGAAGCAGATGGAGCGAATAATTTCCCAACCTTTGCTACATAAACACAGAGTCTAAAGGCTTCAGGCGACTTTTACCCTGGACTCTGTTTTTGTCAGATCAATGACAAGTCACGTTAACAGCGGTGTTTAATTCTATCAATATGTGACCAATTGTGTTAGATTGTTTGGCCATTGATTTCACTTAGTGCTACAGTTGAGCTCTGAAAGGAACTGCTTTCGCCTGCATTACCACACATGGTGACAAATGCCCAGCGCTGACTTTTAGTCTGGCATGCACAGAAGCTCTGCTTTAAAAAAAATCCAGACTGCTTACATGCCGGGGGAATACAGCATGATAGTCATATTTATGTTATTCTTTATTTATTTTCTGAATCGCCAGGCCATCCCATGCAATCCTATTTAGGTTTGAAAGAGGATGTTCACAGAAACAGCTGAGCAGACAATAAGTCAGTTGACAATTTGGCTGCACGAAAATGATAAGGCAGACCTGGGAAGATGCACAGCGGAGGAAAACAAAACTGAAAAGGATAATTTCTTTCAAATTTACTGTGAATGGACCACATTCCAAAGCGCCTGCCTCAGTTTCTAGCATCACTTGTTAGGGCAAACTCACCTTTTGCACAGAGTTTTGACCAGCAATGGCTTACCAGCAGCGGTTTTTAGTGTATCATATTTGCCACATAAAACCCCTGTACCAAATTCCTAATAGTGATTTACACAGGACCTGTAAATCTGCCACAATACTTGTAGCTCTCAGCCTGAGGTTTAAAGAAGAAATTCAGCGTTTGGCTACCCTTTCTCCTGTATGATGAAGAAATTTTTTTCTAAAATAATTCTTAAAATTTATTTGCAAAAAAGTAGCAAAAGCACTGAAAATCACGTAAATACCATATATTTGTTATTCTTTCTCTTGGAATTCTCTGAAACTACAGAGATTTCAAGTGACACAAAATGACCCAGAAATTTTTAGGTTCTCTTCTAGCAACAGGGTTTAATCACTACACTTAAGGTAAATTTTAACTTGAGTTACTTTTGAAAAAAATCTATTAATTAAAGCAAATGACATAATAGAAAGAAAATATTCCACAAGATTAGGGTTTATGTTTCTTAAAGAAATATCATACCTTTCAAGAAAAATGCTGTTGCCTTCAGGTACTGGGCTTATAATTTCACAGCAACCTACCCAAATCTGCTCCGAGAGTCAGCACACCTACAAGAGGGAACTGTGTTACAGAAAGCCTTGGTCTTCATGGAGCTGTAGTGTAAATAATCCCATCTGCATCTCTGTCCTGAGTCATCCTAGTGAATAATAAAACTGCCTTGATCTCTTAAACCCTAACGCATACATTTTTATTTAACTGTCTTCTGATAGTTTTTCATGTAGAGATGAAATCACTTTAAAGCCACTTGCAGCTTCCAATGTGCCCATTCACCATCTCCAGAGGTATTCCCATTGCACGGGCGATGAGATGTGCCAGGGCCCCATGGGAGCTCACAGGGCTTTGCATAGGGAGTTTAGCCAGGCAGCATCCTGGGCTGGGGATGGATCCACCCGGCTGGTTGTGCAGCTGCTGCGGAATTCCTCTGCTCCCTGACACCTGCCTGGGGCACGCTGCAAGGGTGTGATAATTAAATTTATTACTTGGTCTCTCAATTTACAGCCTTTGCAGTCGTGTGGCACATCAGGGGTGCCACCGAGACTGTCAAACCAGATGTTCCCAAAGTTGGGCTGGAACTCTTGGGGAGATAACAAATCCCACAATTTCACAGAATCACAGAATAGTGAGATCACATCTGGAATAATGTGCCCAGTTCTGGGCCCCTCAGTTCAAGAAGGACAGGGAACTGCTGGAGAGAGTCCAGCACAGGGCAACAAAGATGATTAAGGGAGTGGAGCATCTCCCTTACGAGGAAAGGCTGAAGGAGCTGGGTCTCTTTAGCTTGGAGAAGAGGAGACTGAGGGGTGACCTCATTAATGTTTACAAATATATAAAGGGTGAGTGCCATGAGGATGGAGCCAGGCTCTTCTCTGTGACCACCAACAGTAGGACAAAGGGTAATGGGTTCAAACCGGAACACAAGAGGTTCCACTTAAATTTGAGAAGAAACTTCTTCTCAGTAAGGGTATCAGAGCACTGGGAACAGGCTGCCCAGGGAGGTTGTGGAGTCTCCTTCTCTGGAGACATTCAAAACCCGCCTGGACACCTTCCTGTGTAACCTCATCTGGGTGTTCCTGCTCTGGCAGGGGGATTGGACTGGATGATCTTTTGAGGTCCCTTCCAATCCCTAACATTCTGTGATTCTGTGATAGCAAGTGACCAATTCGTTTCTTTTTCAGATCATGTAGACAGTGTTTTCTGGCATTTTCACCAGAAACAGAAATATATTTTAATGTTCCTTATGAGATTTTTCTGTGAATCTAATAAATTTTGCCACATAGCAAAAACCAAATCAAAGCAAAACCCAGATAAGATTTGCAATAATAGAAGTGTTATTCAACTATAATTCTTTCCTCTTGCTGTGCACAAAGCTATGCTTCAGAACATTTCTATGGCATTTACTGGCCACCCTGAAGAAGCAGTATTTGCCTGGATGACAGCAACCTTGCACCAGAAAAATAAACATGGCAGAGATTCTCTGGACCCCTCATCTACAGCCTTCACATGTGGCCTCAATCAATACCTGACTTTTTGTCAGAAAAGCATTGTATTAATCAACTAAGATGATGAAATAGAATGAATTGTACCTGTCTTCCTAAAGGAAGGTGGCTTTATTCTCTCTTGCTGAATTATCAAGGAAGGATCTGCCAAGGAGTCCATGTTGGAGGGAGTTAAGTACAAGGCTTGGAAGCACGAAAACCTTCGGTGGGATCAGTCATTTGAACAGCCTTTATTTCAGCAAACAGTTTAGTCTGGTTTACTTTTTATAGGATCCTTACAAGTACATTATAAAGTTTTTGTTGATTCACCTGCGATAAGCTTATTTCTTTAAACTATTTTGCTATAAAATATTTATTTTAAAAAAAAAGAACAACAACAACAAAAACCCCTAACATACTGGTAGCAAATTTAAAAGTGAAGAACAAACAGAAAATAAAGAAAAAAAACCCTCAACACCCCCCAAAAATGATGAAAACTACAAATAACTACTTGGTGCAATGCTGCTCCGAATAAGATGCATGCCAAACTCTAAAAGCTTAAGTCAAAGAAGAGTGGATTTGTAAACCACAGAAGTCTCATAGGGAGGTTTCCCACTTATCTCAGAAGTCCAGGATCAATCCCAAAGAAAAGGCATGCATTTGAAACACAGTGCAGCTGCCTTAATTGAAAAAAATATATATATACAAATGTATACATTCCCAAAGGACTAAACTCTGCTCTCTCATTGACCTGCATGCCATTATTAAAGGTGGGGAAAACGGCTGCCACACCTGACCTGCATCCAGCTCCACTGAGCTGGCAGGGAAAATTCCCATTGATTTCAACCCCGTCTAACAAGTTTCCCATCTAACAGTGTTCATTTCTAAAGTAAAGGGAGGAAAAGTGCACGTATTCACATCCGTTGCATCACTGCTGTGAGAGACATACGGCGGAGAGTTTGAGTGTATTTCCCATCCTCTCCCTTCTCCTGAGCCACGCTCTGTTTAAGGAGGCTGGGGGACAGCACCCACAGACCACTCTTAATTAAGATGGTCAGAAGGTGTGCGTGGATTAAATCAGCACAGTCTGTGGGGTGGGCTGTTGTGTGCAGCTTCCTAAAGCCGTTAGCCCTTGTGCGCCTTTACAGCACTCAGCTTATCAATTTACTTGCAAATGGCTCCCTGAAGTATTAACCCAGGTTAATTATTCGTCAAATATGATTATGCAGTGGTAATGTAAAAAATCGGAAATGCAGGATGGAATTTTTCACTCCAGCGGTTTGGCAATTGTGGCAGCTGGTGGAGAAGCTGGAGTAATTACCAGCCCATTCCAGCTGGTGGATCAGCACTCTGGTTCAGGGCAGGAGGGGGGAAGAAAAAGCAATAAAGAACCAGAGGAGCGGGAATCTGAGCCGTGCCAATCGACGTGGGGAAAATTTCACAGCTGCTGGTGGTGATAAATGAGAGACGGTGGCCCTACTTCTAATCAATACATGTAAATGCTACTCATTACAGCTTTTATACACACTTCTCAATTAGCCTTTCCTCCCACTGGTAACAAGGAATGTCATGCTTTCTGGACTGTGAAAGTGGTTCGGCAGTAAGTTCACCTGCATTGGTGAGACACGGGAACAACGCTCGCAGCTCAGCCTGGCAGCAGGTGGTAGCAGTGGAAGTCTAAATTCCTCCTGTAATGTGAACTAAATGAAATCCCAAGTGTTGTCATTTAATTAAATGGGTTTTTAAATACCATTTCCTCTTTCTTGCAGGTAGAATAATCCAGTCCTGGACACACTCCTTTGCCTCACCAAGTCCTTCAAACTGAGGGAGAAGGGGAACCAGCTAAGATAAACATTGAGACTCGTAAGACCAACTAAGTTGCTCTCTGAAAAACAAACACATAAAAAGAGACTAAACACATTAGTCCTGCACCCTAATAAAGAACCCTTTTGCAGACATCCTCCTTCAAAAGGTTATTTGCCCCTTTTCCCCCCACCACCGCGTGCTATTTGAAGACAGAAAACAACAGATGACCCCACACAACAGCGTCTCCTTTCTTTGCAGAGTGAAAAACCATCACCACTCACCATTTCCTGGGAGCTCAGCCCAAGAGGCGCAGGTACTGCACAGCCTCACCACAGCCATTCAACTCCTGCAGCTCCTGGTGCCAGGCTAAGCAGCTCCACAATAGCTCACCCTTCATCTGTAGTGGCTGCATCCCGACACGGGCCAGCAGAGAACTGAATACTAAATGGAAATACATCGCTATGTCCAGGCCCAGGATACATCTCTCATCACGAGAACTTTTGAGAAGTCACAAAGTCTGCTTGCTTCTCTCTTAATCCTGGAAGCTACGGCCCCAATAAGAAAAAAGGCATCAACATAGCTACGAATTTTTCACAAGATCCTCAGTCTAGTGACCACATGTAGCGTAGACAGTCACCTTCCTTCACTGAGGCTTACGGTATTCAATGCTTTTCTAAAGGTCTCTTTCCCCTTCCTCCCCACACCAAAAACAAACAAACAAACAACAAACAAAAAAAACAAACCCTCAGCTTTTCGAGGTTTAAGAGAATAGAAATGTGAATTCAAGAAATACAGAGCCTCAAAACTCAAGAAACAATAAATTACTATTAAGAAAAACAAACAAAAACCAAAGCACCACACTATGGTTTTAATATTAATGGTTTTACAAGTTAATCTTCCCAAAGTTATTCAGGTCAGGTGAACCAAAACAGAGTACTTATTTTAGGAACATTTTCTTAAGGGTACACAGCCACTCTATATTTCTGAAAACATGGCCACACACATTCTCCTTCAACTTAAAGAGTAAAAACCCCAATTTCAACACCTAAGGCCTGACTCATCTATCATCATCAACTGGATTCTTCATGCACATCCAAGAGCAGCATCTGACCCTGCAATTTAACTCACACATGTAACCTTTCCACTTGAAAAACTATCAGCACCTTTTGGGGTAACAACATGTAAAAACCAAAAAAAAAAAACAAAAAAAAAACAAAACACACACAACAACCAAACCCCAACCACTGAGGACAAAATCTTCAATAGGTCCCTTAGTAGTTAGCTAATTTTTCTACCTCACAGAGAAGTCAGAGGTGAAAATAAAGTTTTCTAAGCACCATTAGGTTCTCTTGACAATTAGACTCCAACTAGTCTCAGAAAGAGTCAGAAACAAGGCTAGAGAAATAACTTAAATGACAACTACTTGGAACTGGGCTGCCTTTTCTCAGCAATGCAGACCCCAAGCTCCATCTCTCAGGGTTTGCATATTTCAGAATCAGGACTTCACACAAAGGTGATGCTGTTTCCCATCGATTTTCCAAATTCTCATTCTGCAACTATAAATGCCACCCTCAGTAAACACCCACAGAATATTTTATACTCTCAGTTCTGAGACTGTCTCTTCTTTACAACCATAGAAGACGTTGAATACCTTTGGTTTCACTGGGTTGAAGAATTGTTGATAAAAACCTGCACCATTAAATACTCAGCAACATCCTCTGAGTTTATTGTGACTGTACACTTTTGTTCCAGACTTTGAACCTACTCTGATGTACTCAGAACAAAAATGCTGATATGGAAGCACCACACATCGGCACCCACAAAGTCATCCTAGGACAAATATCAACTTTGCTTCTGATTTGGGACACCCTTCCAGGGTTCATCAACTACTTTAGGATTACCAGACCACAGCTGGACAGTTCTTGCCCCTCTCAAAGGGCTGAAGGCTGAGGAACACCACGATGCTCTGGACTTGTTCTACTCTTCTCCTACTCAGCATAAAAGTTCCTTCTGAAAAATGGAAAATCCAGGCTTTATTTTCCTTGCTTTCAGTGGATTTGTGTTTGTAGCAAAAGTTATTTTTAAAAATAAGCAAAGTTGCTTTTAGGACTGCTAACCCAGCCAATACAATTTTCCATGCATACACATATTCTGGAAAAAAAAAAAAAAAAACCAAACAAAAAAAACCAAAAAAAAACCACACACACACAAAGCAAAAACACCCCTGTATGAATCAGAGCAAGATTTTTCCACTGATTTGGAGATACCAGGGCTGGCTACAGCTTCCTAGTGCTTACAACAATACACAAACACAAAACCAACCTAACACAAGAAAAGTTATTCTGCTTTTATTATCCCTGCACAACAGACATAACAGTGTCCTGGTATTCCATGTGCCTTAGAGAATTTGAGAACTTTCCCTTAATTTTCCAATTATTTTCTTGAATTGTTTCCTTTTCTGCTTCCCCATCAGCTATCATGACATTCCCTAAATTTCCCGGAAAGCGTTCTGTGCTCCTTGCTCTTCAATACATTATTGTTGGTCTTTCACCATGCAAAGAAACCCCTGAGTTTTCTCAAGTTATTCTGATGCATTGACATGAATCGTTCTGCCCCAAGATAAGTTTAAATATACTGTCTATTTTCCCCAGGTATCTAACACGTTGCATTTATTATGCCTGCAACTATGTTATTTTATAACTTATCCAAAGGCTGAATTCTAGCTTGCACGAACACAGATCACGGGAATACAGCATCCATGAAGATACGGCACACGCTGGCTTTCGCAAAAGCTGTTAATGAGCTGTACTGAAACGGTAGCTGTCACTTTGCATTGGATCAGAGCAATCTGCACAATGTAAGGAAATTAAAAGCTCCCAGTGGCAATGGATCCTGTTTCAGTCATTAGCTGCAAGGGAGTGACAGAGACCATTCAGAGGACCAGCCCCCTGTGAGGTTCTTTGGTCCTCAGGGGATTCACTGCTAATGCTGTTTTATGCCCCACTTCTTTGTGATGCAGAGTGAGCACAAATGAATTGCTATTTAATTTATTTATTTAGGTGCATCTAACATTGCAGAGGAAACAAAAAAACATTGGGGGGGGGGGAACCCCACAAAGCACAGATGCATTAATCTAACAATCAAGATGGCCACACAAGCCATTTGGTGAGCGTCTATAAAATACCTACACGCAAGCATGTGTGGTAGATGCATTATAATACAATGAATACCAAATATATACTTCCCAGTCCTCTGCCATTTCACTTTGAAGTAGGTCCACTGAGACTGAATTAGAAAAGCAAAACCTACATTAAGTTTTATTTCAGTAGAAGACATGTGGGAGAAATATCTATCTATCTATCTATCTATATTTTAACAGAGAATCTGAGAATATTTGCTTCAATCTTTGTGTGTTTCAAAAGAGAACGAATCAGGCAGAAGGACAGAAGGTTACATATTAGTCCTGGTCATTGCTCAAAGAGTGTGGGTTATAAATAATAAAGGAGAAAAGGGTGAAGGACACTAAAATATAACTTGGGGCCCACAATGGAATAATCAAAGCAATGAATCTAATTTCAGCTTAAAAATACCAAGCAACTTTGGATCGCATGTCTCTGTGCTGCTCTCGTCTGAAATACAGGAACTAATACACATGCCATCCACTTATTTTTAACAAGTTCCATCAGGAGAAGAAACTGAGATGTCTTCCTTTTAATGCACTGTAGATGACAGGAATATTTGTGTGCGTGCATGTGTATGTAATGTACATTTGTATGCATATATAAATTTATAGTCCACATATGTTCTTTAAAACTTCCACGCTAAGCAGAAAACAGTAAAGCGTCTTGCTATTTAAGATACAATATGTGACAGTCAGCCTATACATACATGGTGTGTATGTACATATGCACATATTACACAGATACCCCTGCTCATACAGGTACAATTTTTTTACCATTGTTAGAAAACTGGTTTTGAAGGACAATAGGTGGGGCTAATCCTGCAAACCTGCTGTATGACACTTAGAGATCTGACATACTTGCAAGATGAGGCATATTAGGTGAGATGCTGCAAGGTGCTGAGAGGCAAACGTCTTCAATACACAACCCTTCTCTCTTGTGATGAGAGGGCTCTGTACTGCTAAAGAAGCAGTTGCCCTCTGGCAGGATCAGCTTTGAAAGGGTCTTCTGCAAGACTGGTTTTTAGCCAGATAACTCAGTGTCAAAATAAGGCGGGGAAGAACAGGATCACTCAGTTGAGTACCTTTAAAAAAACGGTCCAAAAGATAATTTTCTCCAACCTCTTGGTTAAGAAGTTTCTAGGCCTGACCCCGGTATCTATCGGTGCAATGGAAATTCTCACTACTCCAGCAGCAGCAGGATCAAGCCATCTGTTTACCCAAAGCATAAGCTTTCTTAAAGATGACCAGTGACTACAGGAGATTAAATTTACAGACATCTCTGGGGCTAAGGTGATTTTTCTCCTTCATACATCTTATGAAAATATGCATTCTCAAGCAAAGTACCACATCCTAACTCGGATCACTAGGTCAAAAGAAAAATCAGATAGTAATTGAGCTTGTAAAAACTGGGAAGTACTAACGTAAAGTTTATCTGGGCCTCAGGCGTGCCATCTCCTAACCCAGAAGCAATCAGCGATGCGATTTTACTGTCCTAACACAAAAGAAAACTGAAGCAGTGGAGATGGGATCATGGAGCACACTCTGGCTCCAAAAAGGGTTCTCAGCAGGACTGGGACCTTCTCGGTTCCCCATGCAGGTCCAGTGAGAAGACAGCAGGGATCCTCCATGCAGCCCAGTCACTACCACATGGGGAAGATGCATTTTTCTGGGGGATTGTGAAATTACTGATTCCCCAGAATAGTTTCTGGGCTTATCGAAGGACCAATTTTCTTCAGTTACTATTGGTCAGCATCTTCTGTACCCATTTTTCTCTGTTCTTATCTCCTTCACCAAACATGCTCTCTAGATGCAGCACTATGTGCCAGAGCGGACCAGGAATGGCAGAAGTCCTGCTCCGTTTCTGAGGTGAATCACACTGGTGGATGCAAGCTAAACTCCTCCAGTAACTTAGCTGCCAGTGACTAACAAGGCTGAATGAGAGAAATTTGGGAAGATTTTAAAGGAAATATTAAGAGGACATCACCCTGCCAAGTTCGTTCCAGTATATGAGGACAGACAAACAAACTAAAATCAATTGACAATACTAGGCAATACATATTTCCCTGCTGTTAGTTCAAGAACTGGTTGAATCATCATTCTTGCAGAGTTACCCTTAGGCAATCACATGGCATGGAAGATTTTAGTTTGAAGTTTTCAAACTTAAGACTGGAGCTTAACAAAGTCATACTTTTCTGAAATCATACTCTTACAGCACAAAATATTAGGTAAGCCTTGCTAGATGAGTTTCTTCCAGTTCTTATGACACAGAAAAAGTTTCAGAATCATTCTTATCTAAATTTGCTACTTAGATTGAACACGTGTACCTGTACACCCATTACTATTACAAGAGAGAGTTTTGTACCCTTGCTGCAAATTCTAATTGCATGTCACGGTAGTTAACAGAAGGCTAATCTCATACATTCACAAACACACAATTTAAAACAAAGTCTGAAAGAGAAAATTGCCAGATTTCTGTCTTTGACAAATGTGAAACTGTACAAATGTCAGTACGTGTAACTGTAAATAAAACAGAGAAGAAAAAAATCCAAAATAAAGGTCAGTGAAAGCTGAAATTCTCCTTCCTAGACATAATATAGTACATAAAGTTATTACTAGGCCTTACAGGACTTGCACAACTTTGCTCTTCCTACCTATCATCTCTAGTTGCTCATGACCTCTGCTTTGCCAGTTCAACTTACCTTTCCATATCTAAGGTGTTTATACAGCCCCCATTAGTGTAGCACTGGAGAAAAATCTCACAATCTTCTAATGTTTTTATCGCTGTGAGACAGGGACAAGCTATTATCCCTGCTTTATACATAGGCAAGCTAGGTAAAGCAAGGAAAAGGCACGTTTTTTAAGTGCTTAGACTCTAGCATTAAGCTAAAGCACTTGGAAACTCTTTGGAGAAAGTCCATATACACATATGAAACTGCCTTAATTTGTGTCTCTCCACTTCCTTCTTTTATTTAATCCTCCTTAACAATTTTGAGGTCCTCCAGGCCATAACCATTTTCAAAAGTGACTATAACAGTGCCTAAAACTCAGTGAAAGTCAATAGAAGTTAACCTCTTAAAATCTTATGGACCAGATTCTTAAAGGTGTTTAAATACCTAGCTCTAATGCTCAAATAATCTGTACTTAAGTCACTCCCCCACAAATAGCTGAGATCTTGCCATGCCTACAAGGGCAGTGTTTCAACATCTGTAAAATTCGGGCTGTGCCCACTGGTGGTGTGGAAAGCATGAAGAAGCTGCAACTTGAACCCTGGATTCTTGAATTCTTCAGAAGAACCTTCTCTGAGCCACCATCTTTTCTCACTGTTTACATCACAAATTAATTCTGTTCACTGAAGAAACTTTGCAAATCCGGGAACTCATGCATTCCTCTGCCAAAAACCCTCTTTATACTAATTTCTGGATAGCCTACTACTACTGACTGTCTCCAAAACTTTACTTTGAGTTCAAGTGAAAAAAATGCACTTCTACACATTGAAAATTAGAGGACGCATACTAATTATTAGCTTATATATTGCTTATATATAAAGAGCTTCCAGTTTTACCTTGGATAACCCAGCTTCCTTCCTGGCTGAGCCTGCCTGGTCCAAGCTCTGTATCAGGAGTCTGAACTCTGCTGTACTCCCAAGGGAGTGCCAGAAATCTTCAGTTCAATTCAGTTTTAAAAACAACTAAATAAAAGTTGATCATAAATATTTTTTTTTCTTCTAATTCATCTAATTTTACTCTTCCTTTACATTTTTAGCAGCATACTACAAAGTATTTTTTTCCCCTAACATGGATCAGTGCCACAGGTTTAGACAGCAAGGCTGAGGTTGTAAGTACAGGACACAGAACAACAGGAGCACATTCAGTGATCAAGAAGGTGCCATCAGAGTGTGTCAAAGAACCAAAAACCTCAACAACAACTAAATAAAAAACACACAAACAAAAACCTCACCACCAAATACACACCACACTCGTGCTTCTGTTGAAATTATTGGTAACAGCAAAAGAAAAAAAAGAACAAACGTATTCCCAGTTTCATCATAAAGATTCAAAGATCCATCTCAAAGCGAGCAAATTCCACAATCCTGAGCTGAGGCTAAGCAGATTCACAGACCTCAGGTAGATGTCAGTGCATCCCTTACATTCTGTACAGATTAGAGTTCGCTTTATGTCTAGGAGAGGTTAAGATTTTCACTTTTTCGTATATTATAGAATGTCAGAACTGGTATTCATGATGAGAAAAACACTAATGGAAGGCCAAATCCTCCTAAAGACATGGCAATTCTGATGGTAAGTGTTAACAGGCAACAAAAAAGCCGAAGCTCTTCCTCAGTGCTTATCACAGTATTTTCAAATGTAAAGGCACAGATTTTTACTGTGTAGCATTTCCATTAGTTTCTTAACATAAGGAAGAAAAGATACTGTTCTCTCTAATTACAAAGTCAGGACATGTGATAAGCGATGGTCTCCGTGCTGTTTACACTGTCAGACAAAATGCCCCTCTGCTTTTACCCAAAAATAATGTTCTTCACTCCCTGTCCTGAACTACTTTCTAAAATTGTAAGCTACTGAGCATAGCGAGTGTTGTGGATGCAAATCAGGCAAGACAAGTGTGCAGCCTATGCAAAAATTTATAACAATTGTAGTTTGCTGTAAAAAAAATTCCATGTCTGTAAAATATGACTGACACATTTTCCTAAGAAATGTTATATTAAGATCTCACTTTATGCTTGCATGGCTTGCAAATTTCAAGGTAAACCACTCTGTAAACAAATCACAACTTAACAAAAATCGGCATTGAATGAGTAGGCAACAACAAAAGGAATATGGTTGCCTTTGAGATGAATGCTTGTAGAACACTGGTTCAAAACAATAATCAGAGTGCTTTCCTGCCAGCCTGTTATGGATATCTACTTCCCCAAAAAGGGTTTAAATATTTCCATCAATCCACTCTCTACAAAAGTCCACATCATTCCCAGCTTGTGGGGATGTTATGTCTGAAACACAGCTTGTTAGGACATGTAGCCCTGCAACTCAGTTTCTTTTTTTTAAAGAGAAACATAAAATACTAGTACAGTATGTTGTGTGCAAAGAGGCTTTATTAGAATAATCTCCCCCTAAAGATGCTTTAAAACTAACCCATCCACTGACCCATGAAGGGTAAATGCTAAATTCTTACAGTCAAATATTCATTGTAACCCTCTGAAAAAGATGGATGAGCTGTGGCTCCTCTTTAAATTACTATGAGATGGATAAGTAGGTACTATCATCTGGAAGGTGATCATCATCACTAGAAGCATCACCTCCCAGCTGTTAAAGATGACTGAATTCTGACAAAGGAGTTTTGTTTACATAGCCATAAAACTGCTATAGCATCTCACTCTCTGTATGTATTTATAACACTGCTCTCATGAGGAGGTGAATTTCAGATGTTGTGAAGGCAGCAAGAGAGTAGACTTTTATTAAACCATCTGTTGTTTTATAAAGCAACATAAGCTAATAATTAATTTACAAACTGCCAAACCTTTAATCTTAAATCAGAAAAGAATTTATTAAAACAGTAACCACAAGGCTTTTCAAAGACCCACTGAAGGCTAAACACAGTGAGTTTCCTTAAGCTGAGCCACTGACAACCATTCTGTAGCATATGGTGCCAGGGCTTGGCCCCAGCAGCACGTGGTTGAACACCTGTAGGTATCAGGCAAGATGAGTGGGAATTTTGGTCTCAGAATCCAGCCCAGAGACTTAAAAGTCTATAAACAGAGTCCTCAAAACACTGGGAGTTTCATGCGAACCTGAAGGAGCTCAGAGACTAATCCTTAGCATATTGTAACTTTGCCATAGGTGCCATCAGTTTATAGAGTATAGAACCCACCAGAACAGAGAACCACAGAGTCCAGTTCTACTGCTTTCATGCTGAGTGGGGAGCTGGTGGACAAAAGCTACCAGCTCTCAGAGTCACAAAATCTTGGGGAAAACTGTTAACCTCTGGTTCTCTCCACCAGCTGATGTCTAGACAGAGATCAGATGCTGCCCTTGAATATGGCTGGAATCAAGAAACACAATCAGCAAGGTCTTCCCTACTCTTTGGAAGTAAAGATACAAAGAAACTCATCCCCTCCTCACCACTGCCATTGCATTGCCTTGTAAGCAGCTCTGAATAGTGCTGAACTACTTGATGGATTTTTACCAAGTCTGTGTGTTACAGCACACACGCTGGGCTGGTTTGGCCCATTACTGCGTTCAGCCTTCCAGGCTGAGAACTGCAGGTGCTTCCTGGACCAACAACAGTAGATACAAAGGATCTTCCTCAGGCACATGAGAAGTATCCCACAAAAAGCACATCTAAATAAAACCTACTCTCAGTCCTGAAGCTGGTCCAAATCTGTCATTTTGGCAGGACTGGTACTGTGGAGTGCACTATTCATACAACGCTCCCCCATCTTGCTGCGTTGAATACTAAGTGGCTTCTAGAGGTTAACACCACCAAATTTCTAACTCCTGTTACCACTGCTTCAACAGGCTGTCCTGATGCCATTGATCACATTGGCCTAGTGAGGTATCTTACATACTAAAAAACCTGAACACAATGCTGGTTTTGATTGGGAACATGGGGACTTATTTTTATTTTGTTTGGGGTTGGTTTGTTTGGGTGTTTTTTTTAAGTTCTGAGACAGATTTAAAGGATACAACTACAGTACTTAAACCTTACAAGTTGACACCTTATTAGAAATATAGACCAAATCATGTTTCTACTGTAGTACACAAAAAATTATCAACACCATTAATGACAGAGAATTGCCTTTAAAGGATGAGTGCATGAGGTCATTAAGTGCTAGACCCAGAATGAAATCCATGGCTGTTTGATAAACTCTAGAACATATCCCCAAAAGACTAAGTTTGTTAACAGCATACGGAAATAAGTGATTGCAATCTACTGAGTCAGAGCAGCCAACTCCCAGACACACCACCTCTCAAGTCCTGCCTGCTCTCTGGGATGCTTGTGATACCTCCCAGAGTCACGCAAAGCAGTTTAACTTGGTTTAATTAGAGAGCTGTCATGTAATACTAGGGGAATTGTTTGTAAAGTATGATAGAGATAATAACAGTAATTAAATCCAATGTAAATTTAACATACACAAAAAACAGGTGAAAACTTTTTCCTATATTCTTGGTCTTTAAGGCCTATGTGTCTAACTATATAAAGTAAAATGATCCTGAATTACGTTCTGAAGCTTTATTTTTTTTAAGCAAGCTTCAAAATGTAGAAATTGAATGTGCTCTAAATGGGAAAAGGATCACATTATTAACATCTAAAATACTAGTGTAAGTCCAGAGTGACTTGGAATAAGGACAGTACCAAGTAAATGCAAAAAAAAAAAAAAAAACCAACAAGTCAAGAAGAATAAATTGTTTTAAAATTCTAAATATTGGTATTTCATAGCATAACCTCAGCTAGTAAGTTTATGGCTGCACTTTCAACCACAAGTCTGTTTTCCTTGGTATCATCTTCTGAGTACCTGGATTTGACCTGCAAGCTGTATAACACACCTTTTGTTTTTTGTTGTGTGGTTTTTTTTTTTTTTTAACATCGTAAACCTGGAGCACACTAAGTGTTTTACCCTTACCATCTCATTTTGTTCTCTCTTCCATATAACCCTTGGGTGTATACGTTATAATAACTCTGTTTCCACTCCTATTACGGTTAGTGCAGCTGTGGGAGTCTAACAGTCAACATTCACGATATCAATAACTACTGCATTCTTAATCAGGAGGAACAAGCCAAAGGAAATAACTAGTTAAGGAGATTAGAAGACAACTGTCTCCATCTTAGTAAATAAAGGCAACTTTTTTTCTCTCATCACAAAGTCTGAAGAGTCATGTAAACACATGCACAAGGAAAAATAGTATGCTCTTCCTTAAAACATAAACATTTGAGTTTAAAGCTGAATTTTGGGCATGTCCTATGAGATCAAATTTAACTTCATGCCAGGAAAATATAATGATTTCCCTTATTCTTCTGTAAACATTGCATGAGATTTACAGTTTAATAAATTTCCCTCATCAGTTTATAGTTTATACCACAGATCTTATTTATTCACAATTGATTAAAATGGGAGGTGTTTCAAAAGTAGTAAAAGGGTAACAGCTCCTAAAGATACATCACTGCTTTAGTCTACATTTCCCACAGTACAGCTCACCATGTCTATAATGTATTTTTTACTCTCTAGTGTTTGCTCAGAGACTCTCAAACACAATATAAATTCCTCTGTCAAACCATACAATTATTTCTACTAATCCATTGAGAATGGCAGAAGCTGAAGCATTTGAACAGAGGCAACCCGGTACAATAATCTAACAGCTCATTCCAGCAGGTGCAGGAAGTGTTATGTAAATTCCAACTAACTCTTTCTTTATGCATGAGCACCTCACATTAATATTCCTCAGACATAAAATTCATTCCTTTGACAGTCACCACTAACTCGCCACAGCCAGTTATCACCAGAGTAGTATCAACCTGCACGTGCTACAAATGGAACATGTTTTCCTAACTACTTTAGTTAAAAGGACAATAGCCATAAAAGATGACCTGGGTTTAATTCACAGGAGAAATAATCAGAAGTAGCAGCGTGGTGTTCCACAGCCACCATGAGCAGAAATCCTTGGAGAGTTGGTCCTGCATTTGAAAGCTGTATATTAAAAACTTTCTTCCAAGATAAGCTTGAAAGGCCTTCCACAAAAACTCCAAAGACTAGGAGGACTCAAAGAGTATGAAGATGATCATTAAATTTTGGGAGTGAAAGTGTTTTTTCTATCCACAGTTCATTCTTATTTTAATTGAAAATAAGCATTAGAAAGTTTTGCCAGAGTAAAAACCTGTTAATTACAGAACCGAGGAAGTCTTCAATTTTATCTGTAAGACCTATTGGTTACACAAGGTCTTAATACAGGCAGTGCAATCAGTGTTCACAGACTCATAAGGCTGAGGAAGGAGGGTCTGAGAAGGCAGCTTTCCTCACTGCTTGAGGTTGTGGGGGGAAAAAACCCTTCCACACATCAAACTTCATAGAATCAATCAGAATGGAGAAGTTCACAGAGCATCTCCCCTTAAGTCTGGGCCACACATGAAAATAGCATCATCCGCTGGTTAGAATAACTTTCACATACACTACTGCCGAGGATCACCGGTCTGAATAGAGCAGCAAGTCCTGCCCCACCAGTGTCTTACCTGCCTGTACTGGATACATTCTGTTATAAGGCTCCTGTTGTGTCTTGCAGACATACAAAGACACTTCAAAATTCAGTTCTGGATAGCAGTGAGAAAACAGTGGTGTCAGAGCCATGAGTGCATCAACAGGCCTTAACGTCTCCAATCTGATGTGTGGGGGCTTCCTCTTACATGCCCTACACATGGGTCAGGGACTCCTGAGCATTTAACCCTTGCTTAAATTGCATTTTAGTTGTGCCTGTGTCCAGTCCCATCTCTGGCCTTGTCTCCTGGATAATCCCTGGATCTACACTGTAGGCAACTTATCTCCTGTGCCAAACTCTTGTTACATATGTCCTAGTTTGTCTCCAGTCCTGTCCTTGGCCCCATTTCCATTTGTTTCTGTCTGAGCTCCCTGGGTAGGCCTTGGACCTGATTTAACATCCCACTGAACACCCACATCAGCAGGGGTCACCCTCCACTTTCTGTTAGGGAACAGCCAGCTTCCAAGGTTCCTGACAGAAGGACATACACTGAGGACAGTCCTGAGAAACATCTCTGGTCCTCCCAAATCAGTCTTACTTCCCTGTCTGCAGCAGAAGACTCCAGCAGAAAGCCTAAAACTCATCTCAATACTGTATTAAGAGTTGTACCCCACTGTTGTACTCCAAACCACCTTCCCAACATCATAGCCATCCCATGCCATTACTCCTTTACAAACACTTCCCTTCATCCATGTGGTTCAAAATATTAGACCATTCATCCACAGCAGAGGCTCTTCTCATCCAACAAACACCCCACAAGTTGGAAAGAACTTCTCATCGACACCTGCACTGGACAGACCATCACCAGCGGAGTCACACCATTGTCTGGGCTAACAAAAGGACTCCTATCACCCATAAAGTCCAATATTGAGGGTCTAAATTGCTGTCTTATTCCCCAAAGATAACAAGTAAGAAAACTACATCTACTGCACTCAGTACTTCCCCAAGCAGCCTCTACCATCCTAGACTCCAATGCAGCTCCTAACGACCAAGCTACTGTTGCAACATATGGGCTTTTTACCCCTTAGTTACGAGAAAGTGCGATTTGCACTGCCTGAGGCATACAAGTTAAATCCAAACTCAGAAATATGTGCTTTGAAAGGGGAAATTGAAGATGAATGAGAAAAAAATGTCCTGTGTTGAGCAGGATACAACATAAAAGTCCATTTGTGAACAAATATCAAAGTGTCTACTGTTAGGACATTTTGAACAATTTTTAATTATCTAAACCTTAGTTTTTATTTCAGCTGTGAATGTAATGTACTGTATTAAACTTCACAGTAGCAAGAGCAAAGGTTTATTAGCTAGTTTACAAAATCTCACAAAACAGGTCAATAAAGAATAGGGAATGTCTGCTAAAACTGTGACATACAGCAATACATGATTATAAAAAATAAATGGGTTTATGGGTTTTATATTGCTGTGCTGCATTTGAGATAAAAACATAATCCCGAAGTAGAAGAGTCTTTCCTGCATTGCACCATGGGTAGATCTGTGTTAAGTAGGCGTAACACATTCCCGCCCTGCCAAGATAGCATTTTACATGCACTGAGTTTAGGTATAAATGACCTTAATGAAAAAGTAGAAATTAGCTCTTGTGTCATAGGAACACAGGGCAGACACACATAATCTTTATTAAATATAAATAAATATGCCTTCTAGCAACAGAAGCTAATTCTACCTTAATCTGGGTAGATGAGTGAACAGGAAAGAGGAGTATTCCCCCACAGGTTTTCATTGGAATCCTCCCCAGTTCCAGTCCTCCCCAAGGAGAAAAGAATCACATCCTAAATAACAGCATGGCTTTAAAGGATGTAAATACTTCTTTATACAACTGTTGTGCTTTACTGGACACAGTCTCCAGATACACCAAATCCTCGTGTGGGTTCCATTCAGCTACCTTGCACCTCTTGTTCTCTAAACCTAGCGTCTGAAAGTGCTGCTTGATGCCCAGATCAGGGCCTGGTACCATGATCACAACGCTTCTCCTAGAGTTATTACTTATTATCACCATCCTAGGCAAGTCTCTAATTTCCCATGACAGTTCATGATATCCATACAGCAAAACTCCTCTCCATCAACTTGGAGGTCAAGTGTCCCCATCACACAGCCTGGAGTAGGAGTTTCCATGAACTGTGAGTAAGCAAACTGAGAGGCAAGTTTTATCAATTCATGTTACTGAGTTTGATTTTATGGCTTAAGATCTTATTTTAAAATTTTAAGCAACGCAGCATGGTATTGCTGTGACAACGAAGTCGAGATATGTTGATGGTGTTTTTTGGTCTCTGTTTCATCTAAAATCCACAAGTATGATTTCAACTAAAATTACATTACAGGAAAATAAGGCATAGTAAACAAGGACAGTGCACATAAGCCACTGTGCTTCTTGCAGCTAAAATACGCAACATTGTCAGCAGCTAATGCGCATCACAGAAGTCTCCTCTCTGGAAAGTTGTAGTCCAGCAAAACGACCAACAAAAAATCATTCCTAAATGACTATTGATTGTTACATTTATAAGTTGTATTTTCCAGCAGGAAGACATGTTTATATACACTCTATCTGAATCCACTGTCATTTGTCACCTCTCATTAAAAAAGCAGATTTGGCTCTTATCTGCACTTGCATGACAATTCTCTCTCAGAAGAGGCTGGGTGGACTAGAAAGACTGGAGAGTTATTTCAGAACTGGTATAACAGCATGTGAATGAGAAAGGCCATGAAGTGTGTTCTCAGTGTCGCAACAAATCTCCCCATATATTCTATGTATTTTACAACATGCTAAGTAGTTAAATCAAATTGTCTTTCTGGAAGACTGACAAATAAGCCAGTCTTTGCTCTTCTGCCTCTATTCACAGTCCTTTGCAATTAAAGGAATAAACAGAACACTACTGAAAACCCCTTCTCCCTACAGCTGACCTGAAAAACTTCTACATTAAAAATGCCACAAATTCCATTATCCCATTATTTTATAACAGCACCTTGGCTTCACTGCAGGTGAGAGAGAGCCAGGCATTCACCTGTCTCCCTCTAATTCATGTTGGAACCAAAAAGACCTTCTGATTAAAAAAATAATAAATAAAAAATAAAATCAAAGAAATAGTTGTAACTGTATTAAGGAGGTTTGCTTTTTTTCTGACCAATTCTAGATGCCATTTCTTAAGCCTTTACTTCCTATAGATAGACTTTTTAAAGCTGTACACAGTGTCACTCGTCTTTGCTGAATTTTAACTGGCTTTACTACAACATATTCTGAACCATTTAGGGGGAGAGGGTGCTTTCTGAAGTCACTTCTGGCTTGCATTACGTACTTGAAACCTGTAGACTATCACATCAAACACATTTAACATTGGCTAACCACCTCCAAAGAAGCACCTTATCCATCTTGAGAAATTGTGATCTTTTTTCACACACAAAAGAGTAGAGATGTAATATTGCCATGTAATTCCAGCATTCACTGAAATAATTCACAATTTGCAAGTACAAGTGAGAGAACAACCTTCAACGGCTGCTGTTGTATTGGATTAATATCAGCACATGGCTTTTCCTACACGCAGAGCTATTAAGTTTCCTCAGCGAAACCAAACAGTTCTGTACCTGTGTTTTCCTGGGATGTATGACTTAAATTACGGTGTCAGAGTCTGGCTTTTAGGGACCAAAGGATGCAATGACAGAGATTTACACTGTTGCTTTTTTACTGTTTGCTACTGTGTGTTCTTCCTGCCTCTGAGAGAAGAGATGGTGAAAATCTTTTTAAGGGAGAGTGAGATACACTTAAGAAATATGGTAATGATTTTTAAAATGCAAAAAACTATTTCATTGCTACAGGTTTCATTATTTACTTAAAGCTTGGTTCAGTAATTTCAACAATTCTACTAGGCCTGAGCAACAGTTTCACTTCAAAAGAAACCCCACAAAAGCATTCATAAAACTGGAGAAGTGCAACTTTCTGTGCATGTGCTTGTCAGGGACTGATATATTGTGTTATCCAGTGTTTGTTTAGCAGAATCTTATCAATGATTTAATGAGCTCTTTGTTAGGCAGGAATTTTCTAACAGGAGATGCCACAGTCAGAGACACAGTTGAAAAACAGTTGAATGGTAACACAGAAAGGTTGAATTGTATCTTCAGAAGCACATTTATGCATGCTTATTCACTTGCACTTATCCATGAAAACAATGCACAGTTAACTCATGTAAACACTAACCCAGAAGCATACAGAATTACTCAAAGTGTCATTGTGCAAGAGCTTAAGTCGGCACTTTATGTAAGTGCAGGCTCCTCCCAGTCCCTTTGTATATTAGTGCAGGCTTTGGGGGAGAGGTGCCTTCATGTACATTGAAAATGCATAACTAGTGTCAAATTTGCTACTCCAGCTTTTTCAGTTTGATTTTGAAATTAACAAAACAGCAGTTTTAAATATTTATGCTTTAGAAGCTCTATACTCCTGCACACCAACTGCAGTCCTCACAACTTCACATGTGAACTTTCTGTCTATCACATGGTGCTCACTCTAAGGCACCAGGTAATTCTTGCCAGAACAGCTTAGAGAGTGGTTCCAAAAGCAACTGGGTGTGCAGCACAGAGCAAATCAACAATTACTTTAGCAAAAGCTGCTACCTATCCTTGTTACTTGTAGAAGGACAGGCAGAAAGACAGAACACATCCATAATGCCTTAAACACAGCAGTTCCTCTATCTTCATTTATGAAAATTCATTTTCATTTCCTGGATCCTACTGTGAATGCTGTCAATTGACTTCACGATAGCTACAGTTTAAATACTTTTTAAACAGAAAACTGTTGCCCTGTGTGGGATGCTTGGTCTGTTCATTGGGATTGAGCATGTGCATCAGCTTCCCTGCATATACCCCTACAAGTTGCAGAGTTAAAGGTGTGAAAGCAGATAGAGAACAATTTACAGACCTTTACCAGTACTTGTTACTGATGCTTGTTTTCTGCACATTCATGCCTGAGGAAAGGGACAACATCCCCAGACACAGGGGAAGAAGCCTCCTAGAGCAACAAGGGAGGGACAGAGTAAGGAAGATACACAAGTTAGGACAGATGTAAGCATAGCCAAATTTATAGTGAGGGCCCTGTAACTTCGCAGTCCCTCTTCTCTCCACTCCCCATGCACTGCACTATTTCAGGACCTGATCTTTAATTAATATAAATGCTGGGGAACAACTTCACCAAGAGTGTGACACACACATAGCAACCAGAGTTGCTATGAGCCTACGCACCTATACTGAAAGAGATGATAACACAACAGGCTTGAGCTGGCCCACAGACCTGGTAAAAACTCAGCAAGTAAATCCTGTCCTATTAGAAATCAAATTCCGTTCAGAACACAAGCTTTGTAGAGAGACCACTTGCACTCTCCAGTGGTACTATGGGTCTTGTACAACTATGTTCATGCTGCCTTTTGGTCATATTTCCCCCCAGCCTTTGCTTCTGCTTAACGTTTTGACATTGAGCATCCTGCAAAGGAAGCATCTCCCTGTCTCCCTACTCAGTCTCAGAGGAAACTGGTTTTCCAGTGGACAGTCTGAAGAGCAGAAGTGGGTGCACAGAGAGTCACGCTGATGTGGAAACAGCCATAAGTCATCTGCCAGAATAATTCAGCAGAAAGAAGCCAAATTTCTGAATATAGATAGACCTTATGAATAAACAAGAAAAGTCTTTCCTATGAGAAAAAAATCCTGTTTATTCTGGACATAACAGTCTGGCAGTTTAAACATCTCCCGCTGTTTAAATGCACACTCACTTCTCCTTGTAAGTTGCCTAGAAATACTGCACACTACTTTGATATATTATATACACAAAGGCATTTACATGTGTAGAAGAGCAAATTCCTTTGAGAAGTCACTCTGCACTGCAGCATAAATACCACACCACTGAGGTGGAAGTTGTTAGCGTATCTTACCAGTAGGTCAGTCAGTGATTCCATCTGTCTTTTTGACAATTTATTCACAGCTTCCCAATTCCCTTGCTGTTTCTTGTCTGGTGAAAATCCTTGGAACGCACCATGATTGCAGGTTAACTTTTCTTCAGTGTTGTGCAAAGGCAAGCCACAGAGCACAGCGTTTTGGGTGTTTTTTCCACAAGACAAAATACACATTCCTTCATGGTCTCTTCCTATCAGAGCTGATAAGTTCCTGATTCAAAATTCAGAGCAGCCCCAGCCAAGCCTATCAACGGTGGCTCTGTTATAAGAGGGGTTAAAAAGCCTCACATCCCATTGCCTCTTCCCATAGCTCCTCATATCCCTTGTTAGCAAAAAGAGCTGTGTATTGCCAAGACAAGAGGTGGCAAGATCCAAATGACATGAAAATAATTCATACCACAGAAGACATCCCTTGAGAAGTTTAATTCATAATATGCAACAGAAATGCCAAAAAAAGCTTGCTGAGGCACCAGTCTTATTTTCTTTCCTGAAAAGCTAGAATGCTGTACAAGCAAAGTGATTTAACATTTTAAATAGATGCAACATCCTCCTCAAGACTCAATTTCACTTAGGCAGTTCAAATCACAACGAGCTAAATTCTGTCCTCACAGATGTGGAAACAAACAGAGCTGTTGCCCTACCCATTTCAGTGAGGATTCTGAGCTCAGCATGCTTAGACAGGCAAGTAGTTTGCTTACTTTAATTCCAGTTCTTGGTCCTCTACAGCACTGTTCTCCAACATTGGATGTGCAAGACAATCCACTGGGGTGCAGGAAGATTTTTATTTTATACTCCAATTAAATTTAAAGGCATTCTTAAAATTGTGTTTATTTCATCTTTATCTCATCCTTTTTAGTATCTGTTTTTGTGTGCACTTTATGATGTACGTATTACTACAATAGCACATATATAAAATATATATAAATATACATATATTTGGGGTGCACACTCAAAAGCTGATGGGGTTCACAGTCAGAAAAGTTTGGTGACCACTGCTCTACAAGTGGTGTTATGGTTTACTCGAGAACATTGTCATGCCACATTATCTTACTAGGATTAATAAAACTGCTTTTCAAATGCTGTCTCTAGTAATTAGCCCCTTCATCATTAACCTAAGCCATATGAAAAGAACAAGCAAAAGAACTGCTTACGTGGACACATCCCCTTCCTTCTTTTATAAACCTCCAAAACACAGAACAATTGTCCCTCAATTCACTGAAAAAGTTATCACGAATAGCATATTAATGCCACATTACCAGTTTGCAGAATGAAAAGTGGAGGGGAAGGACTGGAAATATGTCCTCAGGCAGCATACATTATCACAACTCTGGTTTGCAGAAGAACATACTCCACAACAGCTGCCCATATAAAACTGACTGAGATACAAATAGGGTGAAAACAACCCATGTGTCAAATCAAAGATTTCATGTGACATAATTTAAATATCTTCTCTAGGAAACCCTATTGGTGCATTAGTATTTTAGTCTGTCCTTAGGTATGCCGACATAAGCTGTTGAAAGTATTCCCTTTATATCGATATTATGCTGAATTCAGCCTCTTAGTCCTTACCTAAACAAAACTTCTGAGGATGAAATCACCAGTGAGTGAAACCCTAATGAGCCTGAGTGGGCCAAGATTTTATCTCTGGAGCTCTTGACATCCCCACTCTTAAAGGGGAAAGGGGAGGTGAATGCATTTTAAGGTTATATTAAAACAATGCCTTTTAGAATAGCTAACTGTTTGAAATATTTGAAAAATAGAGTGTGTGTTGTTTTAAGCAAACTCCTTTTTTCTTTTAAAAAAACGTTTTTAATGCTCCAACAGTGTATTACTAAATAAACTGCCAAAACATCTCTGAACTAACATAAATGTGCAATTTTAATGCCTTCTAATCACACAAATCAGCACAAGATTTTTGTACTTGTGCATGACCTTCTTCAAATTATCCCTCCATTTTGGCTGAATCAGAATGAGTGTGGGCTATTTGATAAAAAACACTAAGTGTGTGAAATGAGGGGCCCTCATCGCTTCTGCCAGACTCCTCTTGACAGAATGATGATAGAAGCATCACATCCCTGGGAAAGTAAATGCAAACTGACAAGAGATGAGCCTTTAGATGTTGAATATAATCTTGAATTGTGCTTGAAGTGTCTTATTATCTTGTCTTTTGATGTCTGAAGGGGTGGCTCATTGTTAGAAAAAGGAAAGCCCTTGCACATCTTTGCCATCTTTAAAAATTGTTTGGCCTTTAACAACTGCTTTTCCAACTAATGTCCATTTCTCCTGACAATAAATATGGCAGGTCGTCAGCAAGTGACAAACAATTTACTTTACATGCCAAGCTTTTATGGTTCTTGAGAGCTCATGTGGAAGCATATTTTAAAAAGCAGTAGGAAATTAGCACCATTACAAATGTTAAGATGGCTGCGCGTGTGTAGTTCACTGTGTGGTTATTCATTACCTCTACATTTCTGTTTTAAAGTCCTGTCTTTCCTGCATTCTGACTGCTGTTAAAGTTCTTTATTTATCATTGACTAAAAATAGTCAATGAAAAATAAAGAGCAAGAAGCAATTTTCTTCTGCTCTAAAAAAGCACTATTATAGATACAGTGCATGGGTAATGCATAAAATCATATTTATTAATCATAACAAATCAATAGCAGTAGTGGTATGGCACAGTCTACCTGTATTGCAGACCCTCACAATCACATCACTGTTTTTTCCACCTTCAACCAGCTCGACTTTTTTTTTCTTCAAACTTAAAAGTTTAATGACAAATCAGATCAATATGATTCCTTAGCAACTAAATCACAGGCACACTAGTTTTTCCTGTCACAGCACCAGTTTTGCGAAAGCAGTCAAGTTATTTTTTCAGGTCTCCGTCACTCTGAGAATCCATAAGAATTCTCAAATGGATCATAAACTGTTACAGGGTTCAGGTTATTGTATCATTATAAAAACGTATTGATACAGTACAGATGACAAGACATGCAGCTCTTGTGCTAGTCTATTACAACCATCTGAATACCATAAGAAATATCAGATATAAACAAAATAAAACAGTCAGCAGTAAGCTGTCTTCTAGGGAACCTCATTTTTCTTTTTTTTTTTTTAGACTGTTTTCACCTGGTTTGAAATACACCAGTTATATGAACCCACAGAAAAGAGAATACAAAACCAGAAAAATGAGTTATTAAAAGTAAATAACCAAAAACCTTACCAGAGCCTAGAGGTTAGATTTGGTTTTTTTTAATAATTTCAAGGGACTGATTCTGCTCCTTCAGATAAGTATGAATGTTTTGTTCCTGAGTTTTCAGACAGATATAAAAACACCCACCCTCCCTCCATCTCCCTTCCAGTCCCAGCCCTGAGACCCCTCCTGCTGCTCTAGGAGGATGCACGGTGTTGTAACACACCAAAAGTGCACCAGCCTTTACACCAGACAGGGGTCTGCCACCACATGCAAGCTTGAAATACGGGAAGTGCTATTCAAAACATGCCAGCCATCATTTCACACAAATGAGATAACGGCACTGTGAGAAAGGCTCAGCCCCCAAACTCAATCCCTTTGAGGTTCAGGGTCACAAGCTGGAGTCCTGCAAATCCGAAGTTGCTCATTGACTGGGACATCTCATCTGAGTAAACCTTTGCATCATCTGGTCCCTCTTTTATTCATTGCCTCATAAAAGCAGAGAGAGGTGCAGGGGCTGGGGGAGAGTGAGCAGGGCCAGATGATTGAAAGATTTTTTTTTTTTTTATCAGCAACTGTTATGAGAAGGTTCACTGTGCTGTATCCACATAGTTAAAATAAGGAGACTCTGAAAGCAATGCATCAAATCCCAGCAACACAGCCACACAAGAGTTTCCTTCACACTCTTCATACCAGGGAAAAAAATATCACAACTTAAATGACTTATGCAGATGCTTTTCTTGCTAGGTATTACCATTACATTTATTGTGCTTAAGAGATTAAAGTATATTCAATTAGTAGGAAAAAAAAATTAAAATATTGTCATTTTCCGCTTTCTTCTGGTTGTAAACTTCATTTTTCCTTTGGAGAGATTTGTGACTTGCAATCCCAAATATTTACGATTTCAGGCAAGGAAGCATAAGAAAGGAGGAGAAATATCAAGCCCGTACATTTACAATCACCTTTGAGCTCATATATCTGTCTAATTTCCTTCCTCCATCCTAATCACTAGTCATGTTTCAGTATTTGTTTTAGTAATAAGTACTATTTGTGGTCCTTATATACTTTTGAATGACTAATTTTGCTAATCTGCTCTACCTGTCCCATATGCATTCCTCTAAAAACTTCTCCACCTTTATGGAAGCTTTATGTAGCTTCTGACACAAACACATCACCTCTGCCCACAGTAGGTCCGATGGTGATCCTGCCACAGCTTCTGCCTGTGTCCCCATGGCAAAACAGCGGAGGATGAGTCATGCAGCTTTTGGAGTAGGTACATACACCTGCACGGTGTAACAGAACCGCACAGTAACCTGGGACTGGCTCAACAATTCATCTTTTGTTAAACATGAAGGTAGCATAATTATAGAGTGGTTGCTCTGACCTGTCAGCACGTTTACGCAGCTGATCTTAGCTCCAAAACATGAGAAGCTGTAGAGCAGTGACCATGTTACAGACGTGGAAGCCATGGACTGGCATGCAACTATTGATAGGTCAAATACCTCCCCCCTCAAAATATTTGGTCTTCCTGCATACGTGATGGACGGTCACCTGCAACCTGTCAGAATCTGTCCTCATGTTTATTCAAATCGCTGAGCAAACATGACATGTCTAAACCATGTGAATAAATCCTAATTGTATGCAAAAGAGAACACAAAAACTGCCCCATATTGTATTTGCTTAAGAGATTATAGACTGAATTCAAATGATCTTTCTTCCTCTCCAGTTAATACTGTGCTATCTCAAGAAATAATTACACATACTTAATAGTACAATATATTAAAGTATGCCTTAAGGTATATTTACTGAAAAGCAATTCTGCCTTCTTGATTAAACACAGGTTTTAGATCATCCTCTTCAAAGGGCAAACCCCTCCAAATGCTGAGCTTCAAACAAAGCACAGAAACCTAAAGCAGACCTCAACAGCACAGAGGCAAAACGCACTCGAGCAGACCTGAGCAACATCTGCCTGTGCACAGCTGTATATTCTTCCAGCTGTGCACATGCACCAAGGAGGGTGAGGGAAGGAAGCGGCTCCAAACCTGGCTGTAAGGAAGGAGACGGGTAGAAAGGAAAGGTGGCACTTCTGTTTTCACTGACCTTCCCCTTCACACGCCTCAGTGTTTGCAGTGAAAATGCCAGGCCAGGCTGTGTAAGCTGGGAGAGGACTTGCTTTATCTTCTGCTGGAAGGCAATTGACTGCCTGTTGTTCTTTATTCAACAACTTAAAAACAAGATTTTTAAAAGCAGAACTATGTCAGATGGGAAACTGAGCTAGAAAATGAAAATGGCTTAAGAGAGTCTCTAATGGTCATCAAACCATACAACCTCCACCTGAACTGAAAAGCACAAAGATGTTTTTAAAAGCCAGTATTAATGCACTTCTGTAAACTCCACGCTAGTTTGCAAAGAAGTAATCTAATAATAGATTGCTGTAGCGAATACTGTTGTTAATATAGGAAAATATTTATTTCTTATTTGTGCAACATTCAAATCTTCATCATAACAAGGAACTGGTTTAGGACTCTTAGTTTTATTGCGTTAAAATAGTTTACATCATATTTTACATCATATCATATCACTGGCTGATAATTTACATGTACATAAATATACATGTATTTAACTTATGTAATCACTTTCAAGTAGCATGATTGCTTTGTTTTCTGAAATGTAACATTCTCCTTAAGACAACTTCAAGCTGTTAAGGAATTAAAATGATGGTTTACCTTTCTGAAAAGAAAGGACATCTGATATGACCAAAAAAAAAAAAAACCCAAACCAACCAAACATACAAAAAAGCACACAGAAAAAAAAAACCACACCCCCAAAACCAAAACAAAACACCACCACCACAACAACAAAAAAAACCCCCTCCCATTCTCCCAACGACACTTTTTGCATATTCTAAAATAACAGAAATCCGAACTACTTTTAGGAATAGACAAGCATTAGTTTAGTGTTAAACAAACAATTTTTAGAGTGGCAGGGGTATGCATTGTGCATCGATTTGGCAGATGTAGATGTCCCTGGAATATCTAGAGAATGAACGCAATTTCAGTCTCTCTGAAAACAGCAGGTTTTATTTAGCCAGCCAGGATGAGATACTATTCTTCTCTAGATGACCTCTGCTTTCAAAGTAAAAGGGCTTAGTCCTGCTTCCAAGAGCATCAAAGCAGTATCACAATATAAAGGAGGACATGTCACAATACAAATCTTCCTTTGTTTCATACTGATATTGATTTTGATTTTTATACATTGGAAAAAAAGAGAAAAATGAGACTTTACACTAACAAATATCAAACCCTTTCCATGACAAAATAATGTTCCTGTTGAAACACACAAGTTATGACACATTTAATTTTATTCTACTTTTGCCCCTATTCGGCATTAATTTTCTCATTTAGTTGTCATTTTAACGTAACTTCTACTACTGAGCTCATCAGAAATTATTTTATAACTAACAAAATAATGTTATTTTGGTAGTACTAGTAGTAATCATAAGTAGTCAGAAAAATCAACTGCTAATGGAAGAAACACTAATATACTGAATACACAATTAAACCAAAGTACAAAAAGCCATAAAGCTGATACTCCCATCCTCTGACCATCTCTCCCCCAAAAAAGGGACCACAGATGATGGGCGCAACAGAAGAAACAAGTTAGCAAGGAAAAAGAATTAAAACGAAAAACTCACAAATGTCAGAAAGAACAAAACCTAGGAAGACAACACAACAAGTAAAAACTAAGCACTACAGAGGATATTAAAGAGAAAAATGATCCACAGGAGAATGGCAACTGTTACTATGAGCTTCCTACAGCTACCTCTGCCTTTGGATATTTTTAAAAAATTTATTAACCTGACAGCAGGAAACTTTATACAGGATTGCCCCCTGACAGGGTGCCAGCTTGGTATAAGCACTCGCTGTCTCTTTGTTTAGCATAAGGAAATCAAGAGAGGTGTTAAGTGGTGCCATGTGCACACTTGGGCAAATCCAGCTTCGCGTCCATCTGCCTCACCTGCACATTTCCACAGAGAACTTGCCTAATCATGTGAAGTCCAATAGAAACATCCAATTCTCTTTCTCTTTTCTGTGTTTGCTTCCTTTTTAATGTGCAAGTGTCTGATCTATTATTAATCTCAAAACACAAACCGGCAAGGATCTCAATCAAAGAAAGTAACAGTTCTTTCACAAATTACCTGTTTACTGTCTAGTAGCTGGCAAGTCCCCTTTGAAACAGCCAGCCACTTCTGTTGCTCTTAAGTTTGTTGTTATTTTTATAACTTCAAAAACAGAGAGAAGAAAGATTAACTAATTAAAAACAAACTATTTGTCATTCAGTCACTACCAATTACCTACTAGGATTTTATTCTTTTTTTCTTCCCTCTCTAATGTTAGTCATTCTGTATATAAATACAGAAAAATCAGGCTTCAAGCCTCATTTAAGAAACATATAACGTACACTTAGCTCAAGAAAAAATTGGCAAAGTAGTAATTTGACAATAAACAGAATTATCTTAAAAAAATCCCACACATTTAACTTTCTCTGTACCCAAATCAGCTTCTGTTGTTTGTTTGCTTTTTTGAAATAGGCTGTCTTTGTCACAATTCAGGCACATCAATAAGAAATTTATTTCCATACAAGCAAGGGAATTTAAGTGGGGCTGCAATATTTGCCCTTCATCAGCCCAGTAGTGCTTTCATTGAAGGCTGAAGGAGTTAAAACTCCAGCCTCTTCAGAGTTAGAATATACCTGCCAGCATCAGAACCACCACTGCCTGAGCTACCTGCAATACCGAGGCACAGCAGGAACGCTGAGCTAAGGATGGATTTTTTTTTTTCCCCTCTTACCATTGCATAATCCTTTCTGTTTAAATGCTCATAACATCTTTTAGGCTTTAATTTACTCTCCATTCAAAAGTGCATCCCTCTCTGACTTCAGTCACAACTGCAAGTGATCAGACAACATTTTTCAGAGTAATGCTTAACTGTTCGCAAACACCTATTTTAAAGTGTTGATGTCAAATACATCGTTCAAAAATAACCTTCAATTGCACAGCCATATTTTCAGACTCTTTGAAAACTTATTTGTTAATTCAGAGAGAAACCACTACATTTTAGAAAAATATATTTACAAGCCTATATAACGACCTGGTTCTGTAAACATGCCATCTATTCCTCATTGACAGAGTCTTTATAATGAATTAAAGATCCTATAAACCACAGATTACTTGCTTTAATAAAGGTACCACACATTCAAGTACTACCAGGACCGGTCCCATGGCCCTTATGGATGGCATGGATACTGATAGTGTCTCAGAACAAAGCACCCACTATGTGGATATTACTGAATACAATTAGGTGAGGAGACAGGAATATATAAAGGCTTAAATGTTTGCTGTATCTAAAAGATGGCTCTGATTTTAATATGGAAATGATTTGGGCCTTGAACTTGCCCATCACAACAGAAATATTCACTAGATCTTTAAAATGCAGCAAGAGCAAACACCACACATTGCTACCTTTCACTAAAATTACCAAACCTTAAAGTGTTCCTAAAGAACCAAAACACTGAGAATCATCCTTAAATACACCAATAAAAAGAAAGCTCTTAGTCTGAATGCCTTCCCCCCCCCCCCCCCCCCCCAGGCTAGATATGCTGTTAATGACAATAATGTGAGCTTCCTCACAGCAACCTGGCAATGACCTCTGCACTGACCTGCGGAGACCACTGTCTCAAGAGGTAAAAGACAATTTAGTCCTTTATCCTTTGTAACTGAAATTACTTCAGTGCCATAAATTCTAATCAAGGCAACTCCGTTCTTTTTTTTAAAAAAAGGATAACAAATGTTTTCTTAAAGAGCAATACAAGGCATCTACTAGCAAAACACAAGCAGCAACACATCGCTGTTCAGCTACAGCATGTACATGTATGCTTATAGAGAAAGATGCATGCAGTGCTGAAACTTGGGTAACAATATGGGAAAGGAAAACAAAACACCAAAGCCAATGCAGTGGTTTGAAAGCAAACCCTTGTATAAACAAGTGTGTGCAGTAATTTATCTCACATATCCCCAAGTCCATATTTCAAGCATACATAGCATTACCAAAAAAAAAAAAGCAAAAAAACTGGTAGTGAACCAAATGAAACCACAGTTTTCAGATCCAGCACAGGAAACTTAAGATTTAATTTTACTGGAGCAGAACCTTGTGAGCAGACAAAAAAAAAAAAAAAGCAGTCATTTTTTTGCTGTCCTGCAATTATTAAATAGGAAACACTTGCGCTCCACAATTACAGGCTTGGTCTTGCACTCACTATATAGTTACAGCTTTATTTCTATAAGTTTAATGTGTAGAACTACAGGCTCCATCTTAAAGAGCAACTTTTTATAACACAATAAAATTACCTTAATATGCAAGTGCACACCTGGCTTTCTTTTTACAATCATCTAATTATGCCACAAATTACCTTCAATTAAGAACAAATTAAGGACTGATCTAACCCTAGGAAAGCAAGCCTCAGTCCACAACATCTTCTAGTGCTCAGGCCAGCCACTTCTTCCCTGGGTTTTTCGCTGTACAGATAATTTTACACTCAATATACATCCCTGGTATCTATACCAACTTTTGAATATCAGCAGCTATAGTATCGCATAGTAAGAAAAAAAAAAACCTCTCATGTTTAGCTAAGATTTTTTCAGGCCAGTACTCCATAACGTATTCCAAACTTGTTTAAAGACACTGTATAAAATGGGAACTAGGGTTAATTAACTAAGGATCAAATCCCAATGCATCTATTCAAGTGAAGCTACTACTTAGCATTAACAAAGCTCTCCCTAGTAAGAGCCAAAGCATTTGGCCTGGGTTACTGTTTTGAAGCATACTGCAGAGCAAGACAAGTTGAGCTGAAAATGACATCGCCAGGAATGTCAGCGGCCAGACTCAGTTTCTCAATCACATTGTATGATTAAAATGGAAGATACCGCTTCACAGGTATTTTAAAGAGTAAACAACATGCTACAAGATGTTTTGCAAAGCAACTTCACCTCATACTGCTCAACAAAACTGGGATTTCTGTAACTGAAACACAGTAGCTGTGCTAACTCCACGCTTCAAAACCGTACTGCTGAGCTACTGCATTTCAGGATAGAGTCTCTTTAACAACATTTTGCACTTCAGAAAGTGTTTTCACCATGTTTTCAACTCCCTTCTTGTTTCACATGGTTTCAGTACCAAGTCTTTTCCACGCAGGTATGCAGTTTCCAAGAAGTCCACTAGTATAAATACACAAGTAGAGGATTACAGATGCAAACCCTCAGACTGCAGGACACCCTCTTCTTCACAAAAACAAAATAAAAATCACAAAAAAACCCCAACCATTAGCACCACGAGAAAGCAAGCATGCAAACAACAAGCAGACACAACCCCTCTAAATCAGAGCTGCTCCCGTTATCACTCACAGGTACCAACTGCACCGCAGTAACAAAGTGCATTATCCCAGTCACCTGTGCGCCAGTTTCAGGTGGGAGCTATTTCAGATCATCAGAAACTTAGCCCAGCTCACGCTGCTATTTCTGAGACCCAAGTTGCTTCAGCATTCACCTGCTGTGTCACTGATTGCAAAGCACCCATAAGAGAAACAAAAGTTTACTGCATATCTTACTAACTCTAAAATAAGTACAATTAATGGTACTCCTGCCCTTCCTCACCTGCAGCAGGGACTGTTGTTTAAGAGTTGCCATTTTTATGATTAATTGTGCTGATACCAAAACAAAAAATAAATACCCAGTGTTTCTAAGGTATTCAGTGAAATGCCAAAACAAGGAAGTTTGAGGAAAAGGAGAAGGATTTTTAGGAAAATGTACAGGTAAGCAATACAAGTCCTTGCAGAAATAAACCTGTCCATCAAAAGAAGCTAAGCAGAACGTGCCCGGCAAGAAAGAAGAAAGCTTTTCACATCTAATCATTCAACTCTGTTCATCTACATGAAAATAAGTCTTGTGAAATATTGCTAACATCAACAAAACACTCAAATGCTGGTCATTCATTCCAACTAAATCAGTACACGATTTTCACAAATTTAAAAAAAAAAAAAAAAAAAGGAAAGCAGCAGTGTAGAAAAACTTTGTTCTCTATGGACCTGTCTCCTCCCCTTGACTTTCTAAAATGCTCCTCCTTCTCCTGCTTAACAGATTCTGGGCAAATTTTCACACAGCATGTATTAAATGTTATATTGTAAAAAGAAAATTCTCTCTGATCGTAAGAAAGAAAATTGGAGGAGAAAACCTACAATCTCTATACATCACATGTCAAAAAAAGTTCACAAATAATGTAATTTCAGAGACTGCAAATAAAGGCCTAAAGTATGCATTCCTAACACGCTATTCATAACATTAAACAAAGAAACAGCTATAGAATAACGCTCCATGTTTATGTATCAAGGCTTTAAACAAAACTACACTTATGTTCACTGCAAATCTATCTTAAGGGATGCATCCATGACATAAAGGCTAATCATCTTTATTTTAAGTATTTTTTCCTCAGTTTGATCCTGAAATGTACTGAAATTGTCTTTTATGTTCTCAAAGTTACCAAAATTCACTGAAAAGGGCAGCTGCTAAAAGATCCTTGGCATCTGTCACGATTGTAACAGAACCTCAAAAAACAGTACATAAGTTCATAGGAAGGCAGTTGAACTATTTCACCTACTTTCGTTTACTTGGGAACATCTTTTTAGCAGTATGAGAATGAGGCTGGCAAACATCTTCACTCCCCAATAGAAACAGCACAATATATTAATTTGTAGCTTTTTCATTAGTGCTTTTAGGGCCATAAATTATATTTGCAGTTCAGAAGGAGACACAGTGCTGTTGCACATAATTTTGATATCCCATACGGCAACTCTAATGGAAGTGTCTGTGAATATTTCACTATCACTACAGAGCATCCAAATGACAATGGCTCAAAAGATATCCTGCCTTTTATTGTGACACTTGCCTGATATAAAACCAGACATTTCAGTACCCACAAATTAAAAGTCTGTTTTTTGTTTCGTACATGCCTTGCTATATTTAATAGATACATCCTAAACATTTGAGCAAATAAAATATATAAACAGAACTGAAGATATTTATACTACTCCAGACAACTAATAGCCCTGTGAATTATAGACATTACAATAATTATTTTCTGGATGAAATGGGCTAAAACAATTATTATATGCTTTTTGAACATTCAAACTGCTAATGGAAATTATGCTTTCCATGGAAACAAAGATCACTAAAGGGGTGCTTAAAAATGGATGTGATATTCAGTAACGGTCATTACTGTAATCCAGAAATTAAATTTTAGGATTTTTAAATTGTTATTATTTTCCCATATCTGTAGTGAAGTTGTTTAGTAAAACATTTTGTGCTGTATCTTCTAGTCAAGAGTAAAGAATATTTTTAAATAAAATTGCATGTATTCTTTTGTTTAAAAAAAAATCTTGCAGCCCTTACTGTAGCTAGAATACTGAAATCTGAACACTACTATAGATTTCCTTGCAGATTACAAAATCAAAACTTGAATCTTAGAAAATGGGCTCTCACCTTCTCTCCCTTAGAGGTTCACTCCCTTTAAACAAGATCTTTTTCCCTTCAACTTCCACCTTTGCAATCATGTAAAATAAGGAAATGCTCCATTTCTATTAAGGTTTGTCTCAAGTCACAAATGGAGATAATTAAAAGGAACTCCTTTAGGAAAGCAATCCTTCTAAACCCAAAATACCACTATGTACCATATAGCGCTGCTCCAGCTCAAACATCTATCAACATCTATCACTCAAGCGCGCGCCTCAACAACTCTGCTCCCTTTTCTGATTAGAGATCAGAGTTGCTTGAGTTGGTTTACAGGGTGTCATCCGTTTGAATGACAGATGTCTGTGTTGGAGTGTCACTCTTGATGCTTTTGTTTTGATTGTGAAAAGTTACACTTATCTGCCACAACTTCGACTATTTACAAATAAATAAAATCAAAATATAATTTCTCTTTACACAGGCTTTTTTACGAGAAATATGTAATTTCTAATTTAAATTCCAAAAACACTAGCTCCACGTGCAGTACCCTTGGTAGCCTTTGTTTATTCAGTACAGAATGTTTTCTATGGGAATGTTTCACCTCTCTTCAGCCAGCTTTGCCATATAAAATGATAACTTTTCAGTTTAATCCTGCATTAGAAAAAACAGTAGCATGAGACACATCAGCATCTGATAAGATAAATGTTAATGAACTACTCTGAGAAAATGATGCCCCCTTTTTTCTTACATTAGAGACCACGAATCTAAAGAAAACATAAAACATCTGCAACTTGCATAAAATAACTTCATTGTTGACAAAAGTTTTCAGGACTGACACTGTCGTTCAGGTAACCAGTTGCAGTGGGAGCAGAGGGCTGTACACACGCTCCAAGCTACTCCTTCGTACTTACAAGAAAACTGAGCAAACCAAAAAAAAAAAAAAAAAGAGAGAGAAAAAAGAACGGCGGGGGGGGAGATTGCTCTTCCGGACAACATGGTAGCAGTGAAATGAAATACCTAGACAGACTTACCGAAGAGCTTGCTGGGAGTGTCCTCGCTGTCATTTGATTCCACAGGCGCAAGCAAGGGCTCATTCAGCTCGTTGTCTGAAGTAGCTGCCTTGTCCTCACCTCTCAACTCTGCATTCATTTCACTCCGCAGTGACAGCAAGGGCTTACTGACTTGTCCAGCTATCATTGGATCCTAGGATGGGGGGGGAAAAAAGGAGTGAGGGGAAAAAAAAAAAAGTGGCAGCTTTGGTGTGCGTATAGTCTCTCTTCCACTCCCTCTCTCTCTCTCACACACATACACACACACTCTCTCTCTCTCTCTCTTATCTCTGGCTGCTCCTGCTGTTATTGCTGGCTGCAGTCAAGTGAAGAGCTATTACAGATCCAATGAGTTTTCCATTACTCCCCACCCTATTAAAGCTCAACTAGCATGTGAGACATTCAGGATGCTTTGGAGAAAAACTTCTATGAAAGCAACATAACCAGCACAGCTTTAATTGTGGGATGTGCTCTTTTTTTTCTGGTGTGTGTGTGTGTGTGTGTGTATGTTTTTACACCTCACCCTGTCCTTAACGTACTAAGAAAAGAAATTCCTGTATGCTCCAACGCCACGGAAGAGGAGCGCCCTGCAAGTGCTCCGTAGTGATTTAAAGAGGCATCCTCAGCTGTACAACATTAACAAAATCAAATACACAGTTTCTAGCATTCCGGCATTTCTATGAAAATACACATCAACAAATAGCCATTTCATTACATACACTCAGAGATACAGATTTCTTCTAACCCTGTCTCTGGGATACTATGCTCCAAAAGTCCATAAAAACACACACAAACACACATTTTTCTTTCGAAAATAAAATTAAAAAATCCCCACAGAAGCCATTTTTAAAAATATAAAATTAGGGAAGATACTTACACAAACAGTTTGCAATTATTCTTGTGTTTGTGACATTATATCCCCCGTAAAACATTACACATATATATCTAATTTTTTTCTTGATGATTTGGATCTGTTTTATCTTCTGCTCATTGAGGACATTTGGGGGTCGAGCATTATTTCCAAGCATACTCTAATATTCCATTTGCAAACTAATAGACATAATATCATGACAGCACAGAAACCAGAGTAAAAAGAGTAAAAAAAAAAGAAAAAAGAAAAAAACTTTAAAAAAGGAAAGGAAGGAGCAAGTGACCTTGTTGCGCTCTCTGGCAGCTATTTATTGCAAAGTTCATGCCTAAATGGTTCTTATGCAGAGAACAGGTGACCAGCGAGCAAGTAGGTTGGTTAGCATGTTCCCTCTGCCCCGTCCTCACATTGGTCGATGTTTGCCTATGGGTTTTTTAATGTATTCGTGTCTGAAAAGTGAATTTGATATGACACATGATAATCTATGAAAATGTTAATCAATACAAATAGTTTAAGCTGTCATCAAATGCACTTCTTTAGTCAATACTCATATCGCTGAAAACAATGTCACTGTCACCAGGGCTTAATTTGCACAGCACTTAAATATTGGACTCTGTGCATCAATGCACTCCTCTTCAAATACTGTAGGTAAACACATTTTCTCCCTATTTAAGGCTGAAGCACTCAGCACGCATTTAGCTGAGCCGAATCCTCCCTTTTGAATACCTTGATAGGTCCACTGGAGGGCAAAATTAATACTTAATTGAATCTCACAGTCATCAAAATAATCAATACTTTTTTATTATTTATTCTTTACAGTCTGTTGACTGTTTCAAACCTCTGAGGGAATGGTGGAAAGGATTCATGGCTTTGAAACACTGTCATTTAACAAGGTAATTTTCAGTGGGGCATTAGGGGTTGTGAAACATATAATAAAACAAAAATGGTGGCTTATAATAGGAAGAAAGAAAAGAATTATATTTCTGCCATCTAACAAAACAGGATAAATAAAAAAAAGCAAGTGCGAGAGGGAGAAAGGAGGGGGGAGAAGGAGAGAAAGACTGGCTTTTGAAGGGTTTTATCATATCAAGAGCAGAGCTGAGCTTTCATAATGCTGACATTTCTCATCCTGACAATCCTAAACAAGTGGAAAGGATGAGATCGCAGATATCATCTTTCATCACATTCCCCAGCTTAAGAACCAACATGACAGCTTCTCTCCCCTTTACACTGTTAATTACTAAATAAAATACTGCTCTCTGTCAGCATTAGATTATTGCAGATAGCAACCACAAACATTACTCCATTGTTTTGGTTTGCATTTTTTTTTAAGCCATTCATACCTACCTTGAACTCCTCAGAAAATAAATTAGGCTTGTGTCTACATATTGTAAATATGTGAAACATAATCAATTTAATCAATGTGGTCAATCCATGTTATCGTCAGGCTAAATTGCTGGTGATTTATTAACATTTCATTTACTGTATTTATTAGCCAGCAACAATCTGAACATTTCTTAGATGTTTCTAGGGAGGAAACAGAAGTTAACAGATTTCTCTTGCAGACGCTGTAAAAAAAAAAACCCTCTGACTTGTTTGGCCTCATATTCATATTGCATTATAGACAGCCATTTATCAAGGCAAAAATTGTTTGTTTGCTTTCATACACTAAATAATTTATTTTAGCAGACTTTGCAGCTAAAGGTCACTGTGAACACAAAGAGCATTGTTTCAAAGTCTGGGCTGCTGCCCTTGAATTTCAGATGTTCAAAACTAACATCAAGAGTTGTTCGTAACAAGTGTGAATCGGGACAAAATTTGACCCTTCACATCAAAGTATTTGGGGGAGAGAACTAAACCCGTCCGCAGAGCTACCCTGCTAATCTGAGGACTAACAGCAATTTAACAGAGGATGCTGAATCAGTAGGATTCTGCATTAAAGTCTCAGCTGCCAAATTTTGAAGTTGAATATATAAAAAACCGGAGAAAGAATAATGTAGGAAGTGTGACAGCCCTGGGAGAAACCTCAGCCCTCAGATGTCAGTGAATTCCCAGCAACTTCATTTGGGCCAGGATTTTACCTGTTATGTACATCAATAATTTGGCTTCACCTGGAGTATTTTGTTCATTTCTGGTCAGCCCATCTAAGAAAGATACATCAGAAAGAGATGTGCAGTAAGAATGATAAAGAGATCGAAAGGACTGGGAAGGTTTACAGAAAAACACAAATAAGAATGAGCATGACCAAAGTACACAAAATAATAAATGGCAGGGAGAAAACATAGAGCAGGAACTATTCACCCCACTTCACCCGAGGAGAAAAGGGGCCTCCACTAAAATGGCAAAGTTGTACATGTAGTCATAATAAAATATACTTTTCCAAAGAATAAGAAGTGAAAACCTGTGGAACTCATTGCTTCAAGGTATCACAGAGACTTGCACTGCAGTAAGCATCAGAGTTGCTTGTGTGGCTGGGCAGACTCTTAGCAGTGAATTTAAAATAGCTTTGCAAACACAGAGCTGAGGACTATAAAAACTGAAATAATATAAACTGCTGCCCCTTCCCTCAGACAGTACCAGAACCTGTAGTTAACCCCTAGGGTAGCTCTCTCTGTCAGGTGGTAAATGAATGACAACTTTCTCTAGAAGCAGATGGATTAGAATCTGTCTAAAATTCTAGTCTACATGAGGACTAAATAAATCACTGAAATGATGGGTTGAGAGGAGGTTTGTTTCCTTCAAAAACATTTTTTTTAAATTGACATTTTTTAACTTCAGGTTGTCTCCAGGCCTTCAATTGCTTTCCATACTTAAGAACATGTCACTTCTGCAGTGGATTATGTATGAGTAAAAACTATTATTTTTACAAAAAGTGTAATAAATTCTAATTTCAGGGCATAGCAAGTGGCTAGTAACTAGTGGATAGTCCCGTTAGGATTTCTTCTGCTTGCTGCCCTGGATGTCTGTGGGCTCGATGCTCAGGTTTTGTTGTTGGTTTGTTTGTTTGTGGGGTTTTTTTGGTTGGTTGGTTGGTTTCATTTGGAAGGTGTTAAAGGTCAGGTTACACTTTGCAGCATAACACAGAATCTCCCATTGATTTGACCAACAGCCACCACAAAAAACTTCTAGTTTTTCACATCCAAAATTAAAAAGTCTAAGAACGCACAAAAAAACAGCTAAATGAACTTTGTGAAAAGGGTTTACATGCTTTAGTAAGAGGCAAGGGTACGTAAAAGGGATATAATGCTTCAGAATGTCAGATTGCTTTATAACCACAAGAGCAAATTTCTAGTTACATGAGAACTAAGAAATTACAATCCCCTTATTCAAAACATACCTGTATATACCACACAAGTAGTGACAAATTTTACACACCATCTCTCACAGATACTCGTATAACTTGTCATCTATTTCTTGTCCAACTAGCACCAGTATTTCCAGACTTGCCTGTTTTCTATGAGATCTCACTGACATTTTTGTACAGCAAGTGGTCCTCCCCGCTGTGTGTCTCCCTTAAGGGTGGCTCATACCTCCTGTAACTCAGCTGCAATACCTCTGACATCTTGGTTCAGCTCTACCACTCCCTGATGACTTAAGGTGTTGGGCTTCATTTAACAGTAAAAACTGTGTGGATTTGCAAATGCAAATTACAGTTCTGGTTACCCTCTTTTTAAAACCTTTACCTTATCTGCAGCGCTGTATGAAGTAAGTACAGGAGAATGTTTATCACTGTGTTAAAAGCGTTGCCTCTGCACTTTAAGGGTAAAGGTGCAGTTTCTAAGCAAAAACTATTTAGTAATCAAAGACAGCTTTTAAAGGAAACTATGGGTTTTTTTGTGAGAAACATGCCCTAGGCAGAAGTCTAAAAATGGGAGAACAAACTACTTTTATCCTTAATGTAGGATTTGGGTAATGATAGGGCTTTATAAAAACTTAATGCACTGGTTTAGCCACTGGTCTAAATTTTGTACTTACTGCACCATAAACATTGTTGGTCTGAATTTAATTACTTTAATTAGGAGAAAAAGTAAGATCCTTTGTTTTGCTTTTTATTCTGCCCTTATATTTCTCTGGCTTAGAAGTACTTGAATTTAATTTTCTGGCTTCTTGTTGTTGTTTGAGTTTGTTTGTTTGGGGTTTGGATTTTTGTTTGTTTTCCCCAAACATGAAATAGATCCTGTCTCCCCCTCTAGGATTCTGATATTTCACAGACTTGTATTTGGGACATAACACAGTGCATACATTTGAGCAAACACTCAAATTATACTATCAATAAACATAAAATTTATACTGTTCATACATTGTTCTAATGACTACACCAAAAACTGCAGCTTTAAAATTTTTTTTAGTCAAGACGGAGTACCTTCATAACTTGGGATAAAGCTGTTCTAAAACTTAGCTTATAGGTTTTGAATGAGGAATACATTAGAAAGACTTTACTTAGAGGAAAGGATTGGATTTATTTTTTCTTAAACAAGGTTTTATATGGCAATATCACTTAATTACTGTGTCTTGAGATTGAGGTACTGCAACATGGTTTTCAAATCATATTAAAAACCCCTCATTAAACAATATTCCCTGCTCCTCACCACATCAAATGGTATTTCCTATTGAAAATGTTTTGGACATTTCTTAGACCTATGGAGAGCAAGCTGAAAGGTCCATAAGACAAGTCCTACTCATTTGCTGGTCAAGTTGTTCTGCGACTTGCTGCCTATAGGCTGCTGGAAGGGAATATGCACACAGCAGCTGCACAGCGGTAAATGGCTACATGACAATTTATTTTATAATCAGCTTGGGTTTATTGCTCTATAATGTACCCCAGCAGTCATGCTGCATGCTTCAAACAGAAAAGAAAGGCAAAGTATGTTGCTTTCACCATAGAAAGAGTGAGGAACAACTACACCACTGTAGGAGATTGCTGCACCTCTGGTCCAGAAGAGCCATTTCTGGAACTGGCCGAGAAAGACAGACTCTCATATGTATGAATCCAGACTTTGTGTTTTTCCTGACCCACATGACACTTCAGAATCACTAATGCCGGAGTACGCGCAGCACAGAAGCTTTACTGTAAACATTGCTTTCAACTCTTGAGTTGACCTGAATGCTTCTGATCCAATTATTAACCTGAATTACGAGTCATTCTGCTCTTGTTGCAAACCATTTCATCTTTACAGTTTTCTACTACATGGTGAAGCTATATAAAACTTTCCTCTGTTAGGACAATAAGAGTTCTAATAATGATTCCCCCATTTAAATTACATTCCTGCTTACTGAAAAGGAGATTGTTAATACATGGACATATAGCACAAGTTTGTATGCATACAGAGGTCACTAGCCAGAAAAGCTACTATTCTGGGAAGCTGCCATGATCCTCAAAACAAATGACAGATAATAGTATACAGCCATCAGGGGAAATAACAAGTCTTGGGAGTGGTGAGAGAAAGCAGTCTTCTTCTAGTTAAAGATTCTTGCAGACACACAAAAGCTGACCCGATTCTTAAGAAACCAGATGATCAGGCCCAGCAGATCATGACAGGACAAAGGCTGAACAGGCAGGACCATTTTTGACTAGGGCCAACATGGTGGAATAAGCCTTCAAGAGACTTTCCCACTCATTTCATAGAATCATTTAGGTTGAAAATGACCTTTTAAGATCACTGAATCAAGATATTTCCTTCTCTTCTGCCATGTGGTCTCCCAAAAGAAGGAGATGCAGTGCAACTAAATCTGATATTAGAGATGGTTTCTATCAGGAGAGTAAAACTTTGACACATTTTCTTCATAGGAGTAGTGGATGATTCCCACTGTTCTGTCGGTTTTATTCTGCAGGGAGCCACATCAAACATAAGAAACCATGCAGAAAATTATAAGCTTGTAAGAATAGCTGGGATTTTCTAAAACTTGTATACTGTGGGGCCAACTTAACAGAGGACTTTAAAAAATTTCCATTATGAAGAGGAAGACATTGTCTTCCATTAAAAAAACACCAAAACAAAACAAAACCAAACACAAAGCCCTCACACCCCACCTCTTAAGGCAAAAAATACCATTCTGTGCTCATGTAATAGACACATATTGTAGCTGTCTAAAGGAAATTTGCTGTCAAAACAAAACCTTCTCATTCACCCTGAAAATGACTTCACATTGGGTTGTTTTAGTCTCCACACTGACACACTGACCACCTAAAGGAGACATGATCCTGTTTACCAAATCATTGCACTATCTTCACGAGAGCTCTTTCACAAGCCTGCCAGTTCCAAAATTTTTTTTTTTTTTCCCCTCAATATTTGCTCTATTTCTGTTATGAAGTGGCCTTAAACACAAGGCTTCTCTTTCCAGACCATCATGCTACATATGTTAAAAGATCCTTCTGGAACCTAAAGCATCCCCTTATCAACATAATTTTTCTGCTCTCCATGGGAAAGAACAAGCTGCAAATGCCCTCTTTGGAACTAAGAAATGCAGTTAGTTTCCTAGGCAAAAGACTACTTAGCAGGATTGCCACCACAAAGCATTCAAACAATACTAGTTTGGCCTAATCAGAATTTAAATGTTACTACATATGGTTTCTATATATGTTCATTTTTTTCAGGCTTTGTCTACCATGCACATACCAGAAACAGCTTTGAGGAAAGAAATATCAAAGCCAGAATTCAGGTCAAATTGCTCTCTTTTACAAATCAGCACATCCAGAACCACACCAAAGACAAACTTACAATCACTTTTGAACATTGATCAAGTATAAGAGAGAAACTTGGCTAGGCAGCATAGAAGGGAGTCACAGCAAATGAAAAAGACTTTCCTCTTAGTTAAACAAAAACTTGATTTTATGTAACATGTCAGGATTTGCAAGTTGTAAAACAAAAACCATTAACTTGAATTTTTGAAAATCAAAGCATGGGTTAAACAGTGACCTAGCTCAGCACTTAATTCAATTACTTGCATTTGCTCTAGGAAAACCCTAATCAAGATGCTTCTGTAGCCAGCCATGGACTTGGCCATATCAGGACAATCACTTTCTGTTTCAGGATGAGCCTTTCCCTGGCTCTTACCAGAAATTACAAAGACGAAGTAACACTTTCAAAAGAAAATTTGTTGAAACAGGGACATATTAGTTTTAGTGAAATAAAGCAACCTTTTCTAGTGATTTTTTTTTCCTGAAAGCTTTACTTGAACTGAGCCTCACAGGCTAAGATATTCTTTTCTTTATCAAGATACTAGAAGATGCACTGCCATAAAACGGGCAGCTCCCAGGTTAAGAGTAAGAATCCCGAGCAGTTTTCCTATGGGTTCTCCTATGTTGAGCTCATTGGACAGCAAAACCTACTGTTATAACTCCTAAACATACTTAATAATGCCACAAATACTGCAGATCAATAACATTATGCTTTTTGTATTTTCCAAGCCTTTCCCATTGATAAATGAGTGCAATTTTTTTTAATCATTACCGAGGATCTTCAGAGTTACTTTTCTTCATACCAGGTCTTCATCAGCACCTGCGTACCACAGCTTTCTTTTCACATTGGAGATCACAACATATTAATTTCTAATTAAATGTATTCCCAATTCAACATGCCCTTATCACACAGCTTCATACTTCTAATGCAATTTGCATAAATACTTGGCTTTCTCTAAGAACTTGAAGTGAAGCCCAAAGGGTGCTTCACCTTTTTGTCAACGGCCTTAATCTGCTGGAAGTTGCAGGTATATGTACAAACTCGCAATTTTTTGTTCATTATGCTGGGGGAGGATATGTCACACACCACACACAGTAACAGTATGTGTTGGACATACAGGAGGATCACTTCAATTCAGAGCAGTGCAACAGCAGCTTTTCTGTTTACGGCCTTACAATAGGAAAACAGCGTAACAATTACTGATCATTTTAGTAGCAATTACAGTAACTGGATTATCAATATACAGTGGATGAAGCATTTTCCAGATCTGCTAGTACTTTCCTACATGAACAATTCTATTATTTATTAGATACTGTTTGGTTTGTGTTTTGGCTTGGGTTTGGTGTGTGTGTTTGCTTGGTTTTGTTTTGTTGTTGTTGTTTTTATTTTTTAAAAAGTTGCGACATAATGATTTGCCATTGGCTCCCTATTGTTTCTTAAGGAAAGTCCTTCTAAACAAATGATATCTTAAGGCAGAAAACCCAATCAGAGTAAAACAAAACATGCAACTACATCAACACTTTGTAGCTTGTGCCTGTTATTTGCAAAGTGGCCAACACCACTGGGCTGCTCAGCTCCACCCTTAAAGTGTAACCATCATTGGTCTGCTTGGAGGGCACAGTCACAAGTGCTGCTGATTCCCTTCTGCTTCAACAGCAGAAAAACCTTTCCAAACAACCTGCTGCTATTTATCACATACCTATATAACGTGTATATACGTGTGCTTATACTACATATAAAAAAATTTTTCAGCAGTCCCGATTCTCTTCCCAATGAGGCTTCTTGGATTGTTGCCACCCACTTCAACAGGAACAAACCCATCTTGCCATGAAAAAAATTATCACCGAAATCTATGCAAGGGCCCTGATCTTCTTGTCACTGAAATAATCGATAACAAAACTACAACAGGTAATCCTAAATGTAGTTTAGTTGTTTCAAAAAATCATAGGTCAACATAAACAGTCTCATAATATTATTTGTCTCAAATTACTTTTCAACCTGCTACAAACTTTGTTATTTAAGAAAAAAAAAAATTATCTGTTATGTTCAAAACCCATATTTTCAAATGATTAATATTATTTAGAGACATGGCATAATTTGCAGATTTTTTTTTTAATCTGTAGGATTACAAAGCACATACACAACCCATGCAGAAATACGCATGCCATTACAAAATCCATTAGCAAACCAAATATGAATATAAAAATATCCCGTAATAACTTCAAAATTATTTTTAAAAACTAACAAAAATAATGCACTAAAATGTAGACCAAGAGTTTTGATCCCAATCTCGCATTACTTGTTAATTTTAAATTATTTCCATGCAGTTTAAATGTTCGGGAAAAAAATAATCTTTGTTTTTTACTTGTAAGGAAAAGCTAATTCCTATATCCATATTTATCATTAGTTTTCTGAACCTGTAGGCTACATGAATTTACAGTTTGTATATGCAAATTTGAAGAGTCACTTGGGTTTCCTGCAGCAAGCTCCAGGTACAGCTGGAAGAGAACACATTTTCAAGCCACCCTTTGGCCTCCCCAGTAGTCCTCTTAATGAAAAATAGCCTTTTCTTTGTGGGAGAGGAAGTTTGCCACCAGGTGGTTAGAATAGGAGGGCTGGCACCTTGTAGGTTTAGTTTTGCGCTGAACCTCTACGCATTGCTGGCCAATTTACTTAATCTCTATCATCTGTTTAATAGATTTGCAAAAGGGAGAGCGGGGCAAAGGTGTCTATTTTGTGTTTTAAGCATTCCTGTGAAAATGTGCAAAGTAATCTACACTATCCTCTACTGAAAGGCTTAAAAAATCTACCTTAAAGTTTTATAAATACCCACTTTCCTCAAACAATAGGTATCAAATTTTGATGATATTCACTGTTAGGACACTTTCCACTCTATTTAAGTGGCCCTTTCTTAATTTAATCCCATCACTTCCATTTATTCGTTTTGTTAACCTACTCCTTTGACAATTTACCTGCTTCTGATATCCATTTTCTCATGTGTTGAGCAAATAACCAAGCTATGCATACTTAACCAATTTAATCCTTGCATCAACAAAAATCTGTCCCTCCCATTTCTCAACCTGGTGGGACTTCTGATGCCTTTCACAGACCTGCTGCAGATCTTGGATGTGCCTGGGAAACCCAACACTGGGGCAACTTCAAAGGGTCCTCTAGGAGTAAGAGATGGTTTTTCATCACTGTCTTGCTACTCACTGGTACAATGTGTGCCTTCCATCCTCTCAGCCTGAAGATCTCAAGAAAAATTAGGAAAGCAGATCTTCATTACATAGAAAGAAAACAGGAAAGTAAAGCCCTATAAAACAGGAGTGGAGCAGAGCTCATCTCTACTGCTATCAGGTCCTATCCTTGTTCCTTTTCCTTTTCTTCCATAGCTGGAGCTAGCACTGCTGTTTCCTCAGTAATATTCATTTTCCAAGCAGTTATTAATGTGACATTCTAAACAACTCTCCTTAAAATTCAAGTAGATGGGTCTTAGTCCTTAACCTACTGAGATTTTCTTCCAGCACATTTATTTCTGGTTTAAGTGGTTACAGCAGTTGCTGTAGATTTGCACTCTTGTGGTGAGCTGACCCTGGCCAGCAACCAAGCACCCACACAGCTGCTTGCTCACTCCCCTCTCCTATGCGATGGGGAAGAAACAGAAGGAAGGAGAGAAAGCTTGTGGAACAATATAGATACAGTTTGATAGGGGAGGAGGCATAAGATGCATGTGTAAGCAAAACTGAATAAGGAATATTTTCCACTACTTCCCATTGACAGGCAGATGTGCAGCCAATTCCAGGGCAGCAGGGCCTCCATATGCACAAGAGCCACACTGTAAGACAAACACTGTAATCACAAACATCCCTGCTGTTACCCCCAGATTCTAATGCTGAACACTACATCACATAGTATGGAATATCCCTTTGGTCATTTGGAGTCACCTGCCCCAGATGTGTCCTCTCCCAAATTCTCGCCACCTCTAGTACAGACACTGTAAGCACTGCTCTGCAACAGCCAAAACACTCATGTTATCAGCATGGTTTTAGTCACAAGGCCAAACCGCGCCACCATACAGGCTCGTGTGAAGCAAGTTACCTCCAGTGAGCCAGTCTCAGTATAACAATTCAGATCTGCAATTAGGAAAATGGGTGGAGCACCCACACAACTGACATTCCCTGAGGTCCCTTTCCACGCAGCCCGGCACCTCAGCTCTGCTCAGCTGGCAGGCCTGGCAGCCCCAGCTCCCGTGCTTCCCCTGGGCCCAAACACGGGCTCCTGTCTGTCACCCAACTCCAAACCCAACACGCCAGCTGGAGGAGCGCCCAACACAAGTCTTGGTGTAATTAAATCATAAACAGAGACTTCGGCAAACACCAAATAAGTAAAACTGCCTGCATTTGGATTGAGTAAAAACAGTGACCACCCACTTTTGTGCTTGTTTGCATTTTAGACCAAATTCTTATTCGTAGATTTAAATCAACTTTCTCATTTACTTATACCCACATTTACTTCATCCATTTATTTCTTGAGTTAAGTACACAGCCCTATACTATCTGAATTCTTAATCACATCCTTTGATCTCTGTTTCCACACAGGCCAGAGTGTCCTCAGAATTTGTCTAGATGTTAAAATGTTCTTTTTGGCCATAAAATCAAGCTGGTGGGCAATTACTTCAATGTGACACCTTATATAAGCTTACCATCATGTCTTCACTTTAAACATTGTAAGTCAATGAAATTATATTGTAGCCATTGACAACACATACAATTTTGCCTGTTTGATATCCCATTACTGCAATAGCAGCCACAATGGTTTTGGAAAAAAAAGCTCTTTTTCCATAGGAACCTGCTACCATTTTTGTGCTCACAAGTAGGGCATATTCTTAGGGAACACAATAACATCACTTAAGTGACTATCACAAAGTAGTAGCTTGTTTTGAAGAGAGGATAAATACATTCTACATAGAGAATTATTAGTAAAAGATGACCAAAACCATTTACACAGAATCAAATCACTTGCACAACCTGTACAGTCAAAATAGAAAAAGCATTAAATATTCTCAGCCTAGATATTTAGCTAGCACAAGATCAGCTGTGTTGCACTAGAATATGCACACAGATATTCCCTATGAAGTATACAAAACTCTAGTGGCAAAGAGAAACTGTAACCCCTATATGAGTAATACTACTTGTACAGTTCTACTAGCAGTTCCCAAACTTCCTTCTTCTGCTCACTTTTCGGCTTCAAATCCTAACATACACAACCAAATTTCTGTTGGACTGAAAACTACGTCTTCATGTGAGAAGCCTAGAATCTCACAAGCCTTGAAGTCTGAAGCAAATGCACGCCAAGATTTTTAGAAATATATAAAAATAAAAAGGATAATGCCAGTTTTAGAGGACTATAAGGATTAAGCACAGAATATGACTTTCATTAGGCCAAGCGTTGTATGGAACAGAAGTTAATAAAATAAGGAGAATACCTAAATCCCCAAGGATAAAAAAGCTGGACTACTTTTCAGTTTTCTAGGATCATATATTAAATATAATAGTAAATGAATCTTGTTCCATGTATCAGTTAAAAAAAAGCCACTGAGGGGCTATGCTAGAACCCACTTAAGATTAATCAGAAACTCACAAGGGATTTGGGTGCATTAACATGAATTGTATGCTTAAGAAGCTAGTCCCTGGACTTTACCACATCAAAATCTGCCTTGGCTAGTAGTTTAAAGTCTTCATGATCTTCGAAATCTCACATGGCCCACATAAAATCCTTTACTCAGAGAACTGTTCCCAGCTCTACATCACTCCCCAACTTGATTCCAGCACAGCAACTGGGAAAAAGTAGTAATAGGAGGAGAAGGACAGACGATCTAACAGTACAAACAGTCGATCAAGTTACTGGGCTTTTCTTCTGAAGACTTTGAGCTGCAGACTTCCACTATTTTTATTGTGGTTTTGCAGACATCAAGGAAGAAGAAAGAGTGAATGAATGCACGCTTATGATGAGAAATTGTTAAATAAAAATTCTTTAATCTCCACGTCTTTACACAGGTAAAGTAATGCTTTTGAAAGTATCTCAACACAGTTTCTATGCTATCAAACTGATCTGGAAGACCACAAAGATGATACATGGCACAGAGAACTGACAACACAAATGAACACTTCTGATGGGCTTCAAACTCCAGTTTTCAGGGGTCTCATGTTACCCCACTGTGCAGTCACTCCATCAATAGGATTTCTTTCTCCTGGATGACCTAGTGCCTGTATCCATCTTTAAGGGTCCTCAGCAAAAAGAGGACAACATACTTAAAAGCACTACAAGAAGCCCAACCAAATACATTAAATTTATTGTGACAGAAGAACTCAACTGCTGTAATGAAAACAAAGCCATGTTTATGCTGTGGTTAAATTATGGATTTAAGGTATGACAGTCATTTATCTATACCTGAAGGGTATAAACTGGTCCTTCAAGCATTTAACCCTGCACTAAGTATACATATTGGAATCAATGGGACCACTTATATGATCAGAGTTTTTGAGGCTGGAGTGCAGCAGTGGGGGCAAATTACTCAAAGGTAACCACAGAGCTAAGCAGAAGGAAAAGGACAAAAATTACATCAAAACGCATATAATGGGCATTATGAATAGAGGAAAAACAACCAGAAAAGTGCTTAGACTGCAACCTTCTCCTAGAAAGGCAAGTAGAAAAAGCTCTTCTATTTGTGAAATTTGAAGTTCTACAGGACAGAGAAATGCACAACACAACAGTGCACAATCATGCACAGTTATGGTGATTTCTCTGATAGTATCACCAAAGGTCTTTCACCTCAAACTTGCTACGAGTCAAAGAAATACATTTTGCACTACTTATTATCCAGTGAAAAATTTTGGAACACTGTACTGACAATGAAAGTAAAAGCGAAAGAACATACAGTTTTTTGTTTATTTTCTCTCCAAAAGTCTTTCCCAAGTTTGCTAGGTTTCCCTCTAAATGCTGTCTCTACAGACTCAGCCTAGGATCTCACTATGAAAGTGGGTTTCCTCCTGTGTTGTATACTGTAGCAGCATCATTAATAAGTTATGACCTTGGTAACATCTATTCTAATCCTATTGCCTTCACTAGGGTTCTGCAAGTGTAATTTAGCACTTCATTTAAGGCAATGAGATTGCAAAGGAAGTCCAAGAAGTCGAGCACAGTTTATAACATTGCTGATGACAATAAACAGCAGAGTCCTCTTTAGTCTCCCAGTCGGTGTCACAGATACAACAGCAGTAAAATCTGACTTTGCTTAGCATGCCTGCTCCACATACACGTTTACACTGATGTGATACTTCTAAGAACTATAATGTGTATAGTTATTATTTAGAAAATAATCTCATTTTAACTGTGAGCATGATGATTACATAATTTTACAAAGTGCTGTTTTTGGCTCCCTGTCCTGCTTCAAACTCCCGTGCTTTGGCTTGCAAACATTTATTTGCAAGGGAAAAAAAAAAATACCACATACATTCCAAAGACCAAAGATAAAAACTTACACTATAGTTGGGGAAAATTTGTCAGACAATTCCTGTTTGCAACTCATAGGGGCAGAGGGGGGTAGTACAGACTCAGAAAATTTTCACTTATGACTAAGGTGCCTCTGGTTTCCTTGTAGCTCAAGAAAACGTATTACCAACCCTGAATATCTTTATATAATATAAAAATATTTAAGATACTAGAACTTAAGTCTACTGAACGGAATAAATTGTGAGTAACTCTCATTAAAACTGAATATAGTTAGCCTGTGTGAGAAAAGTTCCTACTTTCTCAACAACTTTCGGAGAACATTCAGATGAGGTACTATAATAACACCCAATTAAAAAAATAAAAAAAAAGCAGCCCCCCAAAATGCTGAACAGACATAAATGATGAGTCAGTTGAAGGAAGGGACAGAAAAACTTGAAAACAATGCAGCTGGAAATGAAGTTTTCTGTAGGTCTTGGTCTGTGCATGGAGACTCCAGCCTCGAGGTTTCACTTCTTGTGTCAAATTTTGAAAGCTCAAGGTAAAGACAAAACATACCAGGGGTGTGAGTGAAGACTAGAAAAATTTAGCAGACAGGTAGTTCCTAAGATGGAGCTCTGACCTGTTCACAGTGACCGTACTGCCATCCAGAGGTAGGCTGCAGCTCAAGAGTAAGTAAAGTCGTCTTGAATTGGCACGTAGCAAAGAGCTCCCCTTCAGTCCACACTACAGACTACAGTATTCAGGGAGCCACACAACCAATGGGGCAGTTTAGTTCTGCAAGGGGATGAGGTTTATCTACTGTTCACACCATTGCCAAGCTCAGATCTCTTGCAGAATAGCCTCCAAATAGGTTATTCTAGTTTAGCTTGTCAGAAGATGTGATGAATTCCATACCAGCAGCCTCATTTTTCAGGACAGTTACATGCATGCACACAAAGTATGGTTGGTCTAAAAAAAAAAAAAAAAGTTAAAAACCAAACAAACAAAAAACCAAAACAAACCCAAAACAAACAAACAAAAACAACAACAACAAAAAACACAACACAAACACCAAAAAATCCACAAGCAACAGCATGGGGGTTATAAAAGTGTTCAGAACAGTGCAAGATTTATTTTCAGAGAATAACCTGAAGAGACATGAGTCTAACCAAGAGATCTGGATGACAGAGAACCCCCTAGGAAGTAGTATTGGCATTCATACATTTCCATTCCAGGCTTCTGTGGTGACAATTTCAGTTTATAAAGGCAATGCAAAAGGTGGAGGATAGACTCCCTTTCTTTTTAATTCATTCAAAAGTAGAAGGAACTCGGAGATAAAAACGTAAGAGATCATTTAGACCAGGGGTGTCAAACTCACTTCCACCAGAGGCCACATTAGCCTGTAACTACTCCTGTATTTATCCAGTCCTAAAATTACATTCAGCCCTTTGAAGGCAACAGTGAGGCTGATGTGGCCCCAGTGAAAATGAGTTTGACACCTCTGATTTAGACCATAGGGAGATGTAGGAATAAAGGCAAGATAAGAAAAGTGAGCTGCTTATCAGTTGGCGACTGCGATCTAAAACCTGACCTATAAAATACATTTTTTTGGTTGCACCTGGCACAAGTAAGCAAGGGGTGGCTGAGTAGCTTATTTATCTAAATGAACACAAGTGCATTCTTACCTCTTGACCTAAACTGAGAATAAACTGTCATTGCAATAAACATTTAGTGTTGAAATATGCTGGAAGGTAAAGTTTAATATCAAAGAACAAAAATTGCAAAGTTAAGTGTTTTCCTACTTTCTTAAAACAGAATTTTGCATGCTTGGAATTCTTTAAACCGAAACACTGATTTTAGGTTTAATTTAAAAGGTAAAAGGGGAAGAACATTTGTCTGATGAAACAAACACTACAAGACAAAATATACACGGTGCATTAAGTTGTAATCCTCTTATTCTGTAGAACGGTGACTTAAGATATATATACTAGTACCGATAGTTTATAGACACTTAGCATACAGGGCATTGAAATAATTACTTGGAATCCAAATGTGATTATACACATATACGATTACATCCTTTCCTCAGAAATGAATCTTTTGTCTCCATGCTACCCGCAGCCAATGCCACTGAAGACTCTGGAGAGATGGAGAAAGAACTCGCTCTGGATGAGGACAATCAATCAAAATCTTCTCTGGAACTGGAACTGCTGTTATAACAGATCAATAAATGCCACTTGTTGATCTACAACAGTAGAATCATGAAGGTGTCTACTCAAAATGATACATATATACCTATCAACTACTGCATGCGTGTGTTTATTTAAATATTAATTCTAAATACACTTTAGAGATTTGTTTTCATTAACCCATGTACACACATAAGCTGACATTAACCAAGACCCTCTTACTGCTCTATCAGCCTGAAATTCTGCAAGAGAAAGAAACAGAGAAGTCAAATATTAATGGAAAGTGGGATTTTCCTTGCAATAGCCTCAATAAATATGTCGGTTGGGGGAAAAAATAGGTCAAAAATAGAAAGCTTATATCTCTGATATCAAAGAAAAGAATGTTTGTGTCAAATCTGTTGGAGAAATTGCCATGAATGGTTCATCTGTGTGAAAATATGATCCTTGTAATGCTGCTAAGATCAGCGAGACCTAGGATGATATGTTGAATAAGAGCTGGTTGCAGAAGTTAAAAATGTCCAAGGGAAGCTTTAAAACACTGGGACACAGACATGTAAATTAAAATGTGTAGGTGATGAAAGAGTTTACTAATTAGCATAGTTCACTATTTAGTATAAAATAGAAAGTATACTGTGTGAATATTAAGGCGAAGTCCTTATAAATTACATTCAACATTTTCCCAGTGTGTGAAAATTTTCATTTGAACTCATCCATTTCCTCAGTTTTGGATCATTTGTACTTTTCCCTGTAGCCCACACGTTCCTGCTGTTGTATATGCAGTTCATCTTCCACCCTCTACTAAAACACTCAGAAAGATAAAGTACAATTAAATATACAGTACCTTTAAACCAGAGAATCAAAAACCCACCATTCTATTAGCCTCATATGCGAGGTCTTCTCAGCATGCACTAATTCAGCAAGTAATTCTGCAGCAATCCTTGCAAAGAAAACCAGTTGCCTCTGCTTTCTGCAAGTAGATATTTCACCATAAGTCTCAAAAAAAACTTTTTCATGAGTGGAGACTTGGGAACTTGAGCCTGTTGGGGTTGGTTGTACCAGAAGATCTCTCTAGGGAAGCCCAAAGGAGGCTGCATATACTTAACTCAAAGAAAAATACCTTAAAGGGCAGCAGTCATTGTGTCTACCGGAAAATACATAATTTAACTCTCAGTGACTCTTGAGGGAGAATGCTGCCAGGCCTGCTGTCCCCAAAAGACACAAACCTCAATATTGGCTTAAAAAAAAAGTAAGTTGCGCTACAAATGACAACAATTGGATTTGTAGGTGCCATGGTTTACCACCTTCCTATGTTAGCAGTCAAAGACAAGAAAGAAATCCTGATAACTAAAGCGTGTCCAGAGAAAAGTGTTACAGATGTTGCCGTATTTTCTTTCCCCCTCTTTTCTGTAGTACCTTCTGATTTATTTTAGGTTACACAGAGAATCTGGTGGCTCATTGTGCTATTGTTTGAGTTTTATATAATCTACCTGCAATTGTTTACTCTTTCCATTATCTGCTGGAGACCTGTATTACAATGGAACGTGGTTACTGCAAGAGGATTTTATTGACAATATCTTCATATACAAAATTCAACTAATAGATTTCCTTCTATGCTTTCTCAAAAAGATTTAGCTGGAAAATGTTTAACATATCCTAAGAATGCAACACTAAGGAACATTAAGAGAGGATGTTGAGGTGGAGCATGTTTTTGGTTTTTTGTGGTGTGTGTTTTTTTTTTTTTTTTTTTTCTTTCTTTCTAATCAGAATAATGTAAACTGAAGTGTTCTTACTCAGGGCATGTATGAACACACAAATAAATCATTTCAGGTGAGCATAAATTCTGCTTGAATTGTAAATGACCCTGCTAACAGAAATTAGATTGAGGCAGAAGCTTAAGTTCTCTTCTGTGCACTTGCTCTTCTTTGGGGCATTTTTCAGACTCTGGCAAACAAATTTAGACTTGAGCTGTAGAAAACCTATGATTTCCAACGCTCTTCTCACAAATCTTCAATTAGTGTACTTTTACTAGGTTTAAATAAGAAAGACCATCAAAGCCTTTTATTGTTTTTGTTTTGTTTGTTTGTTTTGGGATTGTTTTGTACCCACATTATGGGAATAATTTGATTTTATTTACTGTCATCAAAAAGGTTATTTTTAATAATACACGGGAAAACATAGGGGGCTGGGCTTGCTGCTTCCCCCTTTCCTCCCTCTTAGCCTCTGGTGGACATTTACTTATGCAGCGATGTAGAATAAACACTTCTTCAGACTGAATATTTAAATTTGTAAAATGGAAGCTCAGAAAATGCAGAATGCAACCTACTGAAAGAGGATTGTTGGGGGGTGATTAGCTATTTTCTTTTTATGTTACAAAGACAACCAATCAGATTATTTAAATCCCAGATTGAAGTGGCTTTCTCATTCACAAAGTGCAGTCCAGTAGCTGACTTGCTTTGAAATTGAAAATGGTGTCAGGACCTATGTCTGTTAGGGCAGTGTAAATTTGAAACAACTCCATTGACTGCGAAGCAGTTAAAATCATATATATCAGTGATTAGGAATTGGCCTGTAACATGCTTTAATTTCTTAACCATTTCACAGCAGAGATAAATCTCCTCCATATCAGTCAATTATTTGCTGTTGCCAGTGTTACAGCTATGTCAGACTCACTGATCACATTCCCCCTGATTGCTTCCCTCATCCTAGAGAGATAACTGTACACAATAAAGGCAAAACAACAGACAATCTTTCAGCTGCCTGAAAACTTTAACGAGAAAATTATCAAAGCAATTCTGTCCCAAGTATCCACTTGCTACCCAAAAGAATGAAGCTTCATAACCAAAGGCATGTAAGAATTTTTTTAATGCTTGGAAATGTAAATAATTTTTAAAGAAATTACTGTAATGACTATAGAGGACTAAGAAATTCATAGTAGAAAGTATATTTTATAGAACAGCTAAATTACACGTGATTTTTAAACAAACGATTCAGTAATTCTCTAACCATACTTTAAGGGTTATCTAAATGCCAGGCAATTAAACCTCCACAGAAAAAGAATAAAAACTCAGTGTAATTAACATTCAAAGTAGCTGCTAATTTGTCCATTTATTTGCAGCTCATGCAACTTGGTAACAGAGTTTGCCAGACTAACCTGTTTAGATATACGCACCTTGTGCCAGTAGAGTTATTAAAACAAACAATACATTTACAGCGCATCTTTCTCTCAATCTGCTAAAGCTGAGCAAAACCACATTTGAAGCTCCCAGACTCGCACCCAGCAGTGTCCACTTTAAATAGAAAAATCTCATTGATTGCATGAAACTCAGGTCTCATTTTTGTCCATCGATTCCCCTGGTGACCTTCTGCAGCATCAAAGCCCAGAGCGAACCCAATCTGACCCCGACTTTATGTGCATTATTATATTGAGAGACAGGAGCTACTTACAGTCCATGCCATTGTCTCCGTAGATATGTAATAAAGTATTCTAGAACTGCTCCTGCAGAGAACACTTCATGCACTCGGCATTTCCTTCTGTCTCTCTCTCTCTCTCCCCTCCAATCTTAAAATTCTTCTCTTTGCTGTGCCGAATGCTTTTTTCCCCCTACAGTGGACAGCTCAAATGAGCAACTTCAGACTTTGACTAATACTCACATAACTCTCAGTAAACAACATCCTTCACGCAGATCTATAACTAATAATAATGCTCTTTATTAAGCTCTCCTGTGAAACAATATGTCTAATAAAAGCTGCTCTCCATGCCGTTTTAATTATAATAAATCACCTTCATTATGATGCATACTTCAATATAACATGCCTAATGTTTAGCTACCTAGGATACTACAATAATGAGGACAGAGAGTAGACACATCTGGAAGAAAGTTATTTACACACACTGAAAAATTCTACAGTACCCTACTGCTTTGCAACATGAATTTCAACAACTTTTATCTTACCTTACTGTTCATAACATCACAGCTGAGAAGAAAAAGCCCCCCTGAAAAATGCTGTTTACACAAATAACAGGACCCTGAATACATCCACTAGCATGGAAAAATAAGTCCTTGCAGTGCAATCATTTTTCTATAAATGTATAAAAGTATTTTACCACCCCATGCAACAAATCAGTGATGAGACTATAGGCTGTTGTGCACCAGTACCTAGGGATTTCGTGTCAAAGTCAACTTCCTTGGCAATCCCTAGGGAACTGCGCTGTGCACATTCTCATGAAAGGTGTGAAAATCTGATTTTCTAAAATGGATCAGTAATTCTCTATGAAGGGGAAAAGGATCAATAAATCTTTGCTAAGTAGATTGTAAAGGAAAAATTATTCTTTCAGTGACAGTACATTAGGATCCTCCAAACAATCTCAATAAACTAAAGACATAGCATTTCTCCACCAGCTACTTTTGACTTCTGATATATTTTTGTAATCTCAGATCATTCTGCAATGCACATACATTTATATTTGCTAAGCAATGTTCCACGTTGATGTTGATTTATGACTATATGCCATTATAATGCTTGGCTCTGAGTAGAAAAAGAAAATTATTAGCTGCTTGTAACCTGATAGATGTGATAGGAGGAAATGTCATTACACCCATGCACACATATATGTTTGTTACTATATCACTCTCTCTGTACCTACACAAATATTCTGTATTCTCTCTGTATACACACACAAATACACACACAAATATTTACTACACTCTGTGTATTTGCACTGTGTTATTTTGTACATGCACATATATAGCTACATTTTCAGGCACTGAGAGTTAATTATAACATATATAGCAACTGTAACTTCTGCTAGATGCTTCACAGACCTGAAAGGTGTTCAGCCAGTTACTGAGGTAGCACACACCATCTGGCTTTTACGCTTTCAAATCAGATAGCCACATTGTACTTTAACATATGATTTTTATATACAAGTAAAAGCAGCACCTGCCTGAAGACAGCAAGATAATACAGCCTACAGCCAGCAGTCCAAAGGTATTGCCAAGTCAGAAGTGGGCTACGCACGCAAGCAGAGGAATTCATTTGTCCTTTTTACACAATCTCTCCTGCTGCAGAGAGTAAAGAGGATCCTGCCAGAAACGTCTGTAGTGTTGTTTCTGCAGCGGTGGTAATATGCACAGTGTGGGCACTTAAACATCTATTCCAATTCTAAATGCCAGTGCCAGTATGGAACTTGCATGCTGGGCTGCATTTCTATTCCTGGCGCTCCCAGCACAGAAGTATTCTGGGTGGCAATCTTTGAGGGGATGCATGCTGTGGGAAGAAAAAAAAGAGCTTTGTCCCTCTCCATAATGCTGAGAAAGCAGAGAGCAGAGGGGGTAGCCTCTGCTACCCAAAGAAATCTACAGTCTGGAGATCAGGCTCTCTCCTGCAAGTAGGTTTTGGAACAAACACAGAAAACCAAGTCTTAGAACTTTGTGTCTGCCTACTCAAAATGGGCCTGTTGCTACTGGACAAGAGCTATTTGGGTCAGAAAAAGAACGAACAATTTTTTAATTATTTGTTGTTGTTTGGTTTGGAATTTTTTATTGTTGTGTTGTTGTTTTGGTGGGGGTTTTTTGTTTGTTTTGCTTGTTTTTTCTTAACACAACTTCATTTACCCTTTTTTTTTGCTTTTGATACTGTGCCCTTTCACAAACCATACAACAGAAGTGCACTCAGAATCCTGGAATAATATGCAGTGGAAGCCAATCTCAGTTGTAGGATATTGCTTAACAGGAAGAGTTTGTGTGATTACAGCCAAGACAAATCATGGTTGTCTATACCCTTTGAGGCTACTTATCTACTCCTCATCTAGACTAAGAAAATCAGGTACTAAATAGTATGGATCTCTGTTTAAAGATACCAGCTAAAACGCCTCAACACCAAAGCACACATACACCTTCAAAGACCAATGTTTGTAACTTGCATGAAGGACCAAATCCTGCACCCACCAAAATATAAAATGCCCATTGCTTTCAAGAGGGGAGATATCATCCGGGAAATCAAGGGGAGGCCCTTGGAAACACTGCTTGGAAACAAGATTTTTATGTCAAACACCCACAACAAAATTAACCTTCAATAAGGCATCTTAAGATGTGTTTTCCAAAATAAAAAGTTTCTTCCAACCACATTTTAAAGCAATCATTTTGACTCATTGCCCCAAACAAATTATGTGAAGGAGATTCGCTAACTGAATTATATTCTCTGAAGCCTTATGTGAATGTTATGTCAGATAGCACATATACATGTCTGCAAAAAACCAGAATATAATGCTACAATAAACTCCTAGAAGAGCTCCTTTCTTAAGCTTTCTATATCATGAACTAAAAATTTCATTTGTATTCAAAGGCATATTACACTCATATTAATACAACTAGACAACATGAATTTTCAAATTCAATTATGGAAGAACCCTGTAGTAATGGTTGAAGCTTATTTCCCTTCTTAATGCCATAAAATTTCACTTGATTTCTCAAAGAAACCCAACTTACAAAGTTGTACGCACATCACAAAGTAAATTTTCTTCTGAGAAGTTTAAAAAGCATAATAAAAAAGAGCTTTGAGGTATTGAAAATGAACCTATTCTAACCTGTTTTATCTGCCCTGTAGAAGAACGATTATCCAGAGGGACCTCCACAGGCTGGAGAAATGAGCTGACAGGGACCTCACAAAGTTCAACAAGGAGAAGTGAGAACTCCTGCACCTGGGGAGTAACAACTACAAGCACATACTGGGGGCCAACCAGCTGGAAAGTAGCTTGGCAGAAAAGAACCTGAGGTTCTGGTGGACATTAAGTTGAACAGGAGTGAGTAATGTGCCCTTGCAGCAAAGAAGGTGAAAGGTATCCCAGGCAGCATTAAACAAAGTATTGCCAGCAGGTGGAGGGAGGCAATCTTTCTTTAGTCAACACTGGTGAGGCCACACCTGGAGTACTGTATCCAGTTTTGGGCTCCCCAGTACGAGAGAGAGAGATGGGCATAATGGAAAGGGTCCAACAAAGGATGATCACTAAGATGCTTAAGTGACTGGAAAACCTCACATATGAATAAGAGTTGATAGAGCTGGTACTGTGCAGCCTGGAGAAGGTTCAGGGAAACCTCACCATTGTATATAAATACCTGAAGTGACAGTGCAAAGATGACAGAGCTAGACCCTTTTCAGTGGTGCCCAGTGACAGGGCAAGGGGTACACACTGAAACACAGCAGGTTCTCTTTGAACATCAGGAAACACTTTCTCATTGTGAGCATCACCAAGCACTGGCACAGGTTGCATAGAGAGGTTGTGTAATCTCCATCCTTGGAGGTAATCAAAAGCCACCTGGACACAACCCTAAGCAACCAGCTCCAAGTGGCCCTGCTTGAGCAGGAGGTACTGACTAGATGATCTCCAGAAGTCCCTTTCAACCTCAACCATTCTGTGACTTCTCCACATTTTTTCTTCCCCACTGGACAGAAGCAAAGGAATGAAAGAACAGTAGAAAGAATCACTTTTAATTAAAAACCAATTAAAAATATTTACCTTGTTTTGTTGGGCTTCAGGTTCTCCTCTGTCTTATCTAACAGATGAGGGAACTAGAAATGCTTAATGGAGAGCCAAAAAGGGAGACAGATGGGGAAAATAAGTCCCACAGAGAGAGGCTGAGTTTGGGAAGGCACAGGAGGAACAGTAAAGGAAAACAGAGGACCTGGAATGCCATCATGCTTTGAAGTGAACTAATTTCAGCTATGAGCACAACAGAGTAAGGAATCAAGGAATGTCATTTCAATGTTCTTTCATTACACATTACACATTTTGCACCTTGGATTCTGCAGGACAAAGTCTGCTTTGGCGTGATAAGCTTTCCACTTTCATCCATAATAAAGAAAAAAAAAAAAATCAAATTACCATATGGGTTGAGTTCAGACATCTTTTCAGTTCACAGCTACTGTCATCCTGAAATACTACAGTAATTTTTGTAACTATTTAGAGAACAACTTTAAGGTAAAGAATCTGGGAAGGAGACTTAAGGGCTTCCACCAGTTTCTGGCAATTCTGCACTATTAACTGCTACTATCGCTTGTATCATCCACCTTCTGTAGTCACCCTCAGGTTTGGCTAACTAATCATTAACATGCCAACCCAGTAAACATACCAGGAAAATGTACTCATTACTGAAGCCCATATGTGTTTTCAGAACCATATTTAAAAGGATGCACTTGACCCATCTCTCAGTTGTTTACATAGGTGAGCTAGATTAGACGTACCAGAAATTTAATAAATTAAGAAATGGCATAGCAGGCAGGTCCTCTGGGAAGGTGCCTTTAAAAATTCCTGGGAACTACAGTTTGCAGAGCAGACCACAGCACTGTAAAGCATATATGCTATGCATATTAACTACAGTAGACTTCCACATTAACATGCTTAGATCTGTTGAAGACTGATTAACACAGATGAACATCTAGGACCTGATCCAGGTCACTGACATCAGTAGTATCAGGTTTAATGTACTCTCTATACAGATTTGGGCAGCATTTCTGGGATATTCACAAAAAGTAGCATCCTCATTCTAATAAAAATAGTCAGAACTGCCTTTATGCTTTATTATTAGCAAACTCATTAGCCACATTTGCAAAAGGCTTAGATGGTGGTAAATGAATGCCATATTCAGAAGCATTTGAGACTGGAAGTAACCACCTTTGTCTTGTTCAGTCGATTGTCAAAATTATCTTCAAAACACAGTCACCTAGGCCCTTCTTTCCCTACCTCCATTCATTTCTTCCATAACCTTCTAGCATTATAACCAAAATCTTCAAGAATAATTTCCTACCCTGCCTGCTGAAAAGCTACCCAAGACCTCCTTTGTGGGCATAAGCAGTTGTTCCCAAGTAAAGATGAAGAATTTCAGGAGCCACAACCAAGGAAGAGCAGGAGGTTCAGCAGAGAAAGTATTTCTGGGAAGAGAAAGAAACGAGTTTACAGCTGGCTCTCTAAGCAGAAAGTTCTGCCCAACTAAGGCGATGCAGGCTCAGTTCTAACAAAATAAGCAGGGTGTGCATTTGAAATAGGAATGGGACTGGTGGTGAACTATGGGGTTTTTGGTAACATAAATTATTTAATTTTCCTTAGCTACCTAGCACACCACCAGGGCATTAGAGCAAGGTACAACTTGAGAATGAGCAGAGAATCAAAGCAAGTAGAACATGAAAGATTAGGCATTTTGTTCAAACACTAAAAAGAATGTAAAGGCCACTGGAAATAACTTCTCTGTTAAGCTCTCTCTCTCTCCTCCTCTTCCTCCACAGAGTAGCAGCATGAACAAAATCAGAAAATAAGACTAGACTGAAACAGTTCAAGTGTATTTTATTGACCAAGCAAAGCAGGTAGATGGCACAAAAAGGGAACAGTATTTTTTCAAATACTTTTAGAAGGGGAAAAAGTTCAGTAATGCTGTTGCTATCAGCCATGCAGTTCATGCAAGAAGTGTCTTTAAAAGGCAGGAAAAGTATAAGGAGAACAGCCTCTGCAGAGCAAATCAGCATCAAAACACACCTCCAGATTACTTCATACACAAGGTTGACAAGTCTTTTAAATATTAAGGGCCATGTTCTACTCTAATTCCACACATGGGACTCCCATTAATGTCAGTGGGTGTTTCACACAAAGCACAAGAATAGAAAACAGCCCTTGGCATCTTTTCGTATTAAATAAAAAAGATTTCAATAAGTTTACTTAATCCATCAAACTGGCAGACTCCAGCATTAGCTCCTGTGATAGTGCTGTCAATGCTTGGTCAAGCCTAAAAAACCTTCAAGCTTAAGCAAGTCTTGACACAGCAGAGAAGCAGAAGCTCACAATGGCCAACTGTGGGAAGTAAATAAACTTTTAAAAGCAAAGAGAATAAAGGATTAAAGGATAAAGAAAATTATTTTCCCCCTTTATATCAACTTTTTCCAGAGAAGAAATATATGTTTCTGAAAAAGAAACCTTGAGCTTGGCAGGCTGGTTGAAAAAAGCAAAGCAGAAACAAGTTTGGGGGAAGCAGGAAGTAGAGTGTAGCTGCTAATTCTGCTAAGGGAGTTTTCCACTGACTTTAGCGTATCGCGGCTTACAAACTTTTTGACCATGTACTAGCATCATCTCTTAATAGCCTGGAATAACTAGAGTTAAAGGTCTTGGTATATATCTTAAGTCCACGGGAAGACTAGATTTGTGCCCAAGAGAGTATTTTGCTGTCAGATGCCCAAGTCAGAGCTTTATCAAATGGTGTTTACAATGGGGGCAAACATAAGACAACTCTGCTAATGCCTCCCCCCACACACTTAAAAAGAAGGAAAAAAAAAAAAACACCACCAAAACCACAGAAGCCACATGCACTTGTTAGTCTAGGTTTCTATTGGCTTGGTGACAACATTTTGGGTAGAGTGTCCTTGGCTCTGGGGTACTAGGCCTTGTGATAACTGCAAGCACCCCGATTACTCTGAAAGACAGTAGAGCCAAATCCCTCTCATAATATTAGATCCCATTCTCATTGCCTTACTTAATATCCATCTGATTCAATTATCACTCAGGGCTGCACTGTGGGATTTCTGTAGCAGAGAAACTGACACAGTTATATGGTCTAGCTGACAGTTTAGCTAGACAAGCCTAGAGAAATCATGCAAGTTGTACAGTATACATGGCATTAGTAGTCTGACCTTGGTACATAAAATATTTGAGCAACTTAAACTGTACTACTATCATGCAAAGGAGACAATTCAAAGCAAGCAACAGGGTAGAGGTACAGGTAGTAGTTGGACAGCGTTATGCAAGCTTTTTCTCTTCCTTTGGATATATTGATAGACTTTGTTTACTGTAGTAAAAGTATCCAAGAACTAACAGCATTTGAAGACAGAGTTAAAAATATTACAGAATTATGAGCCCTACAGCCAACTGTATCTAACATGTCTGTTCTTCCTTTATTTCCTTCTTCTAACTCAGTATACAGCTGACTGATTTGCACCCATCATTTCAGCACATGAGCAGTAACAAAGCTTAGCAGTCATCATGTTCTGCTCCTCCTTGTTCAGTTGCTCTTTGGGATGAGCTCCCTCTTACTCACCGCTGTCTTCCTTCCCCATATAGTGACATCAGTCTCTCCTTGGATTGCTATTGAGGAAAAGCAATTGTCCAGAAGTGGAAATTACATGTAGCTCTGAATGGGGCAGCTTCCTAGTATTATTATAATTCTAATCAATTGAGTCTTTTCTATTGACTTCAGTAAGAGACGGATCAAAGCAAGACCCTTTCTTTAAGGTCCTCCTGAACAAGTTTCACCTGAAAGTGCCAAGACGCTTCCTGCCAGGAAACCTACAGAGAATTCAGGCACAGCTCTGTTTTCAATTTAACAACAAATGCAGATTAAAGGAATTGCCTTCTGTGGTTTTCCAGTGTCGATTCCAATTATGGCTAATGCTGTGTAAACCCTAGGCTTAAAAAAACTACATCAAGAAAAGTAGGACGAAGGTCAGTACGCACATAAGAAGTTCCATGATTTTGGTTTGAATTTGGTAGTAATTCTCAAATTTGCCTTTGTTTACAATTCATAGAAGGTGGAAAGGTTACACTGGAAGCAGTTTGCCTCTTATAAATACTTCTTCAAAGGCACAGCAGAAAATATAAAATCATTGTAATGATATGCACAGAAAATAAAATGTGCCAGAAAGACCAACACAAGGACTTGCTAATTCACATCCTCTGAATTCAATGGAGGAACTGAGCATTTCAGCATCAATGGCCTCTGCTTGAAAGGGCCTTATATTTGCAGACACTCTTACAAATCCCCAACTGGTTCCAGTGCTATGTGAACCACTGCAAAATTAAAAATATAAATGCACACAAGTAGAAGGTAACTCATTTGGACCCCTGAGGACTCGTTACTAAAACAACACTCCTCCCTTCCCTGATTTCACATATATAGGTCTGTTGAATCCAACGGGACAACTCCCATGAGACAAGCCTGTTTTTAGAAAGAACATTTTCATCATTGTTCAACAGCCATACCAGATCATGGCAGAAGTGTTTGATCCAGCTAAAATCCTGCCTGGCATAAGCTTCTTAATGTTGAAGTTTCTCCTTCTCTAGTGCTCTGGGGTGAAATAAAATAATCAAGTACCTACGTAAACCATCAGTTTGAGTATATGACTGAAGTATATATATTCTTTCGAAACAGGACTCCTAATAGTACATTTAAATTATAACTTGCACTTTTGCAGCATCCCCATGGAGTTAATTTTAAAAATGAAAGAAATAATGCTACTAAAACTAGAGAATTCCTCTCACACACCCCTAGACTGGCTAATCTAGTTTTAATGTCTGGGACTTACACAGTTGCAAACTACAGCTGCTTAAATGACAACTGTTGTTCACTGCACGATACTGGGTGAAATACATGCTGAAGTATGAAATCCATTAGTGCCACATATACCATAAAGGGCATTTGTATAGGCTTAGTTCAGGGGGGAGGGAAATCCCTCTCCACAGATAAATACAGCTTTTAAAGTTATTATTATTATTATTATTTTCTTTCAACAAAATATCTGGGTTTTGGAACATCTCTATCTGCTGGTATCCTGAAACTCAATGAAATACCTCAAGGCAAGTATTTGTTCGCTATTTCCTGTTGAAACAGTGCAAAAATGTTCTTTGTGTTATTTGAAGCAAGCAGCAAAGATGGCAACAACACGTGGGTGACTTCACTTCCTTGGGGGAAGACAAATTCCAGAATATATTTAATATATATTTATATGCCATGTAATTAAAAAGGTATCTCAAAGAGAACATCAGGCACTGATAAGCACTTGCTACTGAAAACGGCACACAAAACAAAAGGAGGAAAGGATTATGCACCAAACTGCAGTAGAGCAGAATCAGAGGTGAGGTCCTAGAGGTCGGCTCCCACGGAGACCACTGAACAGCCCGCTCCAAACTAGGACAGCAGCCCTGTCGTTTTTGCCTGGTTTGGTTTCCTATAGACTCTAATGGTTGCAGAGCATGAGCAAAACGAACAGTAAGAGAAACTATAGCAAATTTCTCTGTGGTCCCTTCCAAGCAGTTTGGAAACCAATTGTGCCACCACCTGTTGTAGAAAAATGTTGTTCTGGGTTTCTGCCACTCCTGGAACCTCAATGAACGCTACTTTGGATGAGGATAGCTTGCTTTTGCAATGCTTCATTTGTTCAGTGATCTCAAGAGAGAATCAGGCCAATTATATTGAGTGCAAACACATTATAAAGAATCATCATGTGCTTTGAAGAAAATGGAATATTCTTCATGTATTTATGAATGATCTAGTCTGCCGTAGAATGAAAATTCAAATACAGGGAACAAAAGCAGTTTAAGTAAAGCTATACTCTCATTCACATGCTGTAGAACTGTGATTACCTCTTTTCCCCTTCATGAAATAAACTACTACTTGTCTAAAGTCAATTTGCAAGAGCCTCAGCTTATTAAAAAAACAAAACAAAACACCAACTCCCTCTCCCATAAAAACATTCAGAACAAACCTATCTAGACAAGAGGCCCAGTTTCCCTACTGCTTTGTGCTAGGGTGGAAAAAACCAGTTGTCTGCTACATTAGTGAGAAATAACAACTTCAGAGAGTCAGACACATGCTGAAATGTTTCAGTTGAAATCAAACTCAGAGAAATTTTTTAAATGTTTTCAACACATCAGCATGAAGCATCGACCTAGTTGGAATCACTTAGATCTAAAGCAAATGCACTGATTGTTTTCACAGCATGCTTTTCTTCTTCAAGCTGCAACAGGCAGACTGGCAACTGCTGTTTGGAAAGGTTTTCAGCCCCCTGCCTTGGTCTACTGTAGCCTATGACACGATCAATACCAGGGTTAGAAGGCAGAGGAAGCTAAGGAAAGATTATGAAGATGAGGTGAGTGACAGAATTGCCTTACAGGATTTGTTCTCTCTCTCTCACCTTGAGTCTTTTCTGCTGCAAACAAAGATGGAGAACCATCCCAGTTCTCTCTCTGGAAGAGGGCAGAGATGATAGGGAAACAGCATGGCATGAGCACAGACAGCACTTGGTGCACTTCGGAACATTATGCTCAGCAGATACAAGAAAGAATATCCTGCCAGCAGATGTCTTTGTCAGGGTGGGATGAAGATATTACTAAGGAAAGCTTCTCTCATTAATCACTATAATTAGCATGCATAGCGAGAAAAAGTTCAAGTGAAACAAAACTCAAGCATTCTCCTTTAATCATTTCACCTGGACCCAGCCTGTGCTATCAGGTAGGCATCCCTGCTCCAGCCTACCAGATAGGGACCACTGCCTTTCAGACAACCTCCCTCCCTTGGCACTGGTGCATAATGGGACAACATTTCACTTGCCAGTCCTGCTGAACATGGCACTGCACAGGACACTTGCTGCCATGTTATGAAGATCTTAACAGCTTTTCATTGTTCCAACTACAACATTAAAGATTTTTTTAATGTAACACTAACAATTTCAGTACAGTGGAGGTCTTGTTAGAATATTCATTATGGAAAAATGTGATTTTAAGCCCCTTACTAGAGATACCATGCTCTTCTGCTGCTCTGTCCCACCACCAGTTTATGGGCATAGGTGACTTAGCTTGAACTTGCTGTACTGTGGAAAGGGAAGAGATGGAACGAAACAGTTCAAGGGAGAACAAAGAGAGAAGGTCCAGTCTATGTTACTGGTTTTTGGTTTTTTTTTTAGTTAAAGATAGAAGACTGCCAAAAAAAAAAAAAAAAAAGGCATATTTGTATATTAATAGCATGCAGCAGCTAGAACATTTTTGGAAGTCAGTCAATCCACATTTATATTTTCATATGATAAAAGACAGGAAATGGAACAGAGAAGAGAAAAATCTAGATGCCCCAGCCCCTCTTTAGTGACATAACTCTATATAGTTATTTAACTGCTCTACAGCACAAGCACACTACTTACTATAGGTTACACAGAATTTCAGTACACCACTGCAACCAGGATAGGGCTCCCTACGCTCATGGCATGGGTTTGTGTATGCGCCACTCCACAGCAATAATGGAATTAACCCTCATGCAGAATTTTTGTTTCTAAGTGATTACAGCAACATTATTTGTGCTGTGCCTACAAGTATGACTTAGTGTAATTCTTGCTGACCAGACAGAAAATTCTCCCAGTTCAGATCCAGAGGAAAACCCAAGCTAGGAGTCAAAAGATGAGCACTTTGATGTGCATCATGTTTCAGTCTGGCTCCACCCTCTTGAACATGATATTTACAGGAGCTACAGAAGTCAAGTACTTTGCCCTCCTAGAGAGCAGCATAGTGGAAGCATACAGTAGAATAGGTTGAGGAGGGCTTTTGTTTTTGTTTAAAACCTTTTAATAAACTGACAGTAGGAGGTAGGACAGGTGGAGCAGGAATGGGCTGCAGTGAGGAACCTACATCAAAAAAGCAGCACCAGTACAAGTAGCATTTGGTGGAGGGACTGAAGGGAGGAGTAAGATGTCAAAGCTTTTTACCATAAAGAAATTTAGCAAATGAACTATTGCCTACAAAAAGCTGTTTAAGGCTGTTTATTTTTACCCTAGACAACCTTTTTATTGTTACATTTGGTATTTGTTGTCACTACATTATTACACAACCTAGCAAGTCAAGCATCAAAAAACCACACCTTCAATTTCACACCATAACTCTGCTTAAAAGAACAGTAAACCACGTTACAACAGCCATTGCTGATAAGTGATATAAAATAACTAACACGCCTACTCCAGATATCACTATGTATACATACTAAAGAACTTCTTGCTGTGAAGAACTACATAACTGGAACTTAAGACAGATCAGTTATTATCAACTCATGAGAGCCCAGTTCACAGCTCTACAAAGAGACATGATTTTTGGACACTTGGCAAGTTCTGAAAATAACAGTCAAAAGGAGGCTCAGATGACATGGTCAAACCAGAGGCCTCTATTCACTAGCAATTTATTTTCAGTATCCAGCACCAATCACTAGGAAGTGATTATATATTATTATGTAATAATTGGAGGGAAAAAGCTCTTTATTGAAGTTGAACTTTTTTGCAAGATGGTTTTTCCCTTTCCCAACTACTGCTCAACTCACGTAAGAATTATATTACACTGAATTCTTGCTCTGTGAAAAATTCTAATTTCATGGTATTTTTAAAAAACTTTTTGCAGGGAAACATATCCTCACATACCAGAGGATTCAGAAAAAAAAAAATCTATTATAATTCATATGAGAAAAAGATCTCTTTCACTATTTAAGTGAACTGCGCTATGAAACACATATTCTCATCCTATGGAAAGAGAGCATTTCCAACCCTCAATTTCAGTGCATTGCTTAGGACTGTCTTTTTATCAAGCCAAACTCACAGGCTTTGGAAATTCATTTGCAAGAATTAACCTGTCAGCTAGAATTTCCAAAATAGCTTTTAAAACAATTATTTGTTTATAACTGCTATGTAATGAAAGGTACGGTCCGTATCTCCTAACTGAAGAGTTACTTACAAGAGGTCAATAAGACTTTCCAGCGTAGCTCTCAGTCCTTGCTCTCCTTTATAGTACTTAGAGAGAAAACAGGCTTTAGAGTGACTGGCTCAGACTCCAGCACATAATTTTTTAAGATACCCAAGTCAAAGCAGATGAATGCCGTATGAGAAATTAAACATCAGAAGATGTACAGACACACATTAAATAAGTCTAACCATAATTATAGGTTGAAGGAGGAAACTTACTGACTGACAATTACAAGATTCATAAAACACACAAGTACATCTGGAAAACTGAAAACTCTTTAAAAGTTCCCCTAAATTATGTAGATGGAGGTGTGCCAGGCAATTCTTCCACTGAAATATATAATTGTACAAAGTGCAACATCCTTTCAGTTACCAGAAAAATACAGCAGTTTTATGTTGGTCTCTAAATCTAATAATTTAAAAATGAATTCAGTCTCATGTATGAGAACACTTGTAATGATTTAAATTTAGGAAATACTTCTAACAATTTGAAATCCTTTAAGATAACATTAACTCTACACTAATTCCTAAAAACTGGGATAAGTGCTAATTCCCATTTGTGCAGCAGCAATCTTTTTATCAGATGAAAATGACAAACTTGTGAAGGGAAAGAAAAAAAAATACCAAAACGTGTTAAATCTGATCTTGAAAAGAAGTACCTTTCTCTTCAGAGGAACTGAATCAACATATTAAGGTCCAATTATGTTGTACTTGAGGAAGGACTGTAAACAACACAAAGTCTGCATGTCTGTCTGGAGGTTCATATACAGCCAGCATCTTAAATTAATACATATTTTAATTTGCATAGGTTGTATAACAGAAGCAGATAAATAGAAGTAAATCTCTGTGCTGGTTTGACTGAAAATGAGTTAATTTTCTTCATGCAGTGAGAAACCTTTTTCATAGCTACAACGGTCATTATTTGGACTTGGTTTGAGAATAAGAAGATAACACCCCAGGACAGAGTTAATGTTTTTCATTGCTCTGGTCTGGTCTGAGAGCCAAGGACATTCTGAGTGCTCTGCCCACAGCTGTAAGGCAGAGAAAGGAAGGCATGGATGGGGCAGAGCTTGACTGACATCCAGACTGATCAATAAGAGTATTCCTTCCCATTAGTATCATGCTAATTATTTAAGGAGATTCAGGATCTTCCAGTCTCTTGCACTCTCTCTGGCTCTTCACTCGCGGAGACCTGTTCAGTGCAGTTCTGCTCAGGACTTTCTTTAGATCGGCCCTTGCCATCCTACCATTTTGCAGAGGCCTCTGGGCTTTCCTGCCTTTTTCCTCTTTTCTCTCTCTGGGATCAGCTTTGGGACCAGGTGCTGTTTCCCAAGACTGACTGCTTGGTGTGGACAGAGTTCACAAGTAATTGCATTGAGTATCTTTTATTTTATATTCTATTTCTATTACATATATATATATTTACGAATAGTGCATTAGTATTTTGTTATTTTATCAAACTGTGTTTATCTCAATCCAAGTTTCTCCCTTCCCTTTCGATTCTCTCCCCTACTTGGGGGGCAAGAGGGAACAAGCAAGCAGCTACTGTGGTTATATTGCTAACTGGGGTTAAATCACCACAATCTCTCAGATGGTCTGTATAAGTGAATGTATCACTTGTGCATATTCCTATATGGTATCTGTTTAAGCTAATCAGATGACATTTGGACAACTCAACATTGATTCCAAGTTCATAAGGGCAATTAGATTCCTATAGCCCAGGGAGCAGTAAGAGAAGACTACTGCATGAAGCATACTGTGGAGATTCCCACGCTGGCCTCATTTGCCCATTCAGATGTTAGGCTGTACTCCAGCAAAGGACTGCAGCACAGGGGGCATGAGGAGCATCACTGACTTCAGCACAGCTTCTCCCACACAAGCAGGGCTCCAAAATACTGTGATAAGAACATTATTGAAGCAGATCCATTTGAAGTTTGCTGCCATAGTAACTTTTAAGTATCACAGTGTCCTAATGTTGACATTCCAAGAAAATGCATGTATTATAATACTAAAATGTTACATAAAACATTTAACACTGTATTGAATATTGCCATAAGTGGGATATTTAACAGGGGTCTTACGATGAACGTTCTTGTTGCTCCTGAAGCAGTGAATAATTACAGTAAAACTTGGATACTGCCACAGATCAACAGGGAGCAGCGATAATAAAAGATTAATCCTTGGCAGATTTGGTTCTTTAGACCACTGAGAATGAACATACCTTCAGGATTTGGGACTCTCTTAATGGGACAAGTTAAGAAATTGACTAGTACATTAATGGGAACTAGTCAATACATTGGGTATTAGTCAATATGTAGCTTCTTATGAAATTTCTTCATAACTTGAGTTCATCAAGATACTTCAGAGCAGACTTGGGATTGTTCTGTCCCCGGCACAGACTTTCTGAACCCAGAACTACCACAAATTGTCCAGGTGATATCAGTTCATGAATAAATCCATGTTGACTTCAATAAAGCCAGAATTTTCACCCTTCTTCCGCAGACTTTTGCAAACATGTTTACTAGAGTTTGTAGCCTGACAATAAAGTTGTGTAAATTCCCAAGATGTTACTTATAGAGGTAAGTTTCTATTATGGCATTCTTCATGCAGCAACATAGTGTTTGCTGCTGCTGTTTCTCCACAGTCTGTTCATACTTGTTAAGAGTTTACAGAGTATTTTTACTGAGATAAAAAGAGAAGAGTTTTGTAATATGGGAAGACTCAGTAAACTAAGTAGTCCCTCATCAGCAAGGTAATTTTCTCAACTGTAAAGACAGAACCTTGCTAAAAAAGTGATTCATTCTTTACCTTGGGACATGTCCAAAGCACACTGAACCTTGACACAAACTTCAATAGATTTTTGGATTAGGCCCTAATTAGTATTTACACTTGGTCTGATTGTGCTCATGATAAAGGTCTGTTTAGCAATATTGATAACACCATGTTTAGCAACAGTGCCAAAACTATGTCCATGTGTACAGCCTGTTTTGAACAAGGTTCTATATTAGGGTCAATGGGAGTAATTTTGCACACCGGTTTAGATTCTAGCTCTGTCTCCATTGGTACAAGAATGGAGTGTGCTATTTTGTCAGGTTTTGCTAGGAACCAGCTACTACAAAATGAATGAATGCCTATTCTGAACTATAGAAAGAAGGGATATTAAGTGAGCCCAGTACACCTGAGCTCCATCTACTGATCCTGTTATCCACCCAAAGTGGAGATGCAGTATTGGGAAAGCACCTGAGGGAGGACTATCTCCTAGACCAGAAAAAACACCCAATAGAATCACAGAAGAGGAGAAAAGGTGTGTCAGAAGCCACACTAACCCATGTTAACATGAGTTTAGAAACATCTGTGATCTGTTCCCTAAATGAGAAACAGAGTGAAAAAGCAGCCTGCACAAGGGCAGCTGCAGAGCAATTTTTTATCCTGCCCCTTTTTGGCCTATCAGAGGGCAATGGACATCTCCCACAGAGCAGTGCTGATAGGCTGCCCAAGCTCCATGCTGGAATTGCCACACTCCTTTGAACTCCACTGGTAACACATTCTCAACTTCCATATACACACTACCACATAAAATCACTAGGCTCCACTACATTTTTCTCCATTTCATCTTACAGGTAGCTGAAGGGCTCAGAAGCTGGAGAACGTTACATTTGTAAAACACTTCAGAATACAGAAGTACACTAAAGAAAGATTCTTTAAGAAACATGCAGATGCACTGACATAACATTATCCAAGAATAAAACCCTTTGATGTAGAAGATCTCTACAAGTAGAGAGTAAAAAGCAGTCATAGTGAACTTTAATTGTAGTAAGCCAAACATACTTTCTGTTGAGAAGAAAGCTTGACGGCAATACTGTAATGCAATGCTTAACGCAGTGCAGCAAAGGACAGATGCTCAAAATAATTCAGTTTTAACCTGTGATTTTGTTTAGCCTAACAGGAATTTTGCAAGTAGTAGTACGAGAATGCATCTGTAAGCCTGGCCATTCTTGTCTGTGTTGCTTGAATGTCAAAAACCTTTACCAGGCTGTCGGGAAAAAGAACCAAATATAAAAAATAAATAAATAAATAAATAAATAAAAGAAACCCATAGCCTTGTATGCACTCGCTGATTGTTTTTTGTCCCTCCTCTTAAAAATAGCTTTCAAAGCTCCCTATTAATGTTCTACTTTTTAATCTGTGCTAGATTTTCCTCCTTGAAAAAAATGTTTCCAGCTATTGAAAAATCCATCCTGAAACTGGTTTTCTGTTTGTTTGGTGGGCTTTAGTTTTTTTCGGTTCCCCCTCCTCCACCCACAAGCCTTCAAACAATAATCCATGGGAAAGTCAGACACTACCAAAACAAAAATAAGCTAAACACTTCTTCCAAACTCAAACTACATACTGGAGAATAGGCTACATCTTTATCACAGGTCTCTGACCTGTATTTCATAATTCTAAATTAGGAAGCAACTTAGAAAGACATTATAATCTTTTAACACCGATTACCCAGATATTTCCTGACCAACAACTCTGTAACAGCCTGCAGCTGCTCACAGATTGCCTACACTTCCCATGAAATCAGCTTCCCCTAACATAACACAGATAAACTCAACTACTACATTTTTCTCTGGAGTTCCCTATGTGTCTGGCACAGAGAACCTCACTCGGGAATTAAAACTCAGCAATGCAACAATCATGCCTTTCATCTTCGCAGAAAATTGCAAAAACCACCAATCATTTTACCTTACATTTTAGGCCAATTAAAGGTTTCATTGACCTTTCCTTGCAGCTAGCAAACATTCACACCAAACTGAATAAAGCACATCAAAAAGTGACAATGAAGTTTTATAAATATTGGCCAAATAAGCTTGCTCCTTAATTTCTTATTATTATTTGTACCTTCCTGGGACATTCTCTAGGTAAGTGGATCCCTGCAATTACCTGAGTCTATTCCTGCACCACTATAAGATCTGGGCCTCAGCACAGGGTCATTTACAAGCTGGAAGCTCTCAGCTGAAACTCAGCAGCACCCTTTCTGTTGCACTTACACAGTTTCAAAATGATCCCAACACAACATTTCAGATGAACATACAAAGCAAATCCAACCCTACTACAATCAACATGATCTTTGCTGGTTATTTAATGCACACTAGGAGTCACCCCACAATCCAACATTATTAGTGTTAATCCAGAGACACAAAAATAGCACCTGTTACCACAGCTACAAAGATACTTAGAGAAACTGGGAAGTACCAGGAGCAGCACGAGTCTAAACCACCAGCAAGACATGGCATTAAACTTGTGTGCCTGTAGATCCCACCAGCTGCATGGCCAGCAGCCTCAGTGCCCTCTCAGCTGGACCCAGCACCACCTCACCAGCCTGGCACCAGAAGGACAAGGACCAGAAGCCACACTCTGCACCTCCCAGGAACACTTGCACACAGAGGACACTTACGCATCTTCTCCAGGCCTTAACAGCCCTAAACAGCCACACCTGGGGCCTCCCCCACCCTGCCCCCACGTAGCCCAGCAATACCACAGCTGTGCTTACCTCCAGCTCTCCACAGCCCCCCTGTCCTGGCATGGCCTCCTACCTGACCACTGCCTGGCATCGTGGCTCAGACTCAGCCACCACCACCTGCCATCCTGGGCCTGCCCCACTCAGGAGCTGTGGGGACAGACCACTGGCCAGGGAAGCCCAGCACTGCTCCCCAAATCTCAGGGCAGCAGCTCCCTCACACCTCCCTGTGTAAATGTGCTGCTTGATTTCCACTGCAGCTGATGGAAATAAATGTCCATGTGTAATTAAGATCCAGCTGGTGTCCTCTATGCCTTTTCTGTCTTCTATTTACATGTAAAAGGATTACACATGTGACTAAACTTACTCATTACCAAGAAGCTGCAGGTGAAGGGCTGCAGTTAAAACTCTGGGGCTAAAATTTTACAGCATAAGAATTAAAGAAGCTGATGTCACTTCACAGTCTGGCAAAACTTATGGAAAAAATAACTCTCACTAAAAAATTTACAGTTTATTTAATTGCTCATTCCCCACTGTATTACATGATACTATTGCAACTACATTTCTTATGTATGCCACCCTTGAGCTAAAGAGCCAAATTTTGAATGTCTCTACCTGGCATTTGCTGTTTCCAATGCCAGGAGCATCTGTACCTGAACCCAGGGGCACCAATGTGGGACCACAGCATAAAGTGATTCACTGATACAGATATACACCCCAGATACCCGTGTGAGCTTCCACATGGAACCCGTTCTTATCAGATCATTTGTGAAGAAAAATAATAATAATAATGATTATTATTATTAAGCCTAATAATAATTATTATTGTTGTTGTTGTTGTTGTTACTATTATTACTATTTTAGTAAAATTTAATCAAATAATAGTTCTTCTCTTTCTCTAGCCTGACAGGGAGACATTTACCAGAAGAAAGCATGAAAGAGGGGCTAAAAATACATACTTTATCCTTCTAGCTTTACTCATGCTCAAGACAGCTGCAGATGCAGTGAGTGTCATTTACCAAACAGAAGCCGATCCAAAGCAGAAGGATACTGACCAAAAAACAAATTGTGTTTAAAAAAAAAAACCCCAAACAACATTTCAAAAGAATCATTACATCACATTGAGGGGAATGATTAGTACCATAGTCAGCAATGCCTCTGCTAACAGAATAGCTCTGGTTCTAAGTCACTTTTAAGGACAGATTCATAGACTTGTCCTTAATTTTGTAAGCTGTATCTGAAACACTGTAGGCCCCAATTTGCCACCAGGCCAATCTACCTTCTGTTAAGGCATAAAAACAGAATTTAAGAGATTAATTGTGGTAACAGCTAAAAGTTTTACAAAGCGTTGCTAAAGAACAGGAAGGTAATGGGCTCGATCCCTGGTTTTACACTTGTCTCAGTTGTTGCTGCCCCACTACCACAGCCATGCTTTGCTGACGCATGGTAAGATCAGTCCCTGAACTTGCATCTGAGCAGATGCTGCATGGATAAAGGTGAAGAGAAAGGCTATAACATGGATGTAGTTTTATTATCCTCAGTCTTACTGTACACAACTGTTTCCCAGAGCTCCCTGCCACAGCCTAATCCTAGCCACTAGTCCTAATCTTTGAACCTTTGTGAGTCCTTATTACCACTAGTTCAATATATAACACTGTAACAAACCTATTAAAAAATAGCTCTGAAATTTTCAGCCTTACCAAAACACCTTTTTCTCTAGCTGCCATGCCCTCCTTCTAGCCTGCATCTCCCCCTTTTTCTCCTAATCCTGCCTTTTTTCACACCCTCACATTGGCAATTACTCTTTTCCTCCATTACTCTGCCCTCCATAAATGGTTTGCACCAGCTGCCTGTTCCCAGTTCTCCTTTAGTGTGATGGCATGTTCTTACTAAATCATACATTAGATTATAGTCGTAACTGTAAATAATGCAGGAAAAAAGCTAAATAAATTTCAGAAATTCATCCCTTCCCATCAGAGAAAAAAACAGCATTGTTTAGGAATTAGTGACTTCGAACTGCTGAAAGTAACAATTATATCTGCTCAGATGATAATCCGATGTTGTTTCTCTGTAGTAACCTGAAGCTGTGGAGAATTAAGAGCCAGATATCACCTACTATAGGGATATCATGTGTCTACTTGGTACAAAGACCAGCGTCTATATCCAGAAATCTAGAAGTCACTCACTGTTCTAGCAAAGCTACTGGATAAGTTGATAGGTTTTGTCAGTTAGAAATAGTAATGGCAAGATCTCTGGGAAAATTTTCATTCAAAATGAAAATTCAGCTATGTTAGAACCCTTAATCCTACCATTCATATGAAAAAGAGATAAAAACAGTCCATATGTTTCAGTTTGGCGTTTTGTGAGCAGGAGAGTTTGAGTGCTTAATTCAAAGTCACTTTTTCTTTAAAAATTTTCTTTTTTCATCTCTAAAAGTTATGCTAATTCACCCCCCCACACACACACCATTTAAAATAAAATAAGGCTCTTCTGGAATTTGGCCCAGAATACATATACGTACACATGTATGTGTGTATATATGTGCATGTACATAAACTTTCTGCAATTTCTAGGAAGCCAAACCCCATTATGTATAAAATATAATATCCAGAAAGAAGCATAATAAAATATGATCTATATTGTCAAATACTATTATGGAAACATAAGTGGAAGTGTGGAAGTATAGAGATCACATTTAAGAAACCTAATCTGTGTGGCATGCGTAGCTGTTTACATATTTAAATGGTCTTTTATTATAAATACTTACAAAGAAAACAAATTATGACTGTACCAATACTTCATTTGAATTATGTGGCTTAACAATATAAATAATGTTTTTCACATTTGGCATATGTAGCTTCGTATTTTTTAAAGGAAAACTGAAATACTTTGCCAGTGGGATTTGCCAGCAGCAACTTCCGAGCAGTGAGGGAACCTGCCCCACAGTTGTTCTATTTCTGTCTTTATCCCTAGCCAGGTCCAGCCCCTTCTCCATTGCTCCTCTCCTCTCAGCTTGCCCACAGATGGGGCAAGTCCTCTTCCCTACTGGCCCTCACAGTTCCCAGCCTCTCTTGGGCCCACTCTTCCCTCAAGCTCCTATTTTTCCTCTCCATCTCTCACCACTCTCTGGACCTGGTTCACTACTTGTGCACTCGTTGGTTCAGTCTGTACCTAAATCTTCCTGGCTCTTGTCCTGTCTTCCTTTGAATTGTGCCTTTTCCTCCCCCATCTCCCCAGATGGTGGTCGCTGAGTACATAGAAGAGTGAAGGTTGCACCTCTGCCATTTTCTAAGATGGGCCAATTAGAATCTAGGCTTTCAAGGCAGGGACAGAAATAATCAGATATCCCCAAACAGAAGAAGATATGGTCTTAACTTGGGGCAAAAAAGTTTCTTTTTGCTGCAAAGAAAACTTTCTAACAGTGCACACTAAGGCAGGGATAGTTAAACTCAACCAGTATCACGAGGATACTGTGGAATTGGTGCTGCTGGAGTTTTTCAGAAAGCGCTTAGACAAATACTCATCAGATGCGACTCAGATAAGCTGATCCTGTCTATGTGCAGATGACTTTATGAGGTTCCTTTCACACCTTTATTTTCTGTGAATCTTTAGGGATGTAGCTGTTTAGCGCTGCCAAGTAAACATGTGCCAACAACATTTCTCAAAGGCTTGGAACATATTCAAACATGGGTGGATTGTCAGGGGACACCAGAAGAAACATCTCAGACACAATGCTCCTGCTCCTCACCAAATTCAGAGGTTTGCACTTAAATATGGAGTGTCTTTAAAATGTGCAAAACTATCCCATTTTTTCCCTATCCTCCTCAGGAGCTGCTGAAGTATTTTAGCTGAAATCGTCTTCAAAAATATTCAAGAAGAGGTAGCCAACCACGTGGAAATGCTAACAGCAGCAGTAAAGGTCTTAAGATAGGAAATACTGGGCTACTTTAATTATAGAAGGTCCTACAAGCCCTGCCAATATTTTTCCCTTGGGCTTTCACAAAATGGGGAAGCAAACAGAGAAATATCTCACAACCTTCACAGAATCCCTTAAGCCTCCTATGTGCCTGTTTAAAAGGGATTATGAAATAAAACTGAGTAGGAAGCTTCTCAAAATTTCAAAGAAAACTCTTGGATCAATCCTAAAATTGCTATTTTAGTATTTTTTCCCATGTCTGACTAAATTTTAAGATGTTTCCATTAGCATAACTGTCATTCTTTCATTTTGCTGCTTCTGTCTTTGCTGGTTTTATTCACCCTTTGACTTGGAGTTGAAGAATTCATTTGACAATATAAAGTACAGAAGAAGGGAATTTAACTGACATTAATTCATATGCATTTCATTTGTTTTCCTTTTCACTAATCCAGGTGTACTAACTGAATAATGCTCTGGAAACACAGTTCTTTGTCAAATGTCGCAGTGAGCAACACTACAGCCCATGAAGAAAACAAAACAAGCGAACAAAAATTTAAGCCTTTTGTCTCATTTTATAGTGCACTTGACTGATTGAGAAAGCAACCTTTATGTTTTTTTGGGTTAAGTTGTCAGGTACTGAAAATTCTGAAAATATAAAAGAGCTTTGAAATACAAATAAATAAGTTGCTCTTACACCCACTTTACACCTGGTTTATACTACCAGATGGCATAAAGAGGTCTCACTATAAAGTAGAACCAGGCTATTATCTCCAGGGGCTGAGCTTTTCAAAAAAGAAAAATAACCAAACACAAGCATTAAAACATGTAACAATAATAGCTATTTTTAATAGAATTTCTCTTTTCAGGTGCCAATTTCAGTCTTGGTTTCTCCAGGATTAAGGAAAATCATAAGAGAATTTGTATAGTTTGCCTTGCAGGACTGATTGGAGAGGAGGGAAAAAAAAAAGGAGACCAGTTTGAATACAGTTTAATTAATATCTGTCAGGACTGAGCACACTGGGCTCAATTTTAGTGTCCTTCTCTGTTGCTTTCTGTGCCTTCTTGCTGGTTAGGTGGTGAGTCTCATCACACAGTTCCTAATTACTCAAGTATTGTAGACTAAACTGGTAAATTTGCTCATGTAAGGGCTTCTGAATCTGATGGAACAAGATTAAAAGCTTGTGGTGATCATGTTTACCCACATGGAGATCTCTTTAGCTCCACAGTTACTTGTGATGAACCCTAGTAAACATCAGATCAAAAAGAGACCCCAAGAACACATCCCGAACATACTAATTTTTAACATCTGTTTGACATTTATTGTGTTTTTATTTTATTAGGGAAATATGAGGCTACTTTGCAGGGTTTTTTTTAAGTTAGAGAGTAACTGAAATTCATCTACATACCCTAACAAATGTCTGTTGTATCAGAAATGAATGACAGCATGATACCAATGAGGAAAAAGAAAAACAAAACAAGACAAAACGCACAACACACTGGCTAGATTAAAAGCACAGAGCCTTGTGCAGATCTTAATTCAATAAAATGCTGTGATGCTTCATGGTCAGAAGGCAATACTCCTTCGGCAGCAGGTGCTTCTACTGTGTCCTTCATGAAAGAGTCAAAGGGTACTTTACAATCCAATCCAATGCTGGATATAACCTTTTAAATAAATAAACTGTGGTTTAAGGATTTAGGAAGCACTAGATCAAAGAATGTAATCTTTGAGATCTAATAACTACGGTGATGGGTCTAGCATAAGGACATGAGCAGAATAGAACAAAGGTTTTCTGAATATCCACAGTGCCTCTTGGGTTAAAATTCATTATAGAGTCAGTTTAAATCCCTAGTTAGGAAGCAACCCTCAGTTTCTCCTCTTGCTAAGAATCCCACATGAACTTAAAAAATAACCAGAAACCAGTACATTCAGGGGAGGAAGGTCCAGCGTTCAGCCCTTTTTTGTGGTTGCTTGACAAGTCAAAATCCAGGTCTTATTTTCTGAACACCTGCCAATGAGTCCATTGGTCATCCCTCCAAAACTGCAGATGCAGCCTCCAGATTTTTGCCTACACCTCTTACTTCCCCTCGTCACCAGACTCCTACTCTCCGGGATTAACTGAGTGAAGCTGAAGAACTGGTTTTTTGTTTGTTGCTTTTTTTTGGATTTTTTTCAGCTGTACATGTTTGTATCCCCTTGAGGCCAGGTGAGATCCAAGCCCTTAGGATCACATAGTCTAATGCACAATACGGTGTTCATGTGAGCTTTCCTCATAAGACTGTGGGGATACTCATGGATGTGCTTAAATGGTTTCATGATCACTCTTCAAATAAGCAACAGCAATAAACCGAACAAACACAAAGGTAATTGTTCAGAGCCATTACAAACCCTCACATGCTGTTTCAGAGCGCTCCAGCTTGTCTTCTCCAAGGCTCTGAACATATGAACTTTGCTTACTAACTTGCACACACAGGTTTTCTTGCCTACTTTGGTGAGAAACTGGAGCAAGTGGTGAATACGGCATCCAGACTTCTGGAAAAATCTTCGTAACTTTCTTTGTTTCCCACCATGGACATTACAAAGCACAAACCATCACTCTGCCTACTGTTCAACCAGCATCTTGTCAAATCTTGCTGCAAGATTAAGCTTCCCCAATTCTGAATTCAATATTGCAACCCTAAGGATATAAGAACCAAGCTGGAACATTCTGTTTTTTGGAGTTGTTTTTTTCCTCTTAATGGACAAAATTGTTTCAGCTCCAAGATCACGGTTTGCCCTGACTACAATGATAAATCATCATGAATGACACTAAGTGAAATGAGTTTGATGTTCTCTGCTTTATTCATCCACATTACAAGCCACTTTTACATTTGCCACAACTTTCAACCTTTCCTCCAAAAGACTGGGAGCTTCTTGTTTGCAGATATTATTTCTGCTTTGTATAATCCATTTGAAGAATGTGAAGCACGTTTTGTACACAGAAAGGGATGGGCACAGTGAAGGGAAGACAGGAATCCTGCAATAGTTATTTGTTTCCTAGAGCAGAATAACTCTCCTTTATTCCCAATTATTTTATTTCACTTTGCACAAAACAATTTTCACAGGAAAACTTTCAATTTTTCCTTCATTAACAATGTCTGAGCAGAAAAAAAGATAACAAATAAAAAATTTGCCCTCATGTGCTTCAGGGCCTAGTCCTGCCTTCAAAGAAGACTGAAAACATTCAGGCCTTGCCTAACAAAGCCAGTGGGAAGTCCAGGAATCTGGAAACATTCAACACTTGGCAGCTTCTGGTGCAAGTACCAACAGCTTTACCCATCATGACGGTATCTCAGAACTTCCAGACTTAAACATTATCAGAGTTATTTGCATCTTTAGCCCTTTTTTATTTTTAAAGCTGGAATCAGCATCAACCAGGTACAGTTCTCCATAGTTATAAATTTAAAAAATAAATCACAGCCTTTAGTCTGCTATTCTATGAATAGATGCAAGCCAATGCTAGTTTGCCGTTGATGGGAGACAATGTGATTTTAAGTCATAAGCCTGAAATAAGGATACAAAATGTTTCTATCATTAATAATGCTGCTTCAGTCTTAGTCCATGCTGCAAGTTTAATATATACATATTTTTCCCCAAAAAGAGAAATTCCAGACATGGGCTAAAGCCTCTAGCTCAAAAAAAACCCCAGAGTTTTTATTCCAGTAAAACTCCTCCATACTTCATTGCCCATGAAACATGAGAGTAAAGCTCAAGTAAAAGCTTCCCAAGTTGGCTCAGTAAGTGGAAAAGCAGTCAGAGATGTAAACAGTTTAGTGAAAAGGACAACATTCTGATACAGAATTCTCTCTTCTAATACGTCTAACAGCAACTGTTGTGTAATACTATTAACATGACTTTCACTAATCTGCTTGTAAAATCCTCATGCTCTGTTATTTTCTATTGCTTGAAACTCTTGTTTCCATAGCAGGGGGTGACTAAAAAAACACTTTTGTCTTTTACTGTCGCCCTTATAATATTTCTTTTTTGGAAGTGCCATTACACAGCTGGATCGTGTCTTCTAAACACATGCAAGTCTGAGATCCTTGAAAATGCTATAAACTTGTAAAATAAAAATTACTTGATGAAATCAGTGACTTCAGCATGAAGTCCCATTCTAACTTTTTTTTTTTTTCTTTTTTGGCCTAAGGACCTGTTTCTCTTTACAGTGCCCTTCCCCATCCATGGGTTCAAAGCCTCATCCTGGAGAGAGTTACCTATGGGAATAGATCATATTTAGCGACTAGTTTCAGTAACACTCACTGGAAATATCACAGGATCAAAAAGTACTCTCACAAGTAAGATTTCACAGCACTGCTTATCAAATTATTGGATTTTTTTTTTCTTTTTTTACGGTAAGGTGGTACAGGAAAGCCCATCAAGACCCATCTATTTTGACAAGAACAGCTATCAGTGTCTTACCCTGTAAATCCTAATTCCCATGAGCAAAGGACAGCTGTGCAACTAAACAAGCAACCAAGTTTTGTTTCCGAGGCTCTTATCTCTGAAACATGCTTCTTCAACTTCAAGTATATGCACCAGTGTTAATGACATCAATTACTATTACTCATGTGAGTAAAAAGAAGACTACGAATAAAAGTTTGATGGACCTAGTTTTGCTATAATATGGTATGGCATGTACAAATGGTACCATTCTGTGCTAGAAAAAAATAGTCTTATTTGTAACTACAAAATCTATTCAAAATAGCTTAAGAACAATTAATTTATATCATTCAACATAAAAGGATGGTTTGGAATAAAGATTTTTGGGTCCTTCTTCTCCCCCACCTTCTTTTTTTTTGTTGTTTTTTAACTTGCTCCCCACTACCACTTTTTAAAATGGCTAGAAATTTAGAACAGGCTCTTGAACTTCAAAATTTTCTTTTGATCTAACAGTTAGATAAAGCGCTCCAATGGAACAGCACTACCAGTCAACAGAGAATCAGCAGCAAATATCAACAACTAATCTTTCTCTTTTGAAGAAAGAGTCCTACATATCACAGAGGTTTCAAAGCCAACGATAAAACAAAAACCCTGAAGCTATAGTCCATTTACCTGTAGCCCTGACACCCTCAAAAAATAAAAGTGTTCAAGAGCCTTGATTTACTATATTTAATCCCAATAGTCAGTTCTAATTATAAAAGAGTTTGCATAGCAATTCTTTAGCCAGCGTTTAAACCAGACTTTGTTATATTAATTAGCAATGACAGTTACTCAATAGACAAGTTGGACCAGATCCTGCAAAGTGCTGTTTACGTGAGGAGTCCCATTGAGTTCAGTATCGTACTGGGCACCTGAAGATTTAGCAGCTGCAGGCTTCTTATATGGGCATAAGTGGTTTGGTGACCAACTTTTAAGTAAATGTTTAAGTCCTGTTACCTTTAAGAAGAGATACACATGCATATGTTCAGAACTGACTGATCTGAGGTTCTTCCTGCCATTTTTACAATTTCAGAGTAAGAAGTTGCATTACAACCAAGTGCCACTGAAAGATGTAAATCACAGGAAAAATTAATATTTTGCCACGTCCTCATTTAATGTTGAAAATGCTGTATACAATTTGTACTTGATTGTCCTTTTGTTTTCTTCCGTTTGAGTTGCAGTTCAGATCAGAGGAGAAAAATCCAGGTCTTGTTACAGCTACAGGTCAGTGGAAGATAAGAGGCGCAGCACAGTCACTTCTATGTATGGTACATACAAAAGTGGCCCAGATTGGTATTTAGCTTATCAGTCTGGAATCTAGGAAACACAGCAGAGGTACTTGAATGTAAAAGCATTGCCAAAAGATAAAAATCTACATCGGTGGATGAGTGTCACTTGCCCAGCAATTTAAAGGTCATCTGACATACTTTATTTTTCTCTTACAATTAGAATAATAGTGAATATACACAGAGTGTGATTCACGGCTTTTTCAAGATTTGACCTCTTAATTGGTCTGACTCACAAACTAACACATGAAACAGTAGAGTAGCACAGAATGGAAAAGAATAAATAAATTCAATAAGAAAAAATGACTAAAGATGTTTTTAGAGGGCTGATTTTAATTAAAACCTGATTTTAGTGTGAAAACAAGAAAAATCTTTTTAAGCATGAATGAAAATGGTAAAAATCCCTCTTTTCTGCTGTAAAAACAAAAGCCAACAGAGAAATGCATTCTTTTGCTGGAATCCAGGCCTAGGACCAAAGAATCTACATATATTAAATTAACGAGACCCAAACTCCTCTACAACAAATATTTATACTGTAAAATATTACAGCCACATTCCTGCATCATCTTACAATAATAATTCTTAAGGACACAGTAAACTAGAGACTGTATAAAACAGTGAGTTTCTGCAGAGATGGAATACTTCATTATCAGAGTACCAGCTTGTTCATAAATATTAAAAAATATGTTTTTGAAGTTTTTCAAACATGATTCTTATCGTTTATATTGTCTCTCTACTACTGGAAACAACAGTCAGTGTGTACCTGTCCATAAGTCTCTCCCTCACAGTCTTGAACCGCAGAAAACAACTGCTGGTGACTGTAAAGGACAACAACGTCTGTGCTGGACATACACTAAACAGACAAGGGGATAAGTAGCCTGACCTTACTTATGCAAGTAGTCATGCTTACAGTGATGGGTCTTATTCTTGCTAGAGAGAACAGGATTTGTCCCAAACTGTAGACAAAAGGGTACAATTCCTTGCTGCATTGTAAAAGTGAGTCTCCAATTTATGTGTAAGACGGTTCTTTTCTGTTTGTGTATGTTACAGGCACTTCTGTATATTAGATTAGAGATGGAAATGGGTATTTGAAGACAAAAAGACCTCCCTTACTACTATAAGAAGAATCACTCAAAGATTGCTCCAGACAAACTAACATTATAGATCTGATCTTCATTTTGTAAAAATTAAACTCCTGGATATGTATTGATCTGCGTTACAGAACAACACTGACAACAGATGAAACTTCTGAAAACTTATGGAAATGAAAGGCTTCTCTGAAACGTTTATCCCCCTGTCCTACTGTTGTTAATTGAGGGGCAAAACACAAAACAAAATTTAAAAAAACAACAAAATAAAACACAAAGCAGGAAGACCCACCTTGGCTACAGCAATGTATCAATCTCATAAATTTAGTTTCAGAGCAGAACTCTCTATGGGAAAAGAGCGTATGTTTACCCTTGCATAAATAGCTTTTACTAGATGATGAGATTGCATGGAGAATACCATTGAAATATAGAAAACAAACACAGTTAACATGTAGAAAGAGAACTCAAACACAGCAATAATAACCACAAAAGCCCGCTTATTTGAGGAAGAATGTTACCTAATTTACTCCCTCTCAGTTTACAGAGATCTCATTTAATATGCCCTCTCCCCCCACCCCCCACGCACACTTCCCGCTTTACTATATTTGCAAGAACCAGTGAACACAGAAATGTGCAGCCAGCCCGGGCCCTCAGGCCGGTGGATCAAGATGGCAGGCTGGCCCGGGCTCCCCCGGGGATCGCAGAGCCAGAGGGTGATTGGACACAGTGACCTGTCTGCATGAGATGAGACAAAAACAGGAGGGCTGTAATGCTGATGAACTAACCTGTCACTCACAAGCTCAGGTCTGAAAAAAAAAAAAAAAGAAAGAAAAGAAAAAGGAAAGGAAGGGGGGGAGATGAGATAAATAAAAATTTAAAAAAGAGAAAGGTACAGTACAGATTTTAGAAAGCATACAAGGGCTAGAAAATACAGCATAATTCGAATAATTAGATGACACATTTAACTACCTCTTCATTTAGATGGGCTCAGGATATATAAGGGATAAGGCATAAAAATCCAGCTAATAGTTCCTATAAGAGCAAAACACATTTGAAGAAATAATGGGTATTGTGGTTCAGTGTGCAAGGAAGGATGCTACAGACTAGTGCTGACAGGGATCGGGGTTTCATTCCAAACACTCCAGTTATGAATCAAAATCACAATGAGCAATGAGTTTCTAGAGCTTGACACGCTAGGCAAGGAGATTGTTCTTCAGAGTACTTGGCTGTTTAATTGCTTGCTTGGGGGAGGAAAAATCCAGAGGGAAGGTATACAAGCCATTCCGCACCTTGGAGCCAGTACACCCAGGTGCCAGGTAATGGTCAAGACTGCAGCACTATGCCCACCATTGCCAGCGCCACTGGGAGACAAAGTGGACACTGGTGCTTGGAGACCAATGAAATCAAGAATATTAAAAAAAAAAAAAAGCATTTAATGATGAACAAGTACTTGGTGTTGAAAATGCCTTTAAATCAGCATGCTGCTGCTATTACTTTTGTGTCAGACACAGACTAGTGTTTGAACTACAAATAACGGCCAGTGTTTCTGATCTCCATTGGAGCAGAGATGTACATGTATAGTTTGGATTTTTAATTAGGCAAGTTCACACTCCATTAACAGCAAACAAGACTGAATTTAGAGCTACATCTGCAGGATTAGTCAAAATCTCACAGTTGGAGTAAGATACAATTTGGAAATAAAAAGGCCAAATGATAAACAGTTATTTAAGTTTTTGCTTTTGGAGGTTTGAAAGTTAACAAAGACTCTTAAGAACTTTTTCTAAAACAATAGTGTCAGAAAATGAATGTCTCTTCTAAAAATATACATATTCCAAGTATGCATATCTTTATTATTTATTAGTACTAAAGACAAACTGTGGAAAGACCTTATGGCATAAGGTTTGCCTTTTGATAGTTATTTTCTCTTGTCAGCTAAGTATTAGAATTCATAGAGAAAGTCCATTTCTGTTTTCAGCAATGCATGGTAATTATACTGATTTCACTGCGTTTCACAGTTCTAATGATTTTATTACAGAACTAGAAAATACATCATTTTTATCAGAAAAAAAATAAAAAACTTTTTGTTCTATCTTCACATGTAGCTAATAACCACCACACACAGGACAATTAAACAAAACACAAATATACTTGAGAATTTTGTAGATTTATGAAGATATTTGGATGTGCACACTTACACATATGATATGTAAATATGCACACACACAGACATAAAAATAAAAGTTTGCAACATCTAACACATTAAGTTGCACAATCATAATAGCCATAAATTCTGACATAAAAAACCCAAATAAGTTAGTCACTTAAAACAGCTACACGTATTTTTCTTTGAAGTCCATGCCCTTGCTATTGATTTTTAGGAAATGAAATACACTAACACACAGTATAAACATTTTTCCAGGCATTCACTGAACTTTTTTTTAATTTATGAAATATAGAATGTTACACACAGGAAACGAACCCATGCTTCTATTCTTTCCAGTCTTAAAAAATCACTTTCCGAGAGCTAAGAATTTTTAAACATAAAATAGCTAACTTACACTTTCTTACATGCCAAAGCAAAAGTTACATTAAAGAGATATTACAAGCTTTGAGATTTATGAAGGTTTCAGGTTACATTTTCTGTCAAGTGTACTTGCTCGAAGCCTTGCCATTGTACCTGCCTTAGAATCATTAAATGTATTTCTTTAAGACTAAACAAGTTTACACAAAAAGGTAATTAATCCACTCTAAAAATACAAATTTTGACACGATGTAATACTGGCAGACATGCCCCACTTTTTAGTTATAAGCCAGCCTAATAGAAAGCTGTTAATGTTTGGGGGATTTTTTAATAAAAAATGTATCTTCTATTTTTAAAATATTTAGAGCAATAAAAGTCTGTGGTAAACACGGTATTACATATTTGACATTTTCCGCCCAGAAATGCATTACTGCGTACGATGGTATTAATAAACCATGTGCTTTGAGGGACTTCTGTGCTTTGCCATAATTTAGTTGAAAACAGTGTGTAGGATGCGTATTTTTCCACCATTGTATCAACATATAGGAAACACAAATACTATGTCATCACCTCAGCAGCATGCGTTCACTACACTGGAAACATATGCAAAAAAACACAAAACTTTTGAGAGTTCAAAAAATAGCCTTTGCCAGAGACTGATTTACAAGTCAGTGGTTAATGAGAAAGTGTTGAACACTTAAAATTTTGTTAGAAAAAGAAAAACAGCAACCCTCATCTGACTCTGACTGCATTCATAGGAAAACAGCCCTCCCTGTACATCAGGACAAAATAATTTAATTTCTTTCCCCACTTCAGGTTATTATTTGAAGCAAATGAAAAGACAATGATTCTCCTCTCTTCTGGCTAAAGCTCAAAGCAGCACGGTTAAAGCACACACATAAAAACTACAGACTTATCAGAAATCACAAAACAGAAAGAGAAGGACTCACTGACCCATTTGGAAGACAAAGACGACAAAACGGAAAAGCTCTAAAAATCAGCTTGTGAGGCCTTTGAGAGATATTCTTCTGGCATTTCATCACAGCAGCCCCAGACCAGTTCACTTCCCTGGATACAGGGAGGGAGAACTAAATAGAGCTGTTTATTAAAGCTGTTGTGCTGGATTGCATTAGGAAGCACGAGCAGACCACCTGGACCTTTCAGATTGTGGCAGTGTTTAATTTGCAGGCTGCCCCTCTGCAGCAGCAAAGACTACTACATTTACCAAGCTCAATCACACATTATCTGGGTTAGGAGTAAAAGAAGAAAAAAGAAAAAAAAAAAAAAAATCCACAGCTTGTGATACAGGAATACAGTCAATATAGAAATAATGAACAGCATTAGAAATAGAAAGCAACTCCCCAGCAAACATAGCACTATCACTCCTCAGTTCTTCTACTTCAGCACATTTAAACAAAATATAGCCACAAATTAATAAATAGATTAATTTGGCAAAGCTCAGACTAAATTATAAACTGGGTTTATCAGAAGGAAAGCACGGCATTTTAGGTTTAACTAGTGATTCCCTGGCCAGATTACTGTGGTTCTTTTGCCTTTCTCACTTTCAGTACTACACTCACTGGTAGCTGAAGATACAGATAGAAAGATGGTACTGTAAATATGAATTATGTGAATCATATGGTTAGACCCTTGTGGAAAAAAAAAAAATAAAAGGGGAGTTGAGAAATGGCTGACTCCATACCTGACCAATTACAGCTTGCATGGTCCCTGTGTCCTGCTGAGCTGAAAGATCGCAATCCATCATATGTAGTCTTTGAAAAGGAGAATGGGGGTTTCTGGCATGCATCTGTCAATCAACTTCTGCACTCACAACCATCACCAAAAGCAAGGGAAAAAAAGTCAAGCTGCTCCACCAAATAGGATGAAACAGTCATGTGACCTTCAGCACACTCACACACATACATACTTCCATAGAACGTATGAATTTTCTGCAGATATGAAATGACATTGACAAATACCCAATACCAAGTAAATAAAGTGAGACAAACAGCTACTCACCAAAGACAAAACACTTGCTGTAATCTTCACTCTAAAGATTTAATAAACCTAAAAGGTGTTTTAAACGGAGGCTTTTCTTTTGAGTCTAAACTTTTCAGATAAGGTGATATAATTTTATATATGCAGACAGTGGTCAGAACTTTAACCCCTCGTGTCCTCTCGCAGCCTCTATTTTTTATTCTCCCCTTTGTACTTCTATTTCATGGCTGTTTGAGTTCCTCATTATTTTTTTTTCTGTAAGTTTCTTTTGTGTCAAAGTGAAGAGGCTTGCGTTGCCTTCTTTGGATGTGCACAAATTATGAGAACTTGATAGAAGAAAATTGCTAGCAGGAAAAAAAGGAGCAGGGGCTGAGAAACCTGTGTCTGTACTCACAAACCAAAACGTGCCTCACTGCTTTACTCCACCAGAAGTCAAATGTTTTCTTTATTGGAAATGTATTTTTAAGTATTAGTTTATGTGAGCTGTGATGAGCACTCAAAATATAAAATATTCAGACTATGTAAATCCTACTTACAGAATCCTTTCCATTTTGAAGGTTAGCAGAGTTTTGGTTCATTCACTGCTCCACTGAACTGACATAAAATGTTGTTACTTATGAAGGCAAACATTACCATTTTTTCTAATGGAAGCAGTTTGTTTCATATATCTTCCCCTCTGAGTTAAGATTTGCAAGAATTTCCAAGACTGTTTTTTCTTCTTGTCAAAATATATCAGCCACTTGTCTCCAAAAACTGAGTGTCGTGAACAACACGCTGCAGCATTGATTGCTGTTCTGTTATTGGCCAGTGATTGCTGAAGGGTGACATTAATGTAACCCAGTAGCACTTTAACCCTTTGAAGATCAATACAGTCCTCTGGCAATATAGTAGCATAACAGCCCATATAATTTTTCCTCTATTACAGCTTCATATAAATATTAGTGCATCTTTCTGCCCTCTTAACATTACATTTCTATCATTAGTGCAAACAACCTCCTTTTGAAAGACTATCAGAGGCAAAAATGCAGAAAAAAGCAGTCTAGTCTCTAAGCTTAATATAATGCACCCCTTCCATTTTAAGTAAGTTCTGACACTATTTTGAATTTGTTATCTCACTTTTAAAGGTATTGACAATATTGATCTTAGCATGTGATAGCCAAAGAAATGAGAATATCAACAATATTCCAATTGTATGTACAGCATTTGCCAGTCTAATGTTTCCTACAATATAATTTTAAGGTCCAACATCCAGGACTGTTTGGAATGTGATGGAGTGCATGTACAAGTGTAGGTATATGTATATGTGTATATGTATGTGCATATGCATGCATGTACAGGAGAGAGAATTTGTGTCGAGGGGAATGAGACAGGCAGGGAATATCAAGTTTACTTTGCATTCTTTGAATTTTCATAGTACATTTTTTTTTTTACTTGTTAAGGAAAAAGTTAAGAAAGGAAGTTTGGTATGTATTTCAAAAATCGGAAACAAGAAAAAAATCCACAAGGAGATGCAAGAGGACTCAGAAGTACACCTAGGCTAACAGGATATTTTAGCTTTAGAAGTTTTTCAAATAAAGCATTTTTTAGAGAGATCTACAATATTGGCACTGAAACTCTGCCTCTGGGTTGAGGAAGGAGTACTTGAAATGGTGCTTCCAACATCTGCTCTGCATTTCACTTATAAACATAATTAAAATGCACCATTTGTGCTGAAATCTTATCTGCTTCTTACTCATGAAAGAAAATACACTGAACTAATACACTGGGCTGCCTTTTGGTCAGCTGAGAATTTGCTGCGGTCTCATCCCTCAGGACGATTCCATGGAAAAACCAAGCAGTGTTGTGAAGGCCATAATCAGCATCCATATCATCGCAAGCAATCCAAAATAAAACTGGTAAATGGGGGAGTGAGTAGCGGAGATTGCTTCGGCTGCCTCCAGGAAAGCAGACACGCTGAAGTTGAATACTGTATTTGAAACTGAAAGGAAAGGTAAGGATGTTTATTTTATGGTTTTTCTTCAGGAGAAGCCTTTTTTTTGCAGTGGATATGTACAAACACCTTTTAAGTTCCATTAACTTATCCAAGCAACTAAACATGACAATTACTACTGTGGGGTTTTTATTAGCAAAGACACTGACCTAGACATATGTTGCAGCACATAAATAAGCAGAGCACTATATGCACACAAATCTGCTGCACTGTTACACACCGGCAAACCAACCAGACTCTTGCACACACTCGGGCAGAGCTGCAAGAGCTCCTTCCTCCCAAAATGAGAGCTATGCTGCCTCTCTTTTTACCACGATTAACCTACTCTTCCAGGAAATGCCAGTCTACCCTGTAAAATGTAAAACAACGTCCCTGTAGCTAATGCTTCTGCGTAACTCACGGTGTCACTGTTAACCTGAACAGCTGTAACAGCCTCCCCTGCTGCCCCTGAAGCCGCCCTTACGTCTGTGGAGCTGGAGACCTTTTCCCTCAGCCAAATCCACCTAGTCCTGTAGGGGCTGCACAGCTGGTCCCTGGGCACCATCCCAGCTTCACCGCTCATCCTTTGGGTCTTCCACCAGCCATCTCCCAAGAGGTGTCAGTCCAATATTTCTCTTTACTCATAGTGAGGAATTTTCTTCCCTCCCTCCCCCCCCCACAACACCTCCTTACTTTGCTGCTTGAAAGGTGATTTAGCTCCCCCGTCAGCAGGCAGAAAGGTGAGGGAGCCAGGTAGCTCCTAATCTGCCAGAGGGCAGACTGGGGTGGAGAGCAGGGTGCAAAGGGGAGCGCAGCAGGCCAGGTTCACTCTAACACTGCCAACTTCAGGAAAATTGTTGAAGGACAGAATGACAAATGTTGCTTCCCGGTCAGCTGTGCTGTATCCCTCTCAGACTCTACTTTTTTCTCTGATCAGTTCTCTGCGGTATACTTCCCCTGTTTAATTGAAACAATAAAAAAATAAAGCGGTACTTTTGAATAGAATAATGTGCTTGAATTTACTTCTCAGCTACAAAGCTAAGAAATTGTGAAAATAGTATTACTGTATATAATACTTTCTCTTCTTTCTTTCAGGAGAACGTACATTGCCTGAGTGAGAAAAGAAATAATTAAATAGCAATGCAAAACCCAATTACTTAATAGTTACAATGTGTCAAAACACTTTTTTTTTTTTAAAAATGCTCATTATTTACAAGTATTTCTTGCCTCAAAAAATACAAGCCTTGTGATCAACAGAGCTCGGGGTTTTACTGCAATAGCTTTATGCAGTTGCTCACTCGCCATAGCAGAACTTGCAGCAGATTCAGTGACTCAAGCGAGAGATTTCTCCTGCTTCTTACAGCATTGCTACACTAGGGGGACTATTCTTCCTCTTTTCTGGAGTGATGGATGCACAACACTGTCCAAACAAGCTGTTGTACCTCGTACTACAGGCCCTTTACTCACGAGTGCTGAACAAGTTAAACATGTAAAGCTCAGTCTTGCACTCTTCGAAGATAAACAAGCCTAATTCTAAGCTGTCAATGGCTCTTCCTCCCTTTCTCCCTCGCTCTGTCCATCTGTGCCAACCAGACACTGTATCACATTTTGCATCTTGATTTTCATGGATATGTGAGTGGGTTTTCCGTAAGAACAAAGTTCTGCTCTCATTTATGCTAATTCCAAAAGAATTGTTTTATATTAAGAGGCACTAATGGATTACAGTCTCTGTCTGTGCAAGTATATTCTGGTAAATTATTTTTGCTTTTTGAAAGGAATTTCACTTGTAAAAAAAAAAAAAAAACCCAAAACAAGCAAAAAAACCCACACGCAAAACAAAAAAACGAACAAACACACACACACAAAACCCCAAAGAAAAAACGACTAACAAAAGCAACGACTAGCAAAAAACAAAAACCAAAACCAACCGCAACACTGCTGCTTCTAATTTCTGCTCCTCCACATTTTATTAATGCATAATTTCTGGGCCCCTTCCACTCCCCCAGAACTCCACTTTTCAAAAACTGAACTACTAGGACATACTTACTCACTTCAAGGACCGCACTTGCTTCCTTTCATAAGGGCTTGACTGTATCATGGAAAGGAAATTTGGGAAAAGAAGATAATTCTCTGCCTAAATTGGTAGAACAACGGCTAAGCACAACCTACATTTTACCCATTCCTGTGCAGCCAGTGGAATGTCTCACCTTCCCACAGCACTACCCTGCACCATCTAAAGAAAATTTCTGCAGAAGAATTTTCTTTCTCTTGTTATTTTAGAAAAAAGAGGCTTGCTGCCATGCACTGTATCTTTGGGAAGGTGGGAATAAATTGTCTCCTTTTCCTGCTAGATCTAACAAGCTGGTTTGGTTGAAAACTTATTTTATTCTCTGGCTGGAGAATCGTTCAGTAAGTTTTCCAACTTTCTGATTAAATTATAATTTATATAAAATGCAGGGCACCCCCTAAAAAAAAAAATCTAGGAAATGGGACTGTGGTTCCTCCTACCTACATAGTGAAGAGACATCACATTCCTCCTCTACTCTTAGGTAAAGTGATGAGAGGTGATTACAGTGATGCTGGAACCTAGTTGGTCAGATGCCAAGCTAATGTCACACCTCTCCCAGGTGAAATGGAATTGCGGAGGAAAAAATGCCAAGAGGCACAATGGATTAGCAAGAAAGGGTGATACTGACTGGGTAAGGTTTAAGAATATACGTCCCCAATGTGTTACAGCAGTCTAATAAAACCACATTCTTCACATCTCATGGGTTTTTTCTGCAGTATCTCATACAATGTGCTTTTTAAGCCATCTCTTTATTGGATATAGCATGGACAATAATGGAGGTTTACATCATGTGAAGAACAGACTTATTTGATTGAACTAACATCATTGAAGCAAGACATCCAAGAAATATGAATAAGCAAAAAGATGATGCTTACAGTGAAGGGAATTGTCTTCTTCTAAAATTTTTGCAAAATCTTTGGTAGGATTTAGAACACAGCATTGACAAGGACAGCAGAAACATCAGAAAATAAGGCATATTTTTATGTTCATTGATTAGAAGGAATTTATTAATGAGTTGCAGTATTAGCTGTATAACTCTTCTGAGCAGTAATGCTCTTTACCACAACTAGAGAGAAAAGCAGGTAGTTTCACAGTGTGTATGGTTATTATGAACTGCTTATTCACTGATATATTTGCTTTCATTTATTTGAGCTGTAAATAACTCATCTGACATAACTGCTGCTCCCACTTCAACAAAACACAATGGAGTGACAGCAGCATCAGAGACAAAAAAATTAGTGGATGTGATACGGCAGGAGGGGTCGGTAATGCCAGTGAAAGTACACATTTCCTGCACACTACAATATCCCTCAGATCCCCAGCTCCTAAGTAGATGCCTCTCTCCTCTGAAGAAAAAAAAAACAGAACCCAAGTAAAGTGATGTACCCATCTACCTGTGCTTCTCTTGCTCCAAGCACTTTAGATGATGTTTGAATATTTCATGTGTCAAACAAAGGTATGCTATATACAGACAGGTACTTCCTGGCATTACATTAGGACATCTTGCAGTGAGAAATGTTTGATCTTCTGATAGTCAGTTCACATCGTTTGGTTACACACTTTATATCCTGCTGTGTATTGCACATGATCAGGAGTGAAAACGTGATAGGTTTGAGCTACTGAAAGAGCTGCTATGCACTAATTGTTCCTGGGTTAGTTTCACCTGTCAAGTAAACTGTGTTAATGGCTTATGCATATGAGAAAGTCATTTAGCGATGACAATTATGATAAATGTGGTTAATAGCAATACCTATATTTAAATTTGTCTAATATTTTCATGCTTTAGGATGTTTATGGACCAGAAGCTTGCAAAGTGTGCTAGTTTTGGCTGGGATAGAGTCAATTGTCTTTATAGTACTTTCTATGCGGCTGTGTTTTGGATTTGTGCTGAAAACAGTGTTGATTAATAATACACGGATGTTTTATTTATTGCTGAGCAGTGCTGACACAGTGTCAAGGTCTTTTTTGCTTCTCACCACAACAGCAAGTAGGGTGGGAGTGCACAAGAATCTGGGACGGGACAGAGCTGGGACAGCGGAACCCAACTGACCAAAGTGATATTCCATACCATATGTCATCATGCTCAGCAATAAAAAGCGGGGGAAGAAGGAAGGGGAGGACATTCAGTGTGATGGTATTTGTCTTCCCAAGTAACTGTTAGGTGTGATGGAGCCCGGCATTCCTGGAGTTGGCTGAACACCTGCCTGCCCATGGGAAGGAGTGAATGAATCCCTTGTTTTGCTTTGCTTGCGTGTGTGGCTTTTGGTGTACCTGTCTTTACCTCAACCCACGAGTTTTCTCATTTTTATTCTTCCAATTCTCTCCCCCATCCCATCAGAAGAGGAATGAGCAAGTGTCTGTGTGGTGCTTAGCTGCCAGCTGGGGTTCAACCATGACACAAGGTGATAGGACAGCAATCCACTGATGGATTGCTGAATACTTTGACATCCTCTGGTTTAGGAAGTGCCACAGCTGCAAAATGTTGGAGGATGAGGCTATGCAAGAGGGTTGTCAGGGGACAGCAAGGGCCAGCTGCTCACTGACGGTAGGTGTGCCAGGAGCTGCTGGTGAATCTGGGGACAAGTCATGCCCTCACTGACAGAGCCCCATACCACAGGCTCTGGCCCAGATAGGAAGAGCCAGCAGCTGATAACCTGCCCCATCAACAGCCCCTGACACAGCGAGGGGATGAGCCAGGCCCAGGGTCCAGTCAGGGGCCTGGCTATATCAAGATATGAAGCTGGAAACAGACCTGTAGACAGGGCTGCATCATGCATCCCAGGTCCACTCAGGAGGCAGGGCTAGAGGCAAGCTATGACCTACATCTGAGGGGACCATACAGGAGAGGATTTATCTACAGCTATCTATCAAGATTTTGAGATTCTTTAAAGAAACAGAGATAGTCTGGCAGCTTTCTGTACTCCTTGCACCAGTTTTGGAAAGCAAATACCATGTATGTGCTGGAAGATTGCTTTTCATAGTTTCTTTCATTGATTTAAAAAAAAAAAAAGTTCCTTTGTATCTGAATAACATCATCAGTAATTTCATGTTGTGGTTTAACCCCAGTGAGCAATACAACCACGATAGCCACTCATTCACCCCCTCCCCCACCCCCCAATAGGGGAGACAATCAAAAGGGAAGGGAGAAACTTGGATTGAGATAAACATTGTCTAATAAAATAACAAAATACTAATACACTACTAGTAAATATATATAAAATAGAAATAAAAGATATTCAAGGCAATTCCTTGCAAACTCTGTCCACAACTGAGCAGCCAGTCGCAGGAAAGCAGCACCTGATCCCAAAGTCGATCCCAGAGAGAGAAAAGAGAGGAAAAAGTCAGAAAGGCTCAGAGGCCTCTGCAAAATGGGAAAAAAGCCGAAGTAAGCATCCTGACCCAAACTCCTCCATCCAAAGTCCAACAAAGAAAAAAAGCAAGAATGAGAAATGCTCAAGAGAAAACAAAACAAAACAGGAAGCCCCCAACTCTCATGCTAGCTACGAAAAAAGAAAGGTTTATAACTGCACTCATTTTCAGTCAAACCACCACAACTTCTTTCCAAGAAGACGACCTTACCATAGACACTATAGTAGCAAATGTCCATGGTTGCACTGGTGAGGAATGGTGGGGAAATCATGCATGCTCTCTACATCTCTGCAAAGCTCACACAGAGGGAAGCAAATCCCTTTCTTTCACCTTGGGCATCACCACAGACAAATAGATGTCTAGGGTATAAATGCCCTGATTTACATAGTCTGAAGGTATGGAGCAATCTTGGCACCAACGTACGAAATGACAAGAATAGTAATTCCCTCACTCTTTCAGTACTCCAAATACTAAATCGTAAAGCAAAATGAGACTTAGCAAGGTTTTAGATAAGATCAGAATGTCTTCTCACAAACTGAGATAGGCAAATACCTCTCAGGTTAAAGTCGCAAATGAGCTCTGAAAGTTTCACCTCAGGACTGAAGCAAATTTTATATTTCATATAAACACAGGCAAAGGGTGCATTTAACAGAGGAGCTGTGCAGCTTGGTTTCAGTGGGACAAGGGGACATGGCAGCGACAGCAGCAATGGGCTATTTTATACAGTCTGAAAGGGTTGTAATTTACCTGGCTGTGCTTTGGGTACAGATCCAAATGTTCTAGGTGTAAAAATGACCAACCTTTCCACCACACCAGTATAACCTCTGCTCAGTTGTTTTTCAAGACCTCTTTTATTTCCATGGCAGTCTGTTGGCACCATCCATCCCAGTCTATGGCTCTGCTTACACTTCCGCTTTCCTTGAGACTCAGGTTGCCAAAATACCTCCCCATAGGCCCCCCAAAAAGGATTTGTGTTGAGCCAGATCAAGTACCTGGTCTTCCTTGCTATGGGCAATAGCTGTGAGGCAGAGAGAGGATGGCTAATGGGGTGGCCTCACGGCTGCAAGACGTGTTTCTGCCACGGTCTGAGAGAAGAACAGCAGGTTTGTCCTGGGAGCCCAGTGGCAGAAGAGTCATCAGGGCCACCCAGCAGCTGTCCCCAGTGCATGGACACCAAATGGCAGGGACAGCTCCCTGGGCATCCTGAGCCCAGGGACTGATTCGGGTCCAGCACCCCAAAGGCTTCCTCCCAAGGGCACTGGGCAGAAGGGGGGTGGGCGGGGCTGCTGTGGGCAGGGCTGCACAAGTGTGGCTCTGTCACCCCTGTGTCACAATGCCAGCACCCGGCAACGCAGCACTCACAATGCCCCAGGCAGGATCACAAGGAGCAGCCAGGTCTCCTGTCCACTGCAAGAACTGGCCCGGGGGCAGCCCCAACACATCCCACAGGAAGCACTTGAGGAGCTGGTGGAATCACAGGGCAGGGCTGAGGGAGGAAGGGCTTGCATGAGGCTGCTGGAGGTTCTCCACTGCAAGACAAACTGCTGGCAGGGCCACCTTCCAAATTCATTCTTGCCCTCAAGGTCCATCAGCTCAGAGGCATTTGAGCACTCTCAGAAGTCCGGGAGATGGCTCCAGCTCAAGGGAGGACAGGACAGGACAGGACAGGACAGGACAGGACAGGACAGGACAGGACAGCATAGGATAGGATAGGATAGGATAGGATAGGATAGGATAGGATAGGATAGGATAGGATAGGATAGGATAGGATAGGATAGGATAGGATAGGATAGGGCTTGGGCAGGTCCTGGGAGGCGTGAGCAGCCTGTGGGACAAGGAGAGAGGTCTGGCTCACATGCTCAGGGAACAGCCGATCGCCAGCACTGGGGTCAGGAAGGAATTTTTTCCCCCAGGGCAGATTGGCACTGGTCCCCGGGGGTTTTTTGCCTTCCTCTGCAGCATTGAGCATGACCACTTTGCAGAGCTCCTCTGGGCCCTTTTGGCTCGGATCCTGCCTGCTGCTCAAGCACCAGGAAGATGGCCTCTCGTGCCCTGCAGCTGGGGGGAGGAAGGCTTTTTTTTTCCCCCAGGTGGGACAGCAAGCGTCTCCGGGGGTTTTTTGCCTTCCTCTGCAGCATTGAGCACGGCCCCTTGCCACGGCTTCTTTGGGCCATTTGGGCTGGGTGCCTGCTGCTCCACGAGCTGGCCCTAAACTTAGCTAGAACAGCCTACCTAAACCGGCATAGAACAACTCACCTAAACCAACCTTAAATACCTGCAAACAACCAGTCTTTAAGAACCTAAACCAATCTGGCTTAAAAATCTTAAAACAACCAGCTGTGAACAACCTAAAAAGAACCCTCAACGATCTACAACATACTACCTGAACCAGCCAAAATCAACCTCAAACAACCAACCGAAACCAACCAACAAACAACCAACCTTCAATGGCCTCAAAGAACCCAGCTTCAACAACATGAAGCCTCTGAGAAACAGACAACCTAGAAACACACAACCAGCTTCAGACAGCACAAAACAACTGAAAAGAAAAAACCCTAAACAACCCAGACAACCTAAGCCAAATGACCAAAAGAACCTCAACCACCAAACAACCAAAACCAAACCTTCCAATAAACCCAAACTAAACCACCTATTCAACCTAAACCACCAGAAAACACCTCAACAACCTCAAACAGCCTACCCAAATCAAATCACCTAACCCAAGCTACCTAAATACAACTAAACCAACCTCAACCAAACAACCTGAACCAACCTCAACACAAACCCTTCAAGCAACTTCAATGACGGAAACCAAACCTACCTAGACCAACCTACCTAAAAACACAGACATCCACCAACCTACCTAAACTGTCTACTGAAAACAAACAGAAACAAATCAAACCAACCTCCAATAACCCACCTAAACCACCCAACCTCAAATCATCTCAACAACCTCAACCAAACTACTGAAAACAACCTCAATGAAGACAACTTCACATACCCCACCTAAAACAGACAACGGAAGACAACTTCAACCAAAAATCACCTTCATCAAGCTACCTAAGCCTGCCAGCCTTCAACAACCAGCCTCTCACAACCACCCTCAAAGAAGAACCTGCCTCAAACAAACCACCTCCAACCACCTCAACAACCTCAACCAAGCTACCAAAACAAAAAACCTCCCTCCACCAGAACAGCCCCTGCGTGGAAGGGCTCCAGCCTGGCTGCACCATCCACAGCTGCCACTCGGCACCTCTCCCTGCGGGCAACACCAGCGCCTGGCAGGGACCAGAGTGCTTCTCGTGCATCCCTGCCCAAGAAACACAGCAGCAAAACAAGTTGAGGAAGGCAAAACGTCTGCTCATCATCGCTACGTGTCACGTAGGTCTGCAAAACATCCCACGGTACCACACCCGTCATCACCTTCTTCTCCTCCTTCTTCTTCTTTTGTGCATGGTCAGTCCCACGCCTCATTCTCAAGGTTCTCCCTCTTAGGAACCAGGGAAAGCTTGGCCTCTATTCCTGCGGTTGCTCTCTGCAGCTCTGGGACTTGCCTTTGCCAGCCTGCAGGGGCTGTTTTTTCAAGCTAAACTGAAGAATGCATCAGCCTGCTCCTGGCTACACTTGGGCTTGTGTTAAGGATTGTGAGCACTGGCTCTGAAACAGAATCAGAAACAGAAAAAAATTATATGAAATAACATAAGGTAAATTAAAAAAATAAAATAAATGGAATAAAATAAAATAAAATAAAATAAAATAAAATAAAATAAAATAAAATAAAATAAAATAAAATAAAATAAAATAAAATAAACAATTGTCTGCATTGTGTTATGTGTCCTTGAAAATGGTTTTGGAGCTGAAACCCCCCTGTCCTTTCAGGCAAACAGTCTCTTTGTTATTTGACTCACTGTGAGGGAAGAGAGAGAAAAGATAAGAGAAAGGGGTTGCAAGGGGTTGCAGCTGAACACAACCAGTCCTACAGAACCTAAACAAATCTACCTTGCAAAACTTAACCATTTTGAACAACCTAAAGAGTACCTTAACCAATCTACAACAAACTACTTTAATCAGCCTAAACCAAACAATGTAAACAAACAAAAAAACCCCACAACCAACCTTAAACTACCTGAAAGAACCAAGCTTGAACAACCTTAAACATTCAAGAAACAGAAAATCTACAAACACACAAACTAATACTGCATAAAACAATTGAAAACAACCAACTTAAAACAACCTAAACAACGTAAACCAACCTAAACCAAATGACCTAAAAAACCCTTAACCAACCCATGAAAGCAATCATTACCAAACCTACCAAACCCAAACTAAAATAATCCAAACCAACCTAAGCCACTGGAAAAGACCTAAACAACCTAAAACAACAGACCCAAATAAAAAAAAACGAAACCAACCTACCTAAAAAACCTAAAAAGCCAACCTAAACCAATCTACCTAAAACAACCTAACCCATCCTAAAAAAACCCTAACCTAAACTAGTCTAAAAGACACCATAAATGAAACTAAACAACCTCAAACCACCTACCTATAACAAACAAGTAAAAACAAAGAACCTAAGCCAACCTACTTAAACAAACCTACCTAAACCAAGTGAAACAAAAAAAAGTTTAAAAAAACTAAACCAACCTGAAGAGAAACATCCTATACACCGCAAAAGAAAATTACCTAAAAAAAAGACCCAAAAAACCTACCTAAACCAACCTAAAACTATGTATACCAACCGAAAAACAAAAAACCCCACAAACTAAATCACCTACAGAAACCCACCTAAAACCGCCTACATAAACCAATCTACCTAAAACAAATAGCTTAAACTAACCAGTCTAAACCAAGCAAACTTCAACAATCAGTCTAAAACACCCTAAAATTCCCAAGCAACTAAAACCTGAATAAGCTAAACCAACCAACAAACATCCTACCCCATGCACTGCCTCACTTGGATGTGTCTGCAGTCTCGGAAGCTTCACTGCCCTACCTTCGCCTACAAATGCACCTTGAGATTGTTTGCAGGTTCTAGTGGGCGAGCGCAGCTACTGTATACCCTTTGACCTATGGCTGGAACAGCTCTGTCAGGGAAGGTTTGTCATCTTTGAGCAGCATGCAGCTTCAGGAGGGACACACGTGGAATGGGGAGGGAGGAAGGGGACACCCACCCAGCCAGCCAGATCAGCCCAGTCAACACTGGCCATCAGTGGGGTGACAGAGGTTGCAGCCAAATTGCCCTCACATCCAAGTCAGGAAAATAAAACCTATACCAAACAAAACACAAAATAAAGCTGGCCAAACACATTATAGAACCAAGCAAATAAAACCAAAAACATCCTAAGAAATACTGCTATTAAATACTCTAACCCAAAGGACCTATACAACCAAAACCAACCAACATAAATCAACTTAAAACAACCGTTACTCAACCTGAAACAACTCACAAACAGCCAAACAAAATATAAACTCACCTAAAACAACTAATCTACACCAACTACCTAAGCTAACCGCCTAAAAAATAAAAAAAAAAAAAACAAACAAGCTAAACAACCTAAACAAGATGACCAAAAGTGAATGACCTAAACCTTAAAGAAACAGCCTACATAAACTGACACAAACCAACATAAACCCGACCTAAACCAGCCTAAAATGACCAAGCCAAAAATCAATCCAAACCAACCAAACTTCAGCAACCAAGCTAGAACACTCTAAAAAACCTACACAACCAAAACCCAAACAAGCTAAACTAACCAATACACACCCTACCCCATGCACTGCCTCACTTGGATGTGTCTGCAGTTTTGGAAGCTTCACTACCCTAACTTCTCCTAAAAAGGGACCTTGAGCTTCTTTGGGGGTTCTAGCAGGGGAGCGCAACAACTGTGCTTCCTCGGCTGATGAATGATACACCTCTACTGGGGAAGGTTGTCCAATTTGAGCGAGCACGCAGCTCAGGGAGGGATGCACATAGAGCGGTGCCTCTGTGGTAGAGGTCTCCCATGGAAGACTGACCCTGAACTGTCACAAACCTGAGGAATGAGAGACAGGTGAATGACAGGGTCCCTATGGAGGAGAGACCTAGGGAGTCTTTGTCCCAAGGAAGCTATTATGAGTTTCAAAATTTCAAAACTGTTATCTGAAATGACAACTATTTGTAATTGATTATGACATGCTCAAAGCACACTTAATAGGATGTGAATAATCAGGACAGCTGTTTTGTTGACACAAAATGCAGAGAAACCATTTTGATCCTGTTTCACAGAATGTGTTCTGTGTCACTTACATGGCATGATCACAGCTACCCAGGCTGCTTTCTTGGGATAGCTTTGGGTTTTAATTACCCTGTCAATTAGAATTAGAGGTATTAATGTGGCAGTGAAATGATACAGATTGCTCATGGGTTCTGTTCTCTACTTGTTTGCATTCATCAGTCTTGAAAGAGGAGGACTTTACACATTGTCTTGACATGGATGTTAATAAGCCTGCAATGAGAGATCTGCTGCATCAAATAAATAGGTGCCAGCAGCCATGAAGAGAACAAGCTGAGATAATGGGTCAATGTAGTCCAGTAGGGAAAATGTGGAGACTGTAGGCTCCTGGCTAGGACAGAACACTCCGTTATTTTTCAAGGATGAATGAATGAATGTAGCCAGTGAATGGATAAAAGCATTTAAGAAGAGGAGACTGATGACAAAATTAGCCACATCTGAAGAAAATGGAGCAGGACAAAAGTGTATTATATCAATATATTCCCTATGCAACTACAAAAATAATTTAAAACTTAGTATTGAGCAAACAGAAGTAATTTCCAACTGAATCTTGAACTAGAGTAAATCAGAGAGGCATTCTTAAAATATACGAAGCTATGTTGACTTACATCTCTTGAGAACAGAGAGAACCAGACTAAGTCACATGTTCATGTGCAAAGCACTTTAGATCAACTTTTTTAGTTTCAAATGATCTGGATTAAGTTGGACAGAATGTAAAAATGAGAACTATTATTAATATTGTAAGCCACAGGCTATATAAACTTGTATCAAATGTCCATGATTCTGTGTAGGCCAGTCTTTGCTTAGTGCTTTCAGCATCTTTAGTGGAGTAAATGCTTCTGGTGTTTCTGGGTGTTTAAACTACATTGATTTTCAAGATAAAGTAAAACATGTATAAAGTCCATATACTTCTAGATTATTTTTTGCGTGACTTGTAGAAGTCATATCATGCTGTGATTTTAATGAATTCTATCTTTGCATGTCCTTACTCCTGGAAGACCTTTATGGCCTTGCTCTGTAAATTTATTCCCTCAAGCAGTTTTATACACAAAATAGAACTATTTCTGAGAAATGGAGATCTAAGATCTCAATGGATATATTTGGGTGGAAACAAAAAATTATAAGCAGTTGGTGCTGCTAGCCACATCAACAGTAAAACAGAGAAAATCCTAAAACTCAGAGTAGTTGTCCTGCTTTTTGCTTTCACTTTAAGGACTATGATTTTTCAGATTGGACAAAAATTACAGTACTATCTTTTATTTTCAATCAGTTTCTTGTGCCAATTTTAATGCACAACGCTTCGGTGTTTGGACTGAAAACACTGAAAGGAGAATGATAAGAATTCACACCATGGAATTACCATTACATAAAATCATTAGGTTTTATAATCACTGTAAAAAATGCATTCATTCCCTCTCTCAAAGTTTAGGACCTAAACTACCTCTCAGCAGTCCTTTTGCAGTCCTTTTAAGAATTGCAATTTTCCTAATGGCCCATAATATCAGTACAAGTTCCTCTGCAGATCAAGGGCAGCAGATCAGGTTAAGAGCATAGATTCTCTGAGCTAAAGTTAACAGCCCTTTGTGGTTATTTCAGAAAGACCTTCCTTATTGTTAGAGATGCTTCTCTGGGCCATGGTAAAAACATTATAAGCCTTCAGAGGGAAGTCTGTTTAGGACAGTTGCAGACACTGACCAAGTACATATTAAGCTAGTATATATTGCATATGCAACAACTTGTGTCTAAGACCAGATTTTACACCCTCACAGTTAAAATTATACAAACTGATTTATTGAAATTCTTTGCAGAATGTTTCTTGGATGTGTTTTGCCCATTCCCCTCCCCTCCTCACATTAGAAATATCTAGCATAGCATCTTAGCTTCCCTAGTTTCTGCTGGAAGACTCTTTGGAGAGCTAGAAAGAGAGGCTACAATCTCCAGCCTCCAGGAATCTCTGTTGACAGGATGAAGTGCTCTGCTCTCAGTGGAAAAGATGCTGGTTTTAGGAAGAAGAAGAGGATCGTGATCTGCCTCTAGCTCCTCTCCTTTCCTCTTGCTGAAGTGGAAGACGATTTCCGTTAGCACCATCCCTGCTCTGGAGAGGGGGAGAATGTATCCTGGACCAAGGCAAAGGCCACAACTCTGATGGGCAGCACAGAAAGGGGCCTGGATGCCAAAGTAAGTGTAGAGCATGCATGTTTGATCTAACATACATTTTAAATGTAGATACTTCCCTGGTATTGGAATATCACTCTCGTTTAATCTTCCATCTATTCTCAAAGCCTCACCCATCCACCTGCATGTGCCTTTATTTCTGTTTTGCCCCAGTTCAATAAGAACCTGCTATCAAGACATCAAAGAAAACAATAGCAACCGAATAATGTTAGCATTTGATGTTATAGAAATAAAATAAAATATCTGAAGCAGAATAAATCCACAAGATAAATGTCTTCAGAGTCAGAAAAAAAGAATGTCATGGCTATAACCTGTTTACATGAAAGTATTTTCTCTGGTGGGATAATCAAAGTTTCAAAGATCTTGTCCTATATAATATCAAATCCTATTACTATTCAGCAAGGGAAAAGCTATTCCCTTAAAATCAAGGTCCTCTTTAAGAGCTTCCAGCAGAAAAAGCTTGTCTTGTGTGCACAACCACACACAGAAGATATCTCAAAGGGAAATGTTAGCCTCAAATTAATTTCTGTCAGATTTGATTGAAAAACTCACACATATCTGTTTATTCGAGGTTTGTGACTTGACTCTGCCTGACTGGGATTTGGTAATCAAATAGAGACTACTACAACAGATTTATCAGTTTTGCTGTAGTCAAGAAATATAGCTGTAAAAAGTGTGTAACAACAATAAAATTAGAACAAGGAGATTTTTTTAAATGATCACTGTGCAGTTTCATTTGTTCATTAACTAGAAGAGTATGCATATTAGAAAAAAGCAAAATACAAATTAATTTAAAATATTATACTAATATTATTGCACCATGTCTGAACTAAGTTGTAGTGTTATAGTGTAATGCACTTGAATGGATTTTCAGTTCCTTAATTTCTTGTGCACTTGTTGCTGGCCACTATTGCAGTTACTCAAAAATTGGCAAGATCTCGATCCTTTCTCATGGCGCAAGTTCTGAAAAACTGTACCATTAATCTTTCACTCAAATTATCAATCAGCTGCTCAACTTTCTCTTATTTTCTTTCAATTTCTTACTTCTAGAAAATTAACATCTAAAAAATAAAGAATAAAAAATTAAATAAGTCCCATGAGAAAAATGGTTCCATTTTTCAACCACATCTAATAAAAACAAGGTACCCAAGTGTAAAGGCAGCAGTTACAGATGTGTAACTGCATTGCTACATCGCTGACATGACACTAGGTCCAGCCAAACCCCTAGTTGTGCTGGAAGCCCCATGCAGAACTGCAAAAGCATATTTTGTTTGGCACAATGAAACCATACAGGATCTACATCTGCTGTCACCCATTCAAAACAAGAACCCCTAATTTTATGGTCATTTATATCAGGACTGCACACCATTTTGAACTTTGGCCTCATTATATCACTCACTTCATCATGAGACACAACTTTTGAAACACAACTCCTGATCCAAATTACTATTTAAAGAAAAGGGGGGAAAACAAGAAAGACAGTCACCCAAATGAAAATGACTGAGGCAGCTTTGAGAGAATCACATTAGTTGTATCTAGCTTCAGAAATTTTATTTAATTTGTATCATATCTCATTTAAACTTTCTTTAAAGGGTCTTTAAACGAAGGAGTTTGGGAAGAAAGGTAAGTGGGGAATAGGAAATTGAGGGGAGGGAGAAGAAAAAATAAAATCGAAACTTTGGCAGAATGGAGGGTAAGAAGCAAGAAGGCAGAGAAATAGGATGGGGACAACTGAGCAATTAAGGGAGTGGGAGCTGGACAGTAAACAAAGGGGCAACAGCAGCCATTGGCAACAGAAAGTAAAAGACTGGAGGATGAGGATGTCCAAGTTTCAGAGCTAAGATTATAATGATAATCTGAAGAAGTTTCCTGTGTTTCTTCCAATGCTTCTGTGGAGAGGGTAACGGGTCTGCTGCATCTATACCTGTGCAGATCCAGCTTGGACAAGACAGCAAGGAACTAAGAAGCCTGACTCTTGAAAACTGAAGGTAGACATTTAGGACAGGAATGGAGCTAATTTCCCTTACATTTGTTCTTCCAAATAATACTCCAAGCTTTTGGAGACTGATTTGGAGAAAACAGGGTTGTTTACACTCTGCTGACCTTGACAAGTACAACAGAAACATCACCTCCCTGCTATTCCTGCCTTCATAATGTAGATCTCCATGAAACTGTCATGCCAAAAACTAGCAGAATTAACTTATTCTTTCCTCTATTTTAATATGATTTTCTCAGTCTAACAAAGGAGGTGAATGAGAGGAAGAACACCATCATAAGTTGACTCCCACACTGAATGAAAACGGAAAAAAATTGCAAGAACTGAGGCAGTAGCACTGTGACCAAACATTCAAGTCTCTACCTGCTAAGGGCCTGGTGAAAATTTTGTGTTTCACTCCCTGTTGCCTCAGTTCATGTGTATTCATGTATTCTGAGGCATTGTAGAATGCCACCATTTTGATTTCTTGTAACATTTTCCATTGTAACGTTCCTCTTTTATCTTCTTTATCTACCAACCAGATAACAGTGTATTTTTAACAGGCATCTCCATTAAGGTATTGACTAAGTCGCTCTCAAGTCCTCTGTCACAAGTCACTGAAACAACAAGATAGGTAAAGTAGTTATTGATATTTTCTACTGCCTTGGTAGCTGACAATATTTCCAACTATTTTTGGAGGATGAAGAAAAGAGGGAGCATAAAAATAACAGAATTGGGTCACTTCAGAATCTATCTGCTGTCAATTGCAGCTGCTTTCCAGTTCCCAAAAAATTACTGTGGTGCACAAATGTGGTTTCCTGGCTATCATACCTTCACAACTCATCATATTCTTTAAAAGAGGTTGAAGTTGCAATGTCTGTGCCTTTGGGATGGTTGATATTTAAGGAATTACAGTGGGTACAACTGAGTACCAATAAACATTAATGTTTTCATGGAGTAAGGTCTCTTGAGGACCAGACTTCAGGGGTAAGACTCAAAGCAGGAGCTAGGCCAGTGAAGGCTACGAAGAGATAGAATAGGAGAAGGGAAGATCAAAACCATGCACAATGGGGACAACATGAACACAGCGTGGTTGGCCACTGTTGCTTACAAGACCTCAAGAAAAGCCAATGGCATGATCAAATGACATAGTTCAAACACACAAGTGCCACTTTAAAAAAGAGCAGGTAGTTAAATTATGGAACTCACAACCACAGGATTTTATGAAAGGCAAAGGTACAAGATAATGGGTTCAGAACACAGTGGTCTGGTTGAAAACCCTAAACAAGTTCTTCATTGTAAGAAGTCAGGAGGATTACTTTATATCTGCCTTATTTTTATACTCTCTTTCTAAACACCTAGGAGTAGCCACTGTTGAAAACACCTGTGGTGTGAACTAATTTGGCACTTATTATGTTCTTCAGGAAGGCAAAATGGCCCATAGACAAATGGACTTGCTAAGTCTTGCAGTCATTGATTTTCCTTAAAATTCCAGTTGCAGGAGTCATTATTGCATGGGAATCTCAGATTTCATCTATAAACTTTAACTTCTAATTCTGGTGTGTGTACAGGAAGCTTGAAAATATGACATCACTGTGCTATATGGCCTGAAAAAATGTGACAATCATGTCACGCCCATTTCATTTCTGTAAAATAAGCCAGTCTTATAGTCCTAGCTCATTTTGGAACACTACGGGGACTTGCAGCTTTGTTCATGCTTCAGACTTATCAGTACAGTAAATATATGAGGCAGAATATTATCAGAAAAAAACAAACAACAGCAACAACAAAAACAAAAAACAAACCCCCAAAACATATTTACAACAACTGGTTATATAAAATATTGTCGTTTTCTTTCAGAACTTCAAGTAAGTGCTGTCAAATTCACTGAGCGCTCACAGCTTCTCTGAAAGTCTGATCTAGGATTCCTTCATGAAGAGCTTTGTGTAAAACCATCCTCAGTTTTAACTGTGTATCTTGAATACCAACAATCTTATAACAGGCCAAGAAACACACAGATATTCAGGGTTTGAGCAGAAGCACAGAACTGTTCATTTAGAACTTGTAATGGTCTGGTGGACTCACAGGCAGGCTGAGGGGCAGGGAGAGGAACTCAGCCCTTGTTTCCTTAACAGCATCTGTAACCTGTGTTGACAGTGCTGCTAATAGTAGTCGTCTGAAAGATGGGCTGCTAATGACTGATTTTGAAACACTGCAGCTGTGTAAGTCTCCTGGAGTAGAAATGAACTCCGCTCAGGTTCAGAAAAAATACTGAAGGGGGTAAGCTGTGGCTCTTTTTGTTTGTGTAATTTAATGCTTTGGAAGACGAAGACAGCCTTGGTATCACTTAAGCAACAAGCTGTGGCCAACCTTCTCACTATTTTACAGGTGATTTTAAAAAATATCTCAACATTTCATATTGTAGTAAATAAAGGAGACTGCGCAGATGATATTTTCTAAAATTTCTGTTCCAGCACTGTCCTCAGTGAAGGGTTAAAAGAAACTGCAGCTGTGCAGTCTAGTTACTGTCCAAGACACCTGAACTGAAAGGTGGTTGTTGTGATCACAGCCAGTGTTGAACCAGTTGAAAGCTTTGAATATAATCACGACAGTTGCTTGGGAAAGGTTTCACTAATACAAAAGCACAACAGAACAAGGACAGTAAAATAATATATCTCTTGACTTCATACTGCTGCCTTGACTGCAGTATTCAAGTATTAGCAGAAAGTCAGCAAAAGTAACAATTCAAAAGCCAAAAGCATTACTGAAATTGAAACTGCAAAAGTCTTAGAGTGAAAATATCAGGACTTCTGTTTTCTAATTCCTACCAGCATTAGTGAAATATATTCATTTTCAATTGCAGGATTTTAACTTTACTGAGTGTAAAATCTATTTTAATTTGTTCATGTGTTTGTACATTTTGTTTTACTTTTCAGTGATTTTTTTCATGATCTTTAAGTGAAGAAGTTTCTATGCTTGCAAGATAAAGTAATTATCACATAAAGAGGTAAATGGCAGAGGAAAAAATTAAATACTCTCTTTCTAAAGACAGAACAACTATTTCATATAATTGCTTCTTATCTCTGTAACGGTTTAACAGCAAGATTTGGAATTATTTTACTTTTTTTTTTGCATTCTAGAATTTGTTTAGATGTTGCAGAAAACACCATTATCGGCACTGCACCAGTTCTGCCTTTAGTACAGAGTATACCAAGGGAAAAGAGGATTATAAAATGGGTGTCTGAAGTCAAATTGTAAATGGTTAGGAAGTTTCTATTGCCACTTCAGAAAAAGAATCATGATCTTTTCTGTCCTATAGAAAATACCCATTTTTTAGCTCTAAAAGTGTCTTAGTTTTAAGGACTACACAGGCTGCTTCCATAACATAATAGTGAATTTCATTTTGTCACTTCTCATTTTCAGAATCAGAATTTTCACTTGTCTGCTCCTGTGTTTGTTAAACACATACAAACTCCAGTGTCACCAGTGACATCCTGCAATAAAGCTGAGTTTACAGATGTAAAGGTGTAAGATCTCTTGTTTCAAACGTGGGCTTTAATTCTCATAGTAGTGCAAGTCCAGAGATCGTGTACGTGGCATCAGACTACTACAGCTAATATTCAGCATTTACACAGATTTTGAGTGTATCACCATGTAAGCATCCAGGCAGATACAGCCTAAAGCTGGTAGTTCAGGTCAATGTGCTCAGTTAGCCACCCAAGCCACCAGTGTAATAATTTCATTCAGATGTGGTCTCCTCACTTCTGTGTTTCATGAAGCTTGCTCATGAAAAATCAGGGAAAGAATATGGGTGTCCTGCTCTTCTGAAAAGGACGGAAAGAATTTTTATGGCTTATGGAAACAATACTTTCCACAAAGTCCTTCTACTCCTTGAGCCATGTGGTAAGGCCGTATGCTCCTGCAAAGCATACTTTACTCAACATATGATAGCACTGGCTCACCTGCTGATGAAAGCCAGCAGAGCTGGCTTGATGTAGAGCACAACAGATGGGGCACAGGCTGCTGCCTACAGTTGCCAGCAATGTGCTCTCATTTCGTTGCAACTGAAAGGCAAAATAGAGTTTTCAGTTTAAAAATCTATATATAAATTGCTGAGATCTATGGGTAGAATTCTGTAGAAATGCCTCTAGATTAATAATGGTGTTATTTTTAATTCAGCTGCCATTAGCCACCATCTGTTTTCATAATTCATCTGCACTGCAATGTTACTCTAGTGAGATTCTCTGCTGGTCAGTATTGCTGCAAAGCTGTTCTTTCTCTTCAGTCTAAGGGCCAAAGTCATGCAGAACCAGAAATGGTATTTAACATAAATTAACAAATGAGGCATACATTTTTAAAGTGTTTTTCTGTAACTGCAGCACGTCTATGCATGAAAGCTTTGCATTTGGAAATTTTGAGAGGGAGAAGACCAGAAGGGAGTCACACAAAGGTATAAATTTAATGCATAATTTGTTTTCAGGGTTTGTTTACTTAGGTTAAAAACCTAACGAGTTAAAATATTAATCAGAGTGGAACTGGATAGGAGTTATTTCTATTGACTTCCGTGGACTTTAGATCAGACCCAAATAAAAGACCCGTCCTTCTAGTCCTACTTGACTACAGTATGATGTAGAAGTAGGGCAGAGATTCTCGTCCTTGACCAGCAAAAGCACAAACTTTCCTGGACTTTTCGCATCTGACTTTCTCCATGCTGAAGCATACACATCTGTATTATGTTACTGTGGAACACAGCCCTCCCTGCATTTATCAGACCTTGGTTGGAAGCCGGTGGAGGGATGGGGTCCACAGTATCAGAAGCAGCTCAGCACTCAGGTGGAAAGGAGGCAGATTGAATGCTCCAGAAAGCCACGAGGTTAGGGAGTTTTCTGCCTTCAGACCTGAGCAAGAAGCTCTACTAACCTGTGGATCTGTCTACATTTTCTGTGTATGTTTAAACTAGAACATAAATACTTAAAAACATTTGGCTATAGCACAAAGTTTTTCTTGGGCCAGTGAGCTCCTCCACCCCCTCTCCTTAACCTCCTATGCATGCAAAATTTTCTTCTGGGAAAAAAAAAAAATATATATATATATAGATATAGAGCATTTTAGAATAGCTATTCTATTACATCTATTTGAGAAAACATCTAAGTTTAGAAAAGCCGTAGAGATGTCTTCCTCTGAGGCCCAACTCTGTGAGGTGCCAATGTCCCTTAGTTGCTCAGCATGCCAAAAGGAGGCTCTTTTTATGCATCTGCATTGCTCAGTCTCTGTTTAATGTACCACCAAGACACAGAAACAGCCTATAATTCCTGAGGAGCTGAAACAACAGAAGCTTCCTGTGGTCGTGTATTAATGCTTCAGAGGGAAAAGCTGCAGGTGGATGTTCATTCATTGCAGATTCTCATTCTCCAGCATGTGCCTGTATCAGTTATCCTATATACCTCTGTCGGCTGGAGATTCCCTGCTATTGAACTTGACCTTGGAAGGTACTTTGTACATTGTTTTGCTTGGAAGAAAACATAGATGCTAATCTCAGCAAGCTTGTATCTTAGGTATTCATTCACCAGCAAGCAGGATTTTGTGCTTTGGAATAAAACTTCCAAAGGATAATAGTGGTGTTTATTGCGCATTGTTGTGATCAGTTTGATAGCAGGAGTAGTACTCTTTGTATGAGCAGAAACGAAGCAAGCAGGATGCAGCAGAAAAACAGGGAAAAAAAAATCATGAGGTTATCTGTTAATCATTATAACTATGGCTATAATGGAACCTGTGCCCACCTGGCTAACATAATCGTGTGTTTGCAGCAGATGCAGTACAAATGAAAGGATAAGCAGCATATGAAAAAACCCAACAGGGCATTCTGGGGTAGTGCTGCACAGTGTCCTGGGTGCCTTGACCTTCATAATGCTAAAGGCCTTGCATTTCCTAAGCCATGTTTATTACAAGATCAGAGACCTACTTTTTGAGCCATTAACCATGAAATACAATTCGGGGTTTCTTTAAGTATTGCAGAGGAGTGAATCTGACGTGACACAGAAAGCATGGTAAGGATTCTGGAATTATCTTTTGTTTTGTAAATTTTAGGAGCATGAGGTTCACTAGGATATCTGTTGATATCTATGTGAAATGTTTTCTCATCCATTTACTCACGTGGGAGAACCTATTCCACTACATATTTAACTATATCTTTAGAAAACAAGATCTGTCATCACCAATTTTCCTTTGCTCAATCCAATGATGTGTTCAACACACCATGAACAAGAGTGATACTGTACGTTTTGCTAACAAAGCTATTCTGCCCCTGACATTAACATTAGAGATACTTTCTTCCTCCCTGATGATTTATTAAAGCTCTAAAAAATTAAGTAACATTAAGGACCTATAGAGCAAAAAATGAATCCACTGAGTACTTTATTATCTTTTGTTGTCATGCAACATCAGTTGAAATTGATGGGAATGTTTCTAGTACTTTTAATAGCATTGGATCATGTTCTTAAACATAAGAAAAACTGCCAAAAACTTACATACAAACAATTCTGAAACAAGAATTTGAACTAGAGAGGGTTGGCCCCTCATCTGAACAGTCCTAGCCTGTAGCAGAGTTTGGATATAAAGTTGAATTGTTACATTCTTCTTTCAGTGCCACTGACTTCCCCCTGTACTTCTGTCAGCTCACAAGAAGAAATGCACCCTTATGTAATTTATGTGTATATTTTAACACAAGATTGTTCACTTTGGAAAAGTCCCCAAACTCATAAAATAAAAACAAATTAAACAGGAGAAAAAGAAAAAACCCTCATGTTTACATAGTGGATACTCCAGGAAAGGACATCTAGGATCAAGTCCAGTCTCATGATATCACATATTGCTATATCATGTATTCCTACTTGTATACTCATCTTTATTCTACTGCAACCAGTTTTCCAGACTTCGCTTGATTAGTAAGTAAAAGTGGGTCCAGTGCAGTTAAGGACATGACTCTAACTTAAAAGTGTTTATGAGTGAGGTGAGGTGAGGTGAGAACCGTACTTCTATCTACTTTCATATGAGTGATCAAGTTTGTGGTATAGGCTCAATTCAAATTGTGCACCCAAACTCATGTGAGATAGAGAATGTAGCTTGTAAGAGGATTGAGAGGTGGGAGAAGAGTCCACCAAGAACTTTGATGACGTAGGGGTGGGATTTGAGAGAACAGTGAAATTCTACAAGCATACTGGAATTGAGCCCAATAATCCAGCAATAGTTGTCTAAGTTCTCCAAATAAGATAGGTGACAGGCAGAAAAGAAAGTGATCATGATTTGCCATTTATTATAAAATCTTGCTTTCAGCTTGGCAATCAAGTAAAAAAGATAGCATGAGATATTTTATTGTAGGGTTTTTCAATAGAATCAGCAGTTTCAAACACAGTGTTCATCATACCGTTCTGGCCAGAGCTCAAAGAAATAAAACATCTAAGGCTCTGTTTTGATGTACAGGCTACATCTGGTTAAAGTGAATACATTCAAACCCTTTGACCAGTATTAGATCTGGAAGAAGGACTAATTCCAACAGTTCTTGACCAGTTGAAGTCTTGATGGAAGTAAACGGAGTTTTGTACTCCTAAGAATTTAAGCTGCTTTGCAATGCAAAATAATGACCTGGCGCGAAAAGACGAAAAGCTTCTGGAGAATGACAAGCTGGCATAATGGTTTTTGGATGTAAATAATTTCCTATACTCTTTGCATATTTTCTATTCTAAAAGTGAAGAAAAATAAGAAAACTGAAGAGTTAAATTATTTTTCATCACAGGAAGTTTAAAAGAAAAAAATGTAAAAGTTTCCATTAATCACCAGGCTTCTGAAGTGGTCAAGAAAGATAGATAAATGTCCCCATGGTATTAATCCCATTTAACAGATACCTGAGCTGAAGCAGAAAGAAGCTAAGTGACATACACAAGATGCAGGAAATATGTGGCATAGCAAGAACAGAATGTGTATTTCCTGGATCTTTGACTTTAACCAGCATGTGGACATTTCTGCTTTGCCAACAGCTAATTTTTTCCGCTCTCAATTATATATATACACACACGCATCCCAAGAACATGATACATTACAGAAAAATGTGCTGAAGACAAGTAATGCCCCATCACAGTTAATAACCTTTGAAAGCTTTAATGTGAACAATAGCATGTGTCTGTTCTGCAGATTTTTCATTAAAGTACATAGACCAATCTTGAGGAAAAAAATTAAAAAGAGATTTGAGGAAGTAATAACCCAGGGGTTACAAAATATTGATTACGAAAAATATTTTCTTCATAAAGATAATATTTCTCTTTTAGCAAAAAGAAGCTGCTTAGTCTCGAGAAAAAAGAAAACAAAGTATGTTCTGAAGGCACCCATTTCATTTGTTGTGAGCTTTGTTGAATAATGAGCAAAACTGTCATTCGTCTTACAACCTTCTCTCACCTTACCTATCACACTGAAAGACTTAAAATTCTTCTGGAAAGTCTGTGCCACTTCATTTATTATATTGAACAAAAATTAAACACCAACTTTTAAATACTGTTAGTGAGGTTTTTTTTATTTTTTCAATCTAAATACCTGCCCTTTGGTGCCTAATATCTTCTCAGAAGATACGACCTGATAAATTTAGTATGGATTGCCACAGACTGCATTTACTTCTAATGAGACATAGTTTCTCCTGATCTTTTTCATCTATCTTCAGAGAAGAAAGATAAAAAAAAAAGCTTGTTTCTGTCAGAGTTTGTTCTTTGGTGTCAGGGAAACATGCTGGGTTTTTTCCTTCTCCATCTTCCAAGTTTTCACCTTGATCTTGTAAAATATTACAAATAATCCAAATGCATATATTGCTCTGCTGTTTTGTAAATTCAAACTGAATAGTAAAATAGTTGAAGATAATGATTATGATTACTTGAGAATATATTTTTCCATCTTCGAGAAATATGTTGGGTGGTACATTTCCAAATTTCAGGAGACTGGTGGGTGACTTGCAGACTTAGACAAATGCAAATTAAGAAAGCTGAATCAAGGGCCTTCTGAGGACTTCAAAGGGCTTTGGATCGAGACTCAAGTTCTTAGGACTTTTCATCTCTAGATATCAAAATACTTCACAACAATCAGTACATTTCATTACTTCTATTTCATTGATGGGGAAACTGAGGTATAGAAGAGTGAAACAATTCTCCCCTTATCATTGAGTGAGCGTGTGGCACATCACAGAATGGCAGTCAGCTCCCATGACTTTCCCTTTCTGCTATCTCAATCAAGTTTTCTCACAAGGATTGCCTTAGGAAATAATGGTCGGACTTGTTACTCCAGTAATTTTGCCCTGCTTCTGACTAAACTCTGAAGTAACGTGTTATGTATGACTTGACAGGGGAGACCTGTATACTGATCCCTCAGGACTAGTGCTAGATGTATTAGTAAACCTCTAAAATCCCAGTGTGCTGTGCCTGCCACCACCAGCTCTCATCATGGCAGTTCACTTGCATCTTTCCCTATCACTCTTTGATCCTCCCCATCTCTTACTAATCCCTGTTACTTCAAGGGATTAGATGGAATTCAAATGAGATCCTGTGTTGATTTAGAAGTCTGTTCTTTCAGACAGAAATTGTATCCTCTCATCTATGTTCAAAAATAAATAGCATGCTATCATCACCACCTCAATATAAATGGCTAATTATAATAAGGAGCTGGATGCTCATAAAATAAATAACAAGATCTTTGAATGCCCCTGTCCTGTTTCTTATAAATTATATAATCTGTTTCATATGTTGGGGGCTGGACTGTCTGCATGATGTTAAAGGGAAAGCCTGGCACTTTGTCACAGAGAAGCATTCTTAATAGCTGCTGTTTAATACCTACCATGGGGAAAAAAAAGATTGTGAGTGACCACTGGATGAGCAACAGCAGTTAACTAATAAATACTATTCCCAAGTGGTTCACAAACAATGAAGTAACCAAAAAGAGCCATGTTAATTTCTATTCTGTTTTCAAGCAGGAGAACAAAATCAATATTTGCTTAATGGCAAAAGTCAATACTTGAGGCAGGCCATCAAGGGTAGAAGGGCTGTCCTGTAGCCAAAGCACAAGGCTGAGAAGCAGGAGACAGAGACATGCCTTTTGAATTGCTTAAAATGAGTTACTATTGCTCTTTGCCTCACTTTCCCCACTTGAAAAATGGGAAGTTGCTCCTCGTGGATGCTGCATGAAGCAAACAGATGATAACAGTTTTCAAGTACTATGGGTACTTTCTGGCCTGGCAGTGAACACTGTGGAGAAGTGTTGCTGGTGACCTGCCACTATCACTGCCGACAGCAATCCAGGCACAGATAAAACTGAGGCTGCTTCTTAGCACTGTACTAAAAATCTACTTAAACGAAGTGGGAAGGTGAAGACTGGCATTCTGCTACTGCTATGCACGCTTAGCATGCAATGGGTAGAGCCCTTCAATATCTGACCCAAAAGCTCATAAAACTGTTATTATCCACAAAATACCTTCTTTGGAGCTAAAGAATGAGAAGAATTGAAAGAATTTATTTTTTAAAAAATGGCTTATCCTTGGGAGGATATCATTCTATTATGGTCATGTGGCAGCTGTATTTATCCACATTCATTGTCAAGAGCGATCATCTCATTAACATTTTTATACTATAACCACATGCAGTAGGAATGATATGTAGGAATGCTATGTATAAAAGCTGTGTGGCCTATTTTTCTAAGAGAAACTCATATATTTTAAAACCTTTGGAGGTGAATCCCTTCCTAGTAGGGACCATTGACTTCAGTAGGATTGTTAACATTCTGTTAGTTTTGTTTCCATGTCAGAGGTTGGTGGATTGTACAGCATTTTTTAAATCCGCAACCTGTGGATAACACAACCTCAAGCATTACATCTGAATTTGCTGAAATCTGCTGATACTTTACCAGAGCTAGGTATGTTTTCTACATCAAAATAAAACTCACTGAGAATGTATTTGACTAAAAAGCTATTCCACTCCAAGGTGAAGGGAGGTAAGAGGATATACTTAAATAGTCTGTATATTACCTCAGGCACCACTTAAAGGCACTACCTTGCACCCCAGGGACCTGGGTTTTGACTCTGACATTGCTTCATAATCAAGGGTTGTCCCAGGGTGAACTGTCAGACTTCAGCTATGTGGTCTAGGGTCAAATCCTGAGGGGATGTAAGAGGATGGGGAGACATGGCAAGGAAAACACAGCTGTGCAAAGAAGTGGGTTGATATACACAGCTAAAGATGTAAAGAAAGAAAGAACTGGTTTTAAGAGTTTTTTTCTAAGCTAGGTTGCGATTAGAGCATCAGCAAACAGAACACACAGTGAGGACTGTGCTTTCAGTAAAAGGAGAGGTTGTCTCATAGGTACAGGAATCTGTGATTAAAAGGCCCAACAGCAATAAACTGATGGTCAGATCCTCAGTTACACTGAGGCCTTTTTTAAATTTTAAGTTTATTGTGAGTGTAAAAAGGATCTGAAATGTAAATTATTATTTGTGTCAATGTCACACAGAACTGGAAAGAAAGGAGAGTTCATTGAGAAAATCGAGGGTTTATTCTGCTGGGCAGGATCCTTTCTCCCCCCCTGCTCAAACAGTGTAGCACCTTGTTCAGTGGTAGCAACAATCAGAGGTGCTGTACAGGTTCGTGACATATTTCATTTAATGTTTGGGGCTGTAGGGAAGTTAACTGGACTTCTCTCTTTAATGGAATTGCAAAATCTATATATAAATTAAGATTTTTTCAGTTATGCTGTATTAACTTGGAATGAAATCAGCCTTAAACATTAGAATATACACTGAGGCTTTTTTTGTTCTGTTGTAACCAGTTTTATGCCTCTAGGTCCATGTGTTCACTCCTATTTAATGTTCCAGTCATCAGTTTAACATGGAATATATACTATTTGGGTGAAACCATAACCCTTATTCATTTTAGTGGAACCAGAATTTTATGTCACATTTGTTAAATGGCAGTACCAGTACCTATCTGCTCTGTCTAATCGTGGCTTAATTTATTTTGCTGCTTCTCCTCCCTTTTCACCTTTTTAGTTCTTTCCTTACTTCCACTCTCCAGATCTCAGTTAAGCCGTATTACAAAATATCTATACAAAGATGGCAAAGTTGAAAATTCACTTCAGAATGTTAGTGTAATATGCTCTGTGGTTATGACCAGAACATTATGCATGGAAATCATACAGTATTCCTGAGGTAGGGACTCTGATAACCTCATCAATCATTTCCTTTATGTTATGTACACTATTTAAGGAAGTGGAAAGCTAAGTATTTTTCCTTGAGGTTAAGTGTATGTCAAGAAGAAGAAGAAGAAAAGTGTTTTTTGCCATAAATACAAAATAGATTTTCCAATGATCTGTTTAACATCGACACCATTAAAAACCTTCAGTAACAGACCAGATCAGAAGAAGTGAGGGAAAATAATTATCAGAAATAACACTTGTGAAGAAAAGGAATAGGAGAGAGCTTTACTAGGCTTTGGTGATTTGACTTCCAAGACTCAAGGCAAGACACAACACATCTGTAAAGAAAATGGAATTTTCCATATCTATATGACAATATTTTAAATATTTATTTCTTATATATTACCTGTTTGAAAAATAATTTTCAAAGGCATAAAATGTTGGTCTAGATATTTTCCTACTGAAAACAATACCAGAACTCCTACCAGAAGGTAGCTGCTGCTTCTGAAATAAGCAGCTGCTTCTGAAAATGTTACTTTATAGGTGCTTTTTTTGGTGTGTGGAGGAAGACGGTTATTTTGAAAATACATGCAATCTATAGTTTTTTCACCTTGTATTTATACAAAATATGTCAAATTCAAAAAGAATACCACTTTTGTTTCAGGTGGAAAAGACTTCCAAAAGAACTCAAAATCTCTAACAGTGAGAAGATGTGACATAAACAAACTGATTTACTGTGTCTTCACAACCCAGCCAGTAAGGCAGCCCAAGCCAAATTTAGAGAAGCTTCATATTCCAGTGAAAACTCATCTATCCACTGTATGTATAAATATACCGTATTACATTTTCTTCAGGATTGTATCTGATGAAAATGTCACTGTTTAGGTACTGATCTCTTCCTTTACTGTTTTTGCAATATTCTCCTCTAAGGTACTTGGAACAAATGTTGCTAACACTGACCCTTCTAATGAACGTCTTTCTAATGAAAGCCTCTTAGCTAAAAGTGGAAAAACCTTCATCAGGTGTGAAATTCAAGATTAAAAGAAGAACGCTTTAGATTCTATTTATTTTGTTCTATCCTGAAACTTCCTTTTTCTTTAGATTAAAATACAAGCAGGCCAATTATATCCAAGGTATGTCTGTGTATCACCATAACACAGTTTATACAGAAGAATATCACTAAGATTTGGAAAAGAGAGATTTTTGTGATGTGTCAGTTTAGGTAAGCCACTTGGAAAGATGCTTTTTAAACAAGGTCTTCTTTAAAGGGAAACTTACTACTACATCATCTTCTGGTTACCTGTGATCAATATCTGGTAGCAGCTGTGGTGGGTGTGAGTGAAAGCAGCAGTATATTACTGAGATTCATGCAAATTTCTAACAGCCTAAGGAAAATAATAGCAAAATATCCAGGCAACATCACCTGTATGTAGAAAGACCATGAGAGCACAAAATTTTTCTGTGTATAGTTCCACACTGCCAGCTTGGCTCACTCTTTATCTCTAATGCCCAGTTGCCCCGATCACCGAAACTGTCCTTGTGGCTGTTCACATCCAAGCTCCTCTCTGTAGTGAGGACACTAGTGCCCTCTGTGACAGTTTGCTCCAGGGTCTCCTATAGACTGATAAGACCATGGCAGACCCC